>NC_047533.1:57089279-57415279 GCF_012275295.1 Melopsittacus undulatus
GGGCTTGAGTGTGTGCTCCAGGCAGCAGGCACACCCTGCTGCCCTGTGCTCTCCTTGCTTGATGGCAGCTTCTCCCAGCCAGCCATGCCCCTGTCAAGGTCTTTCTACTCTCCATCCTGGTGGGCCCACCTCTGCCAGACAGTAGCAGTCAGGACAAGTTAGACAAGTACATCTTTCTTGGCTACAGAACCTGCATAAAGTAATATCAAGAATACAGATTTTATCTGGTAACAGGGCTCTGCTGACCAGCCTAAGCACCAAGCTGTGGGCTCTGCACTCTGATGTATATGTTCGAAGTGAGAGCAGGGGTTATACTAAATTGCAAGACATGAGAGGACGCAGGCAGCCTTGGCACAGTCTTCCCCAGTGCTGTCTATGTTTGTTCAGACATAAATACAGGTCAGGCCACAACTACTGCAGAACCTATTTGTTCCTACCAGTCCTCTTTAAACAGCCAGCTCCCTTTCTCTGCCTTTAGCTAAAGGCATTCCCATCTGAGGCTACTTGCATGTCTTCTCATACTCCAGAGATCACACATCCCCTATTGCCTGGAGGACTACAGGGTGAAAGAGCCCTCTGCATCTTCTCCTACATAGCCATGCCAAGAGACAGGTCATGAGCCATGGGGATCGTTAAACACTTTTGCCACAAAAAGTCTAGCCCAGACTTTTCATTTGGAAGCATTTACAAAACTGTGCTTTTATTCCCATTTCTCTGTGTTATGAAGAAACTAGCAAAAGGAATAAAAAAATTGGACTGATTTTGTATTTGTTCAGATGTGTTTTGGTTTGGGTTTTTTGTTTTCCAAACCTAAGCCTACATGTAGCAGGAGAGAGAATCCTAGGCAAAACAAATCAGTAAAGTTATCCAGGGTCATTTAGACCATCCATTTAGATCTTTGTTTTGTTCTTTCTCACTCTCTAGTAAACTAAATTTATAAATTGAAGGCAGAAAAATAATCAGTGCTTTCTAGGGACATCATTGGAAACATCTGATGATAAACAACTCTGTTAGCAAAAATCCCAATTCTTAGCACTGTATCAGTAGTCTTATGCTGGCATTGTCATCCCTGGTCAATAGAAAATTTATGATAATTTAAGAAAGGTTACAGTGTTGATTGCTGGAGAACCATAAATAGTGGTACACTGATGGAAAAAAATAGGGCTGGGAGATAAAGAGAAATAATGATTTTAAGCATTCTGGACATAACCTTCTTTATTCCAAATGACATTTTTGGCTGTTAAGCATGATTTTAAATAGCACATGCTTGCCATCCCAATATATAACATCTGAACTACTAAAATGATGTTATCAATACAGACTTTTATTTAGCAAGGGGCCTGATCCAAAGCCAATTTATAAGGGATTTTTCCTGCTGATTGGAAAAAATGAAGTCATGAAATAAGAACAACTACTAAAAGTAGACAGAAGACTAAGGGGAGATATAACAACAGTAATCAAGTACATAAAAGCTTGCAGAAAAAAGGAAGGGAGCAATCTATTCCCAACTTCCAGGGTGGATAGGATAAAAATAACAGGCTTAAATCACAACAAGAAACACTCATATTTCATAAGGGAAAAAAAAAAAAAGCAAACCCACATCATCAAACAAAGCTCTGGAATATGTCAGGAGAGGAAGAAGCAGTCTCTCTCCCCACCTTCACAACAGACACCTGGACAACTCTGAGGACACATGGCTCTGCTTGGGCACTGGAAGACCTTTTCCTGCCTCACTTACAGCAATGCTTTCATGCCCACTTTTCCAAATCACACTAACTGGCCGCAAGGGTGAGAAACCACATTCTCCCACAAATCCCACCATTACATAGGCCTCCTCTGTTTCCTAAGGAAAGTTATGGGTAATAATATAGTTATTAGCATTACTTTTACCCTGGAGTGCAGGAAGAAGACCACCACCTGTGGAGAGAAGGAGCTGGTGGAATCTACACTGGAATCTTACTGGAAACAAACAGTAAATTCTTTGTAGACCTCCTGTTTTCAATCTGAGAAGTAGCCATCTTGGGTCAGAGTACGTGCATTCAGTTCAAGGTCTTCAATCACCTAGCAGCCAAACACTTGAGATAAGATGTAAGAAAGGGCCATATACATAGTAAAACTCCTCTCTCCCATCACATTCTGCTAGGCCTTTACAGAGCTTTTAGAGACCACAGCCACATTCTTGCATTTGTGACAGGGTTAAAAGCTGTCCAGAGATCAGAGATGGAACTGCTCCATCTTTTCTTGAAAGCACATGCACCAGAAGCCCCAGAGCGAGTTCCAGTTTTTTTAGCTATATTGTACCAGACTTGAGAAAGGTACCTCTGCAGGTACCGAATACAGCCTTAACTCCAACCGTCCTTTCAGTGGGAGCTCAGACACTGAACACCGTGCTCCATGCTCACTCTGGAGCTTCAGGAAATTCCCTTCTACTCTTGCATATGCCTCTACAGTCTGGACACGCTCTCCTGCCTGAGACAAGCAGGGTCCTTACTGCCTGCCACAGCTCTTCCACTATACCCCTTGCTGTTTCCAGAACTCCCCAATGGCTCAGACTCTTTGCTAGTAGATCAGATATGCACATCCTAGGAGAACCTGTGGGCTTAAAATGGATGCTCTGCCTAACAGTAAATTAAGCACAGCAACATATTCAAGACCGCTAAAGAGATTTAGAAGCCTAATTCTGACCAGAAATGAGACAAGCACTACACAGTGCTGCTTCTGAAAAGAGAACATGGCGTAGGCACCCTTACAAATCATATTCCACATTTGAAAAATAATGAGCCTATATACTACTTTTCATGAGGAAATTTTATGTCTCCTTTTACAGTCACACTTGCTGTTTAGATGCCAAACATATATTTCATAAAGAGTTGATAAAGAGTTAATCTGCATGATAATACCTAGCTAATCAGTTGTTATGGAGTCCGGTCATTTTGCAAGCTGGTTGTAAATTTGGCTTACAGTTGCCTACAGCACCCTCAGCTGATGAGCTAATAACCTGTTATACGTACCATCCAAAACTGGATCCACCTCTGCTTTCAATCTATCATTTATTACCTTTCATAGACTATAGATAGACCTTTAATATAAAGAATGACCATTTTATGTTTGCTTGTCTGAATATATACGAGCACTCAGCCACATCATTAAAATAATTTCACTGCTAAGGCATACCTAATATTCCAAACAGACAGAGCAGAATTTAAATTAGGGGGGAAAAGATTCCTTACAAAAAGGTCTTGAGATGTGACAGGAAAGAAGAAAATGGAATTGTACAAAATAACAAGCATATAAAAATATGAACTTTAATGAAAAGTTTTCTGAGCTTTAACAAAATTTCAGCTCTTTTTAAATTTTAATTATGATTTTGCATTATCCTTGAAATCTTGGCACTCTGTTGGCCACAGGAGCAAAAATATTAAAATACCACCACAGACAAACTGGGCATTTTTATTTCAATGTAAAAGCTTAAACAAGTTCAGGTTTCAACTTCTCAAGAAAGGACATGGTTGCTACAATCCTAAACTGCCTCAGATTAAGGAGATCAGGAAATTAGGGCAACTAAAAGCAAAATGTAAAGAAGAAAGTGATGTTAATGATCCTAACTAAATATATGCATGTAGGGTTTTTGTTTTTTTTTATTGTAAAGGCTTTGGTCCTGGAGTTGTGGGATGGGAGAGGGAAAACACATTTTTTTTTCTACAAATTCATCATATTGTGATAACAAAGAAAAGCCCAAATCCATGATGCAAAGGGAAATAAAAAGAATATTAAATACCCTCAATGCTTTATAAGTTATGGTTTTCTACAAACATGTTGCTTAGGTATTTGGGTGGGCAAGTTTTGTAAACAGTCTGAGAGACATGAGAACAAGCAAGGGTACTACTGCTCCGAGAAACAAAGGACATTTTCTCGGTTTTTCTTCACCTAGCTTAACATAAACCATCCTTCACTGCAGCTAGGGTGTTGCTCCTGACATTACTGTGTGTGGGGGGGGCACCCTGACACTACTGTGGCTTTCACTTGAATTCAGCTTTATACTAAATGAACACTGCATTTGGCCCTGGCACCTACAGACAGATTTTCAGCTTACTTGAATGCTGGTCCATGAAATTCCTTGTGTTGCATGGCATAGTGGTGGCTTCCCCACTATCCTCTTGTGGGGAAAATGAAGCTGTGTTCCTTTAACAGTCTTGGTGGGAAACTCAGTTCTGGCTATCTAACCTCTCCTCTTCTGTGATCCCCCTCCTTGCAGCTGGAGAAGTGCCAAGCCTAAAAAAAAAAGGCAAAAGATACTATTCTGAGGAGGTGATCGATACAGGAGCACTGTTTGGGGGCCCATACTCCAAATATGATGTTTGATAGACCTTTATATATGATCTCCACTTTGCCCTTCAGGTTACCACCTGCTCTGCTCTGATGGTGGGACTTGTTTCTTTTGCAAAACATAAAGCTGTAAAACTACAGAAATTAAATCCATGTAATGCAATCCTCTGGCCTCTTTTTTTCACAAAGCTGTCAAAATAATGATCTATTCATGGTATTTTACTTGATGTGTGAAATTTCCAGCACACAGATATGAATCAAAGCATTCTGTACTATTTATCTTCTCAAAAGGATTTTGAGCCTCTTTCTTTTAATAGATGGAAACTATAATTTTAGAAGGTGGGTAGCGAAAATTCTCTTTACACTTGAGTGGACATCTCAAGGGCATAAAGGAAGTGCTTGGGAAGCACAGCAGGCAAAAATGTTTTATGCCCAGCTACAGCACGGCAATTCCGTGCCTTGGCTGATTTAAGGCAGGAGGATCTGAAGTAGAGGACTGTGTGAGGATATATTCATACAACTATGTATATCCAGCAACATTCTCTTTTGGGACATGCATATCCAATTGCAATTTCACAATTCAGAGGTAGAAAAACAGCAAATCTGTGCCATTATTACACGGGTAGACTTTAGCTGGAGGTGATGCTACAAGCTCAGCTGTGCTGCCCAGCTTTACTGCAGCAAACCTTGTTCAAGGAGGCAGCCTTGGGCAACCTTCAATCCATAGGTAGATATTTGAAAGGAAATAATTCAGCAGAGTTGATTCACAGTTACATATTTAGTAAAGAGATACTCTCTTCTGTTTCTCATACACCAGCTAAAACCAGTTAAGAGCTACACTGGTTTTGGCTGGGAATTTATTTACTATTTATTTATCTATTGAATACAGTCAGGTTAGAGTGGGAAAACATCAGGCCACGTATTCAAAATTCATTATATATTATCCAGTCAAAGTTCTCAGCTGGATAAACTAGTATAAACACTTTGACTTCTAGGGCTTTAACGGATTTGTAGTCAGCTCAAGAACATAGTGTATCACCACAGAGATCGCCCTTTGTGCGACAGAACAGCTTTTCCATTTGTGTTTGCTCTGCTTCTAGCTCATCACCATTGTCAACCATAAATGGGACTGTATAATAATAGAATCATAGTATTGTTTGGGTTGGAAGCTACCTTAAAGATCACCTAGTTCCAACTCCCCTGTCACAGGCAGGGACACATTTCACTAGACCACATTGCTCAAAGATCTGTCCAACCTGGCCTTGAACACTGCCAGGGATGGGATAACCACAACTTCTCTGGACAACCTGTGCCAATGTCTCACCATCCTCATAGTAAAGAATTTATTCCTAATGCCTAATCTAAATCTACCTTCTTTCAGCTTGAAGCCATTACCCCTTGTCCTGTTACTGCAAGTCCTTGTAAAACGCTTCTCTCCACTGTATGGTAGAATGTAAATAACATGTCTTAACACTGAGATGAAGACTAGGTGAACCAGGTTCTGGGGACCACTGCACTGTGGATTTATACTATAGAACTGAATCCCCATTGGAAAAATAAAATGTATACAACAAATCCATGGAAGTCAATCAAGAAACCTGGGTAGGGAGATTGAACTTGGGTTTTTTTAGATGTCTTTTATAGAATTTCAACTTTCTGGGCTTTAATAATGACTGAAAAGGCTACAGCTTTAATGATTTTTAAATACCTGTCATGTGACTTTTTTATGAACAATTACTCATAATTGTAAATATTTTTTGAAATATGCAATTCTTACCAATAATTTATTTTCTGTTCTAGAAGAATCTAACACAGCTGCAGAAGATGCAATGCCATTTCTCTAGATGTCAAACCTCCCGAGAAACCAATTATGTTGATTGAAAATTGGTTATTTCCATCACCAATTTCCCACCAATCAGGATAATATCACTGCACAGGTTTCTAATCAGGATTCATTAGGGTGGATGCAAGAGGTTTTTAAGGTCTTTTGAATTACTTTGCACTATTCTTTAGGACAAGAGGCTTGACTTTTTTGTTTAAAAAAAAAATTAGATCTTAAGAACAAATTATGTTTGAGTGAAATACAGAAAAAAGTAATTACCTTTATGAGAACAGTTACCTGAGGATAGGATATTCTCCAAAGCATGTATCTCACAGATGCAACCCTTTACAGAACAGCCCTGTAAAACTGAAAACAAAATAACTTCATAGGACTTCTCAGTCACATCAGAGACTTTCAGAGAACTAAATTCCACCTGCAGAATTTCACACAGGACAGAAATATCCTGACACAGAAGCATGCACAGCTGTTTACCATAATTAACTCTTGACATGCTGCTGGAACTGGAAAGCAGCTCCTGGACATGCCTCAGCAGCAACCCAAGTGCCTGTCATCAGACCTTGCAAAATTTGACGTCTTATGCTGAAGCAAGTTATGGCATCTTCAGGGTAATTTACTACTGGAGATTGTGGCTTGCAGCAATGTGATATAAGACACACTGGGAGTTGCCCCAAGTCCTCCCCTTGTATGCTTTTTGGCTACCCCTTTCTACAGCTCTTGGCATAGACTTTAAGATATTCAAAAGTGACCTTGTAATCTTTAAGGATTCAGTACTCCAAGTATTCCCTCCATCAAGGTTAAGGTCCAGGCACACAGCTTAGCAGTCTCCCATTTTCTGGTGTTATTAACTGCAAAAGACTCAATTGTTTTTCACTCTTTTACCTCTCTCTAACACTATCCAAAATCAGAGAGCAAATGCTGCCAGGACTGGAATTATTGACTCCTTCTTGGAAGGTACCCTAGTACTTAAATGTCACAGAAAAAATTCCTTATAATGATTTCCCCAGTTGAAAATGTATTTATTAATTGCATTGGCTATTTAAAAAATTCCATAGACATGCTTTAATGGCAATCCATTTTGGTTACAGCAGTGCATTTTTGCATTTTTTGCTAAGATAGTCTCATAATATTTGATACTGGTTTTGCTCTATACTTTTTGTCTTTTAATCAGGCTGTTGCACTTTCTTTTTATTTTGTTTCTAATCCTTAATCAACTTGGCAAGCTTTATTTTTTTTATGAAATGTGTCCTTTTTCTATGAAAGGTTATTACAAAATACAACTTCTGAAATCAAAGACATAATCTAAGCAATAGATCACAGGTATAAAAATACCCAGGCAAGTATACACACACCAAGAGCAAATTAAGAAAAAGATTAAAGAAGATATTTGCTATCCCTTGGACAGGAGGTATTGCAAGTACCAACAGCAGTACTGGCCTTTGACTATCAGTGAGAAGGCAGCTCATTCTCCTAATTTTAAAAATTGTTATCAGGCTGTTCTTCAGTCAGCACTGGAAGGCAAGGTGAAGGTATGGATGCATAAATGGATGGATGACATCAGTATAAGTATGCCAATGCTAAATCATTTTCATTGTGACAGAAACAATATGTCCATGGAGACATCCCCTCCTTTGGATGGCATGGCAAATTTTGAAAGGCTGAATTTCAGGGCTTAGTGAGAAAAGAGAACTATGAGAGAGCAGAAGACAAAAACTGAGTTGGGGAGGAGGAATCTTCCTCTGTATAGAGACAGCATCATAATAATTCATTTTGTAATCATGTGGTCATCTCCCCAGAAATAAGGTGTACATATGCTTTCTTTCCATTTTTTCAGTTGGAACAGTTTGAGACTCAGATTGAATACATGACCCTAAAACTGTCAGTGAGGCTCCTTCCACACAACACAATCGCAAAGCTGCAGATTCACAGAGGCTATCATTGTAAGATTAGGCTATTGATTAATAGGCACAATTAAGGCTGATAATCTTATTTCATTGCATTCATAAGAACTGAGTCATAGGTGTCTTTTCATCTGCTTTTCATCTCTAGGAACATCAGAAATTTTACCACATTCAGTGACTTAATGGATGATTTGGTTTAGAACTACATTCCACAACAGCAGAGCACCCTGGAGATACACTTGCTTGTCATAATATATAAAGCTTCTTCAAATCCATTGTGCGTGGCTTTACACTGTTCACTGCAGACCTTGAAGGAAGAAAAGACTCTTTTCTTGTCTCATTGCTCCCAGGATGATGCTTGAAAGCTGGCAAATGAAATATTGGAAGGGAGTTTCAGAGTTCTATTATATATTTGTTTTTCTCTAAGAAACAGAGTGGAAAATGGCTTCACAGAAAGTTGTCTCAGAACAGGATTATGAATGCTATTTACAGAATACCCTAGGCATTAATATTTGACTTGTACAGGTATGCTTGCTAGAAAAAAAGGTACACATATCTTGTACAATATTAATCAATACAGAATCCCAAGATATGAAGTTGCAGACTCAGACACATGGTGCGAAATAAAGAGAAGCTCAGCCACTAACTTCAGCTGCCATCAGAAACATATCCCTAACCTATCCCTGGTTGACCAGCTGTAGTGTGTCAGCATCAGGTACTTAAGCCAGCCTCAAACCATCTGTAAGCAGGTATGCCGATAAAAAATATCCATTCTCTTTAGGGAAAAGAAATCAGCAGATTTTTCTCCTTTGCCACTTGAGTTTTCATAAGTCTTGATTTTTTGGCCACATCATTAGTAAGTTCAAAAAAGTAGTAAATAAAAACATGTCTTCCTTGCATCTTTGCACACTTGTTAAATATTTGCAAAATGGGAGGTATTGCCTTTGTCTTTTGGTGGCTTTATTACTGTAAATATACATACAGGGAAATATCCTTTCCAGCAGCAGCACAAAGCTTTTGACTGCTATTATCAGCACAAAAAACTGCCTTCCAAAGGGTCTATGAGTGAATGATATACATAGATTTAAACTTTATATCTAGTGGCAGGAAAGCTGAATGACATTTTTATTTCATACCTGTGGAAATACAAGACAGGATCAAGCTAGTCTATATATTTTCCAAATGTACTTAACTTGGGCATCTCAAGGATGCAAAATTCCATTCTTCTTTAGGATTTATGAGAGCATCTTGTGTGAATCCCCGGTATTGAAGCCCATTCTTTTTTCCTCTGCAAATGAAACCATTAACTGTGTATGACAGCCCTGGTTAGAAACAGACAGGGGAATTAATGTTACTTAGGTGATCTTATGTCCTGAATGTTGCTTTACTTTTGATGCTCAACTTGCAATCTCTACTTTTTTCATGTTTTCATTTTCATTCACATAAGGTGCATATATATCCATATATATAAAAGTTCTGATATTTTAAAAATATAAACGTAACTCTTCTCCTAATACAAACAGCATTATGGGAGACCACACCAACACTGATATGAGTAACTGGAAAGCTAGAATCGGTACTGCCATGTGAGCCAAGAGAATACATGGAATAGCTAAGCCTTCAGAATTTCAGGTGTCATGTCCCTCCTCAGTGACTAACAGTATGGCAGGCCTTCTCATCTTCTGCTGGTTAACTAAAATTTCAAGATATGAGAGAAAGGACATTAGCAGGAAACCAATGGCACCAGCCTGTCCTGTTGTACACTCAGCTTAGGTCTCACCTGGCAATGTAATGGTGGGGTGTCCAAGAAACCTCACCATCTTCTGCCTCTGCATGACTTGTGTCTGAAATATGTGGTGTGCCCTGTGGCTCTCAGCCAAATAACAGTTTTTTGAAAGCAGTCTGTAGGCTTGGCATAAACGATTGTGAAACAACAGGTAAGCAGTTCTCTGCTCTCCCAGCCACGGTTTGGCACAAGGAAGAGACACCTATTTTGGTCAGGCCCTCATGCAATCTCACCTTGTGTACTGTAAAAGCACACATGAACATGTATCAAAATATACACAGATGTTCCCTCTCTCACATCCTCTTTCTCTGGTACATATGTTTACAGAGAGTATAAGTATATGTATGACACAGTGACATTTGCTTCTAACAGCATGAGCCTTTTGTTCTCATTTTGCTTACCTGTCACTTCCTCTTAATCATGCATTTGGTGCAGTTATAACCTAATACAACCAGAAGGCACTGCCAAATGCTTAATACTTTGCAGACCTCTTTCCTTCACTGCAGTCTTGAAGTGCAAATGGCACAGAAGAAGCATGCTTGAACTCTTGACCTGGACAGCTGCTTGAATAATGGCTCAAAAATTAACACCAACTAAAACAAAAGTGTCAAAGGCAAACTTCTGGCATCTGCCCTTCTTTGTTCTTTTGCAGATTTGAAGTATCTTCTCAAGAAAATGAATATAAATGAACAAAAGAGACTGAAATGTAAAGATCAGAACTAAAACAGGGTTGTGTATGAACGAAGTTCTTTCATACAATGAATTCACAGATGAAGAAGACATTTGGCATTTAGATAATTTTGATAGTCTGAGTAATGTTCAAATAGGAAAAAATACAGGTCAGAGTAGTTACTGTACTGCTTTTACCTCTGTGGTGTCGAAACATCACCCAGTATGATTGAGGCCAGCAATGACAACACTGTCAATGGCAAACAACAAATCTTTTTCTACTTTCTTATTTGAGCCTCACTTCCACTTAACTCAGCCAAAAAAACTACAAGCAGCTCAGTTCTTTCTGACTAAAATACACCGTAATCAAAACTGTTCCCAAAAATATTAGTTCCAGATTTTCCAAGACTTAAATGCCCAAACAGGCATCTAATTCCACACTTGCAAAATCTCTGGAAAGCTGTGGACCCTAGTGCCAGTGCAAATAGCTGTCCCACAAGCCCCTTACTGTTCAGCCTTCCAAGTGATATATCAAATATAATGCCATATTAAGGCCCCTCTAATCCATCAGGCCTGCCTGCAGATGACAAAGCACAGAGGCTTCCCACAGCTGTTTCCAAGATTTTTTTACAGGTACTGAGGACACCAATGACAAGTACAGAACCCACTTCCCATAGCAGGCAAATGTCACAGACACTCCTTTGAGGTGTATTTTGAGAGCGCCCTTATACCCTAATCCACCACCTGTACAATGAGTTTGGACGCACAACAGTAGATGCCTCACAGAGGTTATAGTTCCATGGGTAAATGAAACCAAGGACAGATCCCTAGAAGTGTCAGGAAAGGTACAGTGGAGCACATTCAAAGGTGTCTGTTCACTTACTGAGCACCTCACTATATTTAAATACAATTCCAATCCCCAGTTCAATTTAATTTTTCTTTTCCCAGCAAGCCAGAACTCTTCAGATCATTTGATCAGGCAAGTGGAATGAGGTATGGCATGGCAGTGCATGAGGCTGCCATGACTCAGGTTACTCAAGCACTTGGTAAAATCCTCTTGTGTCTAAATGTCAGTTCAAGAATCTGGTAGAAAAATGGCAATGCCCTGCAAAGGCCACATCTGAAACCCCCCTGAAACACCTCTTCAGGTGTGCTAATGATGAAGAGCTGGAGGGGACACAGCTAACTCTAAACATAGCAAAAGGTTAAAAGTGCCATTGCAACTGTCAGTCACATCCATACACAATTGCTGATACAGATGTCCACTGGAAATTGGCTACAAAGGGCACAGGCAACATTTCCAATTGCAGTCAACAATGTCAACCTTGCCTGCTTCTCATGCCCTTCTGCCACGCTCACTGCAATACCTTTAGGAAGGCAGATAGTGTAACTGCATAGAGCTAACTTTGTACTTAATTACATTACCAGGAGAAATAAATATATGAAAGATTTATCAGACATTCAGAAAAGCCAGGGGCCTTCTCAACAGAGAAAACACCATGAGGCAATTTGAGATGGATCAGACAGAGCTATCATCCTTCTGTCATGAGCCTTGGCAAAAATGAGGTCAAAATACTATTTAAAATCATTTCTCCTTTCTAAAGTGAAATCTACCTCTTCAATTCCCACTGTTGTTTTATCCTCCTTTGCCTTATTCCCTTTTACAGCTCTTTAGTTTCCAATTAAAAGTATTTCCTTTGCTGAGAAAGACAAGACACAAGTCCCACCAGAGAAGACACAAAGCCCAGGCTGTACCAGCAAGATACAGCAAGGATAGTGCTGGAGTGCCAGTGACTGAAAGCCATGGTCTCAGACTCAAGCCAGACATGCAGTGTGGCTTATACCTGCCAGTGCTGAACTTTTATTTATCCCTTTGTGTTTTGGACATAATTTGCTTATGCTGAAAGTAGTTATGAGAATCTGAGCAAAATCCAACAAGCAGCTGTATAGTTCCATATTAATAAACCTTGTATTTTTTTTCTTTGCTATTCTGATGCCACCTGGATGCAGTCAAAGTTAATCACTCAGAAATGTGCCATTAATCAAGGAGAAAGATATTCTACATGAGAAATTCGCATTCATACGTAGAGCTGCCTATTGTTTTACTTGAAGCTGTGTGAGAGACTGATCTAAAATCAGACTCCACAGTCCATTGCCTCAAAGATTAGTCTGAGAAGCTGAGAGGGAAATCCACCTGCCTTTTGTCTCAGAAATGGGTGAAAGGAGTTGAGGTAAGACTCCAGTATCCATTGCCTGGGAGAAGGGTGTGAGTAGCTGAACTGACTCCACCATCCACTGCCTGAGGGATGAGTGGGAAAGAGCTGACTCTTCCATCCACTACCTCAAGGATTGGTGTGAGGAATTGTTACTCATTATCCCAAGAATTGCTGCAGACACTTGCAGTTGAAGAGCTAGCTGCAGGACCAGGGAAACTGGTCCACCAGGAAAGTGGAATATGTGACATGAAGAACAGAGGTACTCCCCCAAGTTCATTATAAAAGTGAGAAAAGGTAATCACCAAAGGCACATTGCCAGGGAGCCACTGCCACGAGGATGACTCCAGGACATCTCTGTGAGGACACTCTCCACCAATTACTGCTATGGACCCTGAGAGACTCTCTCTATGAGACATCGCCATGACGGCAACTCCACGGGGTACCTTCAAGGGGACTCCAGAGGGATGCCTCCACAAGGACACCCACCTCCAACAGATTATTGGGGGACACTGTGTGCTACCGACTATGAACTCTGAAGAACTTCCATCACCAACAATGATGAAAATGGATCCCTGAGACACCACTGGATCCACGGTGGTGATTACCTCTCTCTCTCTGCACCCCAAATCCTTGCTTCATTTTCTACCTTTTTTTCCAATCTGTCCTATTGCTATCCCCTTTATTACAATTATTTCCCTGTTTTCTAATAACTGTCTTTTTTTCACTCTTGGGATCACAAACTGAAACAGGGTCCAGTGCTGGAGTTTTCTCCAATCGGACCCTGACAAGCTGCTTCATGATAAAGGGGGCACATGAAAGGAGAAACCCATTGTGGGTTCCTCTTCTAATTCCCAGACCTGGCTTTCCTAGGTTTTATTCTGTAGCACAGAAATGAAGCGTAGAGTAGTGCTTTTTCCACCACTGATATATGGCATTGTCCAGTAGGTGTTACATCTGATTAAGGGTACAGGCATACAAAGAATTTACACTCACCATGGTCCTATTGATGTAAGGGGCTATGGCACATTCAAAACCAAAGCCAGATGTTAAGCAATGTCTGACAGACAGATTTTTTCTCAATTTTTTAAATGCTTTCTATCTGTGCATGTGCATTAATCTAATTTCAAGTACTTTACTAAAAACAGTAGTGGTAGTCTATATCAAAACTTTGAGACTCCCAAGGCATTTTCATGGTAAAGTCATTCTCTGCAACTTACTTTGTATCTTTTTTCTAAAATACCCCTTCCTGTTTTGTTGTCAATTATTTCCTTCTGCTGCTTTAAGATGAGTAAAAGGTTTTGGTGATTTATTCCTCAAGGCATTTATAAAACCTGACCTGGTGACATACCACAAAACAGTTTCTGATGTCAGCAAATGCTGGTACTTATGAAAGGCCCATGAATTTATCAGTATATTTTCAGATTTTTTTATTCAGAAGTATTAAAACCTATACTATTACTGTTATTTTTATTTTGTAGAATTATTTCTAACATATTCAGGTGTTTTGTTTAGAAGCATTTCAAATAACTGGAAGTTACACTGTTAATATTTTATTTCTTGACTGAGCATTTCATACTCATTTCAAATATATATATATGTGGACATAATGTTATTGAATCCTATTGAATGATACGAATCCTTGCAACCATTTCCAAAATACACTTTTTTTCTCCTCTCCTGACAGAGAAGCCAGACTACGGTTACAATATAATTATTCCTGACATTTGCCCTTAAATCTTCCTGAGCAAATTTCAATAAAGCCATTTGTTATGAGGTAGTTTACTTTGCAAGAAATTTCACATCTAGTTGTACTTCCTGAGACTGGCCAAAAAAAAAAAAACTGAAGCTTCATATAGATCTTTCAAAATAAAGTCAGTGATAAATAGTCTGCAATTCAACAAATATTTTGGCCCATAGACATTTTCTCCACAGATTCTCTCTGCCACAAGAAGATTATATTCAGAAAACTGTTAAAATATGAGCGACATTTCAAAGAATTCCTAAAAATATATTCATCTATATTAACTGCATTAAGGCAAGAAATGAGCTCATGGCAACTGCCAAATTCACCATCCTCTACAACAAACAATTACAGGAGTGGGGATATATACAGAAAATCACATACCCTACAGCTAAGTAGGATATTAGATTTGCCTGGTTATAAGTAAGCCATCAACTGGCTTACGGCTATACTATTTATGAGTTATTCTGTCTTTCAAGATACAACTCACATTTTGCTTAATGCCACATGACACATTCAATTTAAATCAAGATATGGCAGATAAAACCACTGCCCTTAATAAGCAACTCAAGTATTTAATATTTTTTGGGCTTCTTATTCGGAGTACAGGGAATTTGAAGGCAGTTTAGAGTATCTCTCATTTTGTACACCTAAGGTTTCTTTACCTAATGCATATGAAAATCATATCATTGTAAATCTCTCAAGACGACAAATCAGCTCAGCAAGTAGCCACAGGGAGGATTTATTTTTAAAACAGGGATGATTATTACTGATGTCTCTGTTCCTTCTATGGGAAAATATTTAGGGATGAGCTCTCTTAGAGCACTCTCGTTGCATCTCCATCTACGTTCCCAGTGCATCAGCATCAAGGCTTCAAGCACTCTTCTGACCACCCCATCTCAAGGATACAGACTCGAAAAGAATGATTTCAAAAATAAGCAAGGCTGCTTTATTTAAGAACAGGCTCTACAGGTATAGACAGCTGAGGTTGGAGAGAAGATGGCAGAGGGGTATTTTAAGAGGTCTGTAAGATCATGATTATGGGAAGATGAATATGAAACTATTGTTTGCTGCTTTTCCTACCAGTGAAACGGAGGCATCCAGGGAAATGCTGATGCAGCAAGTTCAAAAGAGACAAGAGGCACTACTTCCATAGAGCACAATGGGATATTACACAAGCTGAAAAATAAGTGGATTAAAAAATGCATTAGCCAAATTCCTGGAGTCCAGGTCTCTCAGGTACTACTAAATACAGTGGCCTGTTTGCAACCCCTGATCAAGGCAAGCCCTCAGACAGTGACTGTCAGAAGCTGGGAAGTTATCCATTGGACAGATCATTCAAAACATGTTATATTTGCTAAACTCCTTCCCTGAGCATCTGCAAGGGGACCTGCACTGGGCAAGACATGTTTTTTCCTGCCCTTACACAGCCACTCTCTACTCCTATGTTACATACTCTGCCCTGCTGCCCGCAAAAACTGCTCTAGAGCCTGTTTCACCACTGTCCTCTCATAAGGACTCATTCTGGGCTTGCCAGAAGTTGAAAAAATGCCAGCTCTGTACTTTACAGTAAAAGTAGGGCATAAAACTCAATCCCCTGACAGAATTAATGGGACACTTCAGCCACATTCACACAGAGGAAGATACACTTAAACTTTGGTGTGATTCTTGGGGCTATTTTTTGTGTGTGTGTGGCACCAAGACATCCCACTGACAGCGATGAGGAGAATGCACCACTCTTTCTGCTTGCACCTCCTTTCTGACAACTGCTAAGTATTGGGAGAGGCAATACCACAGGAAATATTACCCCACAGGCATCAGTGGAGGAAAAGGTTTAGTCACCAAGTGAGATAGCACTGCATGCGCTTATTTCTGCAGCTGCTTCAACTTTTACACTGTCTAAAGTGCTTTCCATAATAAAAATATCCCTGAACCTGCTGTAGGGAAGTAACTGGCCCTTCTCCTTTACAAGCCATTTTCACGGTGGTGCCTTCTGCTTTGTATTAATTCTGAATCAAAAGCTATCCAGATAATTTTTTTTAATGTTACAAATATCATTCAAAGTTTTAAACACCATGTGCCTATCAACCATCTGCTAGTGT
The DNA here is from genome assembly GCF_012275295.1 of Melopsittacus undulatus. NCBI lineage: Eukaryota > Metazoa > Chordata > Aves > Psittaciformes > Psittaculidae > Melopsittacus > Melopsittacus undulatus. The sequence continues at coordinate 57,105,861 of NC_047533.1, forward strand.
TCGACGAGAAGGAAAATAAATATTTTAGCATGAATTCAATTATTGGATCTTTTTACACAGACAAAATAAAATCTCTTTATAATACTGTGAAATACAGCCAGATGCAATGGGAAATGAGCAAGCTCTTGCACTTAAGAGACTGTGGCTCAATTCCATTATCTGTCAATCAGGATACTAATCATAGAACAAAGCTCCTGCTACTGGGAAGGAAGAAAAGCCAAAAAACGTATAGCAACCTGAAAAAGTACACACACCCCCCACCAAAAAAAAAAAAAAAAAAAAAAGAATTAAGAAAAAAAATTGTCCTTTAAATTAAAACTATACAAAGTAAGAGTGGAAAACTGGTAACAGCCCTAGAACTGACAGCTTGCCTTAAAAGTGAAAGGAGATTCCAAACATTTCCTTGAAGGAGTAATACGTGATTACAAACACATCAAAAGCACAATCTGTCAGAAAGGAGAGAACAAAGGTAATCAAAAATAGTCTGAGAAATGCATTTTCTCAAAGCAATCATGAAATAAGTTCATTGATAATATGTTCTAATATATCTAGCAGACAGTGGAGTACATTAGCGACACAAACACATTCTCAAAAGAATATAGGTAAGAAGAGATCAAGCGTTAAATCAGTGCCATTAGATTGAATTTGGAGGAACATCACTGATATTTATCGTGATGGAGTCTGACCTAGCAAAGTTGAGTAAGAGTTTCCCCAGGAATCCTGACTCCATAATAATGAAAAAATCAGATAATTGTCTACAGAAAATATATGCTTGAGTATACAGGCCACGCATGGAATCCACCCATCTCATTGGCCACAAGCAGCACGCACAGAAAGCACTGACTTTAAATATAAAACATTAATTTATGAACATGTAATACATATAGGATAGGCAAAAATAATAGTTGTGTATGTCTGTAGCAGTTCCCAATACTGTCCCAATCCGTGCACTGATAGGCATCTTCCACAGAAGCTGCAAGTCCCTGTGTATTCACTTTAAGCCCATCTACATAATGCTTGTTTCTTTATGTTGATTTTTGCAGAACTTTAGACACTGGGTACAGATCCCCAAGGAGGTGGACACCACAAGATGAACACTGTCAATGTTTCATATAAAGAAAATGGATTTGACTAGCTATTTCTACTCTTGTACCCACAATGTCATCCTAGCAGTGTTACTTTCCAGCTGAACTCAACTGTCCCTTTCAAAGCACCAAAGCAACTTGGAAGCACAGGCTTCCTAACCCACCTACTGTTCCTTCAGCTCTTTCTGTACTTCTTCCATGCAGGTTGGAAAGCCACAATCACTGACAATTTCATGTAAGCTGCTAGTTACCATATATTTTTTGTGACAAGAAAACTAAAAAGGTGACAGGATATCCATAACTGAGAGGAGCTCTCACTTGAAAGGCACTCCTAGTTCCTGGTGAAACAGCTATTGAGCACATCTTGCGACAATATCTGTCTGTGTCAGTTCTCTAATAAAAATACAGCAGTTACACAGTTCATTTTACAGCGCAATTGATAAATTGATTGGAACATTTCCTGCAGAGTTAATAGCACCAGACAAAACACCAAACTTTTCTAAGGGAAAGGGCAGCATTAGCAATATCTGCTCAAGGAGGGGACCAAGAAAGTTTGCTAATAGAATTGAACAAGCTGAAAGAAAAAATCCAGAAGCAGGCAAGATGCTCAATGACGTTTTAGCCAAGTCAATATGCATGCTGGACCTGATGGGAATCTGGGTCTAGTTCCTGGCTCTGCTGTAAACTTCATTTTATGACCTCAGTTAAGCTTGCTCAGAAACCTGTGTTCTCAGCTGGTAATGAGACACTGAAAGAGGAGGCTGAGTGCCTGTGTGTGACAATACCCTGTTTTCAAAACAGGTAAAAAGAATAAGAAAACATTTTCTGCCTCAAATATCCAACGATACCTTCTCTGTCATGAACAATTCCTTACCTAGCAATGTTCAGCACAGAGCACATGCTGAGGTTTTGATGCTGGTCATGGTTCACAGACTGTATTTCAATACAAACAATAATGAATAAAAAGCATCTTCCAAAATAACTATTTCTGGCTAAGTATAAAACCTACAAATGCAGCAGACAAACTCACTGTTCTTTAAACATATCTATACAATTATTTTGAAGTAGGAGAGAATGCCTTATTATTGCAAAGTGGTGAGCCTTAAACACTGAGAAAGCATTCCACATATCCCCTCCCTCCCCCCCATTCTCTAACAATGGCAAGGAATATCATAAATCTCATTTTAAATCTAGTGGTATGTACACATAAAAAGTGTTACATTTATTCTGAGCTCACAAAAGGTTACTCAGAATGAATCTCAGGCTAACTATATTTGTATGCAGTGATAAAGCCTTACTCTACATTAAAATCACTCTGACAGTTTATGAATTCAAGGCTTCACCAATGTAAATAAAAGAAAGTCTCATTATTATAAAAATGGAATTGGAAATGCAATGACGGAATAAAACTTTGAGATAAAGACTTGATAAATGTCTCTCATCCTGAATGAACTGTACAGTGACAGTAGTGAGATTGTAAGTCACTTCATGTGGTTACATTTTCTAAGAAGGTTTTTTAATGAATTATCCTTTGAGAGTCACAGCCAAGCACACACGCATAAGAAAAGACGACCTTAAAGAGGAAGGTAACAGGGGGTTGCTTTTCAGTATTGCTGCTCTTGGTTTTGCCTCTGTGATCCCTGCTAAACAAAGGGAACCATACAGTTCAGACCTCTTTCAGCTCTGAAAGGTGCTGGTGTGAGCCTGACAAGCTCAACCAACAAAGGCAGGCAGCCAAGAATGCTTGGCCAGCAACACAGCCCACTGTGAGAAGGGCTGCGGGATCTCAGCAGGCTGCTTTTCTCCTTCTCCCTTACCCTGTCCTGTAAAATCTGAAGTGCACAGGATAGAAAATCACTCCCAGTCACAGTGAGACAAGAGCCTGAAGTGTTTCCAAACATCCTCTGCATGCATTTCAAGTTCCAGCCCTTCCCAGGCCCACTTTTTTGTTGCCTCATGTCCGCAGCTATTTCTGCTTTTAGCAACTCAGTATCTCCAACTTCCCTTACACTGAGTCTTGCCTGCTCCATTTTTGGGTTTCCTAAGCTGGCCACAGTAACTATCCCAGCATACCCAGCTACTTTCCCTCCCTCCCCTTTTCCTCATCACTCATCTTTCAGCTCCATTTTTTCATTTCTTCATTCCTCTCTGCCTTATCCAGTCTCATGATCTGGGCTGCTGCTTTAACTGCATCTTCATAGAAGCATATAAACATAGAATAGTTAGGGTTGGAAAGGACCTTAAGATCATCTAGTTCCAACCCCCCTGCCATGGGCAGGGACACTTCAAGTAAGACCAATGCAAGGCTTTTAGACTCCAGCTTGGCTTTATACCACTCCCAGTACAAATCCTCCTTCTAATATCCTCCTACTGCCACTGGAAAAACATAACTCCCCTAGACTCACATAGGACAGAGCAAAAAATTCATCATGTTTCCCAGACTTTGGGTTAATCCATATTTGGTTCTTCCTAGGAAGTTCATGCATGCTACCAGAAGATAAGTGAAGGGAACACTCCACTCCCAAACCCAGTATTTATTTCTTTTGCACCTTGGGAAGAGAAGGCAGAAGAGAAAAAAAAAATCATTTAGAAAATAAAGGAGTCCATAATGGCAGCTAGCCCAGTGGCTAATTCATCAATGCCCCTGTAGTCTCCTTGTTCCAGGTGAATGCCTAACCTACAATTTGTTTGGCCTAGAATTCGTTTGGCTTCAACTAGCCTTTAATTATTTATACAAAATGAAACTCTAACAAGAAATAATGACCAGGGCATAAGTCCCCTCTGGAAATCAGAAGGCAAAAGCCTGAACCAGTATCTCTTAAACAACATGTGCTGGTCCCACCCAAACCAGTTCTGGACTAGAAAATAAATAAATAAATCAAATCCTATTGAAAAAAGCCAATGAAGCTGGCATACAACAAAAAAGAAAGAATAGCAAGAACAATGCAAAAAGGGGCAGATAAAGGGAAAGAGGAGAGGAGCAAGACACAAAATCCATCTTGCCAGAAACAAACATTTCTTATCAGTTACAGGCAAGGGTACCTCTGCAAAATCCAATTTCAGATGTCAGGAGAGAAGTGATAGGGAAGGAATGAATCACCTACATAAAGGTGCAAGTTCCTTTAAAAACAAGGAAAAGTTTTAAAATCAACACTGGGAGGTACAGAGAGGTCTGAAGGACATAAGGTTTTGAAATTAAGGTGGGGTTAGCTAGGAAAAGGAAAACTTTCACCACCTGAGGTAAGGCAATAAGTAGCTTGAGCAGCTCTGCAACTCCATTCACACCTCTCCAGGCCATACAGCTGCAATTTGACTGTCATTGACACTCACCCTTAGTTTTGTATGCAAGAGACAGATTACTGACCTTAGATTAACACTACATGAAGACAAGTCCTAGCTTGCTGGTTTAGAAAAGGAAAACATATTTCTCCTGTTGGGTCAATATTGACAGGTACACCTACTTGGGAGTGTGATATGCCAGAGGTTCTGCAATCATCCTGTGACAGTCACTTAAATCTAGTCCCCAAATACTAGATGCATCGCACACTGGTAGGGGTGTTCCTGTAAACTTCACAGAGTCTTTTCTCACAGTGTTAGTAGCCTAATTCCCCTGCTGTGAGCTATGTATGTGGCCTCTGAGAGGAGAAACACCTCATGATTAGGTTCTAAATAAGACATTAAAAATGCTACTTAAGCAATTCCCTAAGGCTAGGATTTCCCAATGATGAAGCAGCAACTATTTCAATATTTTCTTATAGTTATTTCTTGTGCACAATGAACTGTAGCTACATAGAGCATAACGCTACCTGGAAAGAGCTGAATATTAATACAGAGGAGAGAAGGAGAGAGACAGGGTAACAATAGTCACTGAAATCCTTTGTTACATTTATCCACAGCAGGCCTTCTCTGGTGAATTCTTTACATACAAAAATAACAAGTGTCTGAAATACCAGCACAGAAAATCAGTGGCATACAGTAACTGTATATAGATCCATCAAATAATAAATAGGACCTCAAGACATTACTTACCAATAACACAGGGCTTTCTTTCCAGGAAAGGATATAACAGTATTCTACAGTATTCTGTCTCATATATGAATCTAGATCAGAAGAGGAAGGTACATTGAATGGGAATTGTCCCTTGCAAAATCAATCTGCCTGGACATTTTAAGACACCAGGTAACAGTTAGAATACAGCTCTACAGCTTCTCGACTAGCCATAAGACCAAAATACAATCATGTAACAGAGATAAACATTTTATGCTCACTGCCTATATATCCAGCTATATACAAACTCAGCAACAGGGTTGAGTTTCCTTTCTTTTTATTAAACTATTTTTCTCTGGAAATATAGTAAACCATCAGAAAATTCTGCTAGTGGCAAAAATCCATGTCACCACAGCACAGACCACAGAATGGCATCAAACTGGCCGTCAGCCCAGTCCTTCAGAATAAATGTATGCACCATCTGCAGGAGGTTCATCTCTTTCGGCCTAATTTTTGGAAGATGCCTTAGAAAGAGAAAGTGCAACCTGTAAAAAACTTTTGTTCTGTCTATGGTATGGAATAAAAGATGATGGATTTTTGCCTGTGGGGAAATTCTGTGCTCAGCAACACAAAAAACTTCTTGCAGCTAGACAGACACCAGCAAGGCACAGTTACAAAGATGTCAGCCAACTGTGCCCCTTAACTGCTAGGCCATCATACAACATAATTTCTCCATGTTATTTAAAGCATATACAAGATTCAACTAACACAGACTTTCTCAAGATTCTGATGAAATAGCATTTGTTCTTTTCAAAGCTTCTTTGACAAGACAGGAATACTTCATGTTGGGAAGGCTGCCATTACAGGATCATGGCTACCCAGAAGTGTAAAACTCCCATTTCTGAAACTGCAGACCTGTCACATGCCAGACTTGAAAATTCACAACAGTTTGTGTGTTTGGGTTTTTTTTTTCTCTTTGTTTTGTTGTTAAGAAACAGAGCTGTTGTACTTGCCTCACTGAATCCAATCTAGGATTTAAAAAAAATCATGCTTTTAACAGAAGACCCATTGCAAGTAAATGAAATCGCTCTGACTATTCTGACTTTGAAAGAAGAAAGACAACACTTTCCTATCAAGCTGGTAGAGGTTCATTATATTCAGGAATTTTAACTAGCAATTAAAAAAAAACCCCAACAAATAAACACAAAACCAAAAACCTAAAATAAAACAAACAACGGTTTAAGCTATCCAAAGATGTTAGAATGAGTTTTTAAAAGCTGTCAGTAACTCTTTGGGTCAGACTGTAATTACAAGGGAATTTAAGCTGTGAGTTGTCACCCATTTGGATGAATGTCTCCTACTCAGAATGACCATAAAGCTTGTAATTTACTTGCAATGGGACTAAAGCTCTTCCTTGGCACTGGATCAATTTACACCAATGAGAACACTCACTTATAAATGGCCACCATTCATAAAGTAGTGGAAGTGCCCACATTTAAAATGAGATAGAAGACAGGGCATGCTCTCAGGAAACACAGTATTACCTAATATGTTTGCTGCCCTATTTTTCAATCTCCAAACTTGTGAACAGGTGACAGAAACCATAAACATGTGTGACAAATTACCGAGAGTGTGGGCCTTGCTGTGTGTCATGACACAATATACAGGTTATTTTCAAAGGTGTAGTTTTTATGTTATCTAAATAAACTCATTTAAGGTTACTTCTGATTACTAGCAGTAACTCAGTCTTCAGTCTCCATATACCTTCTTGATATCTCCAAGACAGTAGTGCCAATGGTTTACCAAGAACATCAGCTGGCTGAGGAAAACTTCATGCTTATATTAAAACACTATTTTTCAAACAGTCTCCCACGTGAAGATGAGCATATTGGGTGAGCCAAAAAAAGCCCTGACAAAGGAATTCCCTTCCAGAGTAGCTAAAGCAGCACTATTTAGAATAAGGGTTCCAGAAAAATAGCATGTTTCTCTTAAGATATCTGTGGCTTTTTTTATTTTCATCACAATAATCATCTGAACTCATTCCAGCGCACCACAAGTACAGGATTGAGCACAGGGAATTCCTGGTAATCAATTTAGAAGCAGTAACACAGGACAAAATGACTGAGGTAGGCTTAACTCTTATATAAATGGGTTGTCTTAGGCTCCTGCAATAGACAGTGGAGAAACATACATCACGTGCAGCCCTAGCCTTTTTTTGGCCCATAGAGGACACACAGGATTAGAAAAAACACATAACTCAGGAAGCTAATCTTACATTAATTGGATCCTCATCTTACAATTCAGCTAGTTTTTAGAGCAAATGCTTCACTTGGCCAAGAAACAGGATTCCTGAGAAGATGGAAGGAAAGGTGAACAGCAGGAACCTGAGCAGCAAACGCCTTTTATATGCATAAAGAGGCCTTGGATGCTTCCAAAAGCATAAACACATGAATCCTACTAAAAATGAAAATTAATTACCCATCAAACTTGCAGGAGATGCATTTCTTAATGCCCGGTAAAACCAATCTTCTTTTGAAGTACTAAATATCCTTGTAGATGTGGTCCAACACCTTAGAGACCGAGAAACACAGTCCTCCGACATATTACATGCTAACGTGACACGTGCTTAGTTGCCAAACCCTGAACTCTCTGTGGCACACTCTAAAGCACTGGGAGATGATAATAGCGTTGCTGGTGTGCCATTACAGCAATGGAGCTTCAAAACCTTGTTTCGATAGGCTCCTTTCCGGAAGGATGTATTAAACAGTATGTTAGCTGTAACTGGCTTTCAGTCCTTTAGCTTCATCTGTAATACAGGCATAATAATTTCTACCTTCTGTTGGTTTAATCTTCAGTTTATATGAAGCATGCTTTTAAGGGCAAAATTGCAAATGTTCCATTTGGAGCAACTTTGAAGTAGAATAGGCATCTTGCTAATAATGTTTTGCAGACAGCACTCAACTAGAATGTCAGGGACACCCTGAATGTCAGGGAACAAAAACATAATAAACACATCTTTACAAGGAAAGAAAGGAGAGGACAGAGACAAGATCAAAATCTGAGTCAGCTGGAATAACACATAAACTGTTGAGAAAATGACAGCTATTTTTTCCTGGAATATATTAAGTGTGTGGATTTTTTTCTACCTGAAGGAGGCTGGTAGTTTTAGGGACAGTGGTTGGTTTTGCTTTCCTCAAATTAGGAGCTTTTTCCTTCTGGATTATATAAAAACTGAAAGAGTTTACAGTTTTTGAAAACTAGAAACCAAAAAGACTTTGAGAAAAACACTTCCATAGCTTAATAGCTTTTCATTAAAATCTTTGGGGGTAGGGAAGACACAGCTTTTCATTAAAATCTTTGGGGGTAGGGAAGACACTAAAACATCATTGTCAGAAATGCAGAGCAGCTTCATGAGGTGAGTGTTTGGAGAAAAATAATAAAATGCTTTTAGTGAAAATAAAAGAATAAACAATATCAAAACAGACTTTGGTAAACCATAGCAAGAGACTAGGTAGAGAAATAACAGTGGGTTTGCAGATTAAATTATTGGCCAGAGTTTCTCATTTTTGTGCTTCTCAGTGATACATCTAGGAGGAGACAGAGTTGTGATGTGTTAATAAGGGGTTTATATCTAACCTGCTGACAGCTGGGAGAAGGCATTTAACTGCCCACAAACCTGTGCAAGCTATTAGCTACTGCCAAGGAGAAAAGTTTTCTTATCTATAAAAAGCCTTCAGCCTTTTATTCAGAAAAATATAAAACACAAAATACTACCCATAAAACTTCATAAGTCTCTAAAGAAGAGAAGAAATTTTCCATTTTCAGGGGGTGGGGAGTGAAAAATTTTAAAAAAAGTCAAGTTTGATTTCGGTGGTGGGTTTTTTTAAGAATTCCAAAAGTGCCTTCAATGGGCTTTCTTAAAACACAGGATTTAAACAGGAAATTTCCTACAGGCTGAAGCATAATTAAAGAAAGTCACAATTTTACAGACCAAGTCCACATTAGTGAAACAGTAGGGAAAGACTACGAAACCAAAGATTATTAACATGAATGACAGGGGGAAATATTTTGAATTCTCGGAAGCAAATAATGAGGAAGAGCTCTCCAATGAAATAGAGAAAACCAAAGTGAAAAGTAAGGTCCAGGTAAAATATCTTGTTCATGAGATTAAGGCATCTGCCCACTTTTTTATCTAGCTTTGATAGACACAGGTGAGCACATGCTAAGATAAAACAAGTTAATATTGAGGACAGGATCTGCTAGCAACCAATGCTGTTTTAAAACTAGTAGGCTATACTACATCCTTGAACCCATTTAAAACTGCTGCAAGACCCCCAGTAAAGCAGTGGATGATCCATCATGTGGCACATGTGACATTGCATACAAAAAGACTGAAGAAGCATGCTGGAGAGAACAATCCTGCACTGGAGGGGAGATGGATGGGGCAGTCTATAAATCTTTTTCCTCTGTAACTTCTGTAATTAAGCAGAACACATTGCTTATTCTTACTACTCAAACATAATCCTGCTGTTGTCTTGACTGTACAGGATTTGCAGACTCTAACTGTTTTAATGACAATGCACCAAAGAAAGCTTTTTCCATGCTTTCACAGACAAATCCACAGCCCGCATCAGGAGGGAAAGAATCCAGTGGTGTGTGAGGGATTTTGGCCTTATAATTATCTTTCCACTTCTAGCATATTCCATTATTTGAATTTCATTTTAAGTGCTTTAAAGCTGCAGCTTGGGGGAGAGAAAAACCAAAGGAAAAAAAAACCATACCACATTTTCCATTGCAAAGGATGAAGCCCTTATGATACAATACAGCTTCACTAACTCCAATACACATTGCAGACATGCATGCCTATATTAAAAAAATAGGTAGAAAAAAAGAGAATGACAGCACTCTACCTCCTGCTAATGAGTATTTGCTGTTACCAGCTTTTGCTAACAAACGCTCGTGGTATCAAACCGATACTGTACAGACACTTGCCACCACATTAATGGTTCTCCTGAACTAATTTTATCTATCTTCTCCAGACCAGAATGAGTTCTGCTCTTTCCCCTTCTCCCTAACTTTCAAATGAGCCAAGTAAACCTGGGCATTGGTTGGTGTGGGACTCTTTTTTTTGTCAGGCTCCCTAAGTCACATACCTTTGGAATTCCCACTGTAGCAGCTTCCACTGAAGTCTGTCCAGCTCCATGACCTGTTGCCTCCTTTGAATGACTGTAGTATCAATGACTGGTAGTGGGGGAAGAGGAAGGGTCTTAGTTGTGTCAAATGCCAGGAACAACATGTCACAACAGCAGGTAAGCACTGATGTGCTTTGAGACCTTCTGTTAATTCCCACAGATTCTCACTACACAGACATAAATTTTAAGATCTGTTTACTGGGAATTCCACCGATAGTGGTGGTATCTTTAATAGCACACATAATTCTTGGTCAGAAGGGCAACTTCTCTTCATGCTTTTCTACACTATAGTGGAAACAACAAAATGAGAATTTTTACTTATACTTTTCATCCTTGCTACACCATAGAGATGGCAAATCTTTTCCTTACTGAGAGTTCATTCTAACACCTCTGGCCAACCACATTTCAATGTGCCCGATAGTGTTAATCTGGACAGAAAATTGGTTACAGACCACAAGAAATTGGATTGCAGGCCATGCCTGCCACAGGGACCATGAATTCTCCATCCTTGCTGGCTTGTAAGGCAGATGAAGACTTGTTTTAATGGAAACTGCTCTTCTGTTTCTAAAAAGTATCCATAGAAAGTAAAACATCTGACATCTTTGAGAACAGAGCACTCTCAACCTGCTATTGCAAAGGAGTTTGCTCACTGTGGTGCAATCGTTTAGCAGCTGCACAACTATCATAAGTAAAATGCATGGTATTATCTTCTCCTTTGAAAGTTAGCTTATTCTAATCAATAAACTATCACAGCTATGAAACACCGAAAGATTTTCTTCTGAGGCAATATCACAAAGTGATAGGCTCTTTTAAAATCTTATTCCAGATTCTCCAAGACTCCACATGAATGCAGACTGAAGGTAAACATATTGATACTGATAGAAATGTTTTAGACAGTGATCCTTCCACTTGAAAAACAAAAGCAAAGAACTCCTCAGAGAGTGCTAAGGTGCTTAAGTGTTATTAAGGAGCCTTTGGCTTTAGACAACTTTGCTTGAGAAAGACCTAAGAGGTTTTTGAAAGCACTGAGGAGACAGCAAACTGTGAGAGGAGATGTGCTCCTATTGTGATGGCTTTGCAGACAGCAGCCTGTGAGGCACACATTCTTACTACACCAACACAGGTTTCCCTTGGGAGCATCAGTGCCCTGCTGCTTGAGAGTGGCTTAGTTTTTGCCCCATTTCCACTGCAAACCAATACTTGTACTGCCTGCAAAGACTGTTGGTATTAAAAGAAGAGTTCCCACTGCATTTGTGAAGCTTTGGAAGAACACAACTGAGGGAACACCTGTCTCTTGAGCCTATATAATGCTAAAAGCAAAAGGGATCTCATGCTTTGCCTTCCAATGAATAAAAAAACCCCAAACCTAGAGCCCACTGCACTGAAACTTACTTGTTTCTCAGTGTAGTTTAAGTTGCAAACTCCTTGTGCAGGGCCATTACATTAATTCATGCGTCATCCTTTCTTGCTCTCCAAAAGACATCAAGACAATTCATGTGATGAGCCCCGAACTGCAGGTCAAATCTGATTTACCTTCTCTCGTGCCAGCTGCTGGTTCAGGATCTCAGCAGCCACACAAGGTACCACCTCTCCTGAAGCCTTTCCTATGGAAGCATCGCAGGCAGCCATGAAACACAGAGGACTATCCCTAACACTCCCACCTAACAGTACTTTTCTCACTTTTGAAAAGCTGCTTCTCCATTCTGGGCACCATTTCCTCCCTCTGAACTCAAGAAATCTTATCTGAAGACAAGAGATTATAAACTTTTCATACCTTCAATATCCATTTTGAATTTTGGTACAGCACGTAGCACATCAGATCTCAGCTGGTATTTTTTTCTCCATTATAATGAATACTCAAAGTTTGGCAAATTGACTGTAGAAAACCACAAGCTCCTTCTGTTTTACCTGAAGATATCCTAAATCCCATGCAAATGAGGGACAGATATATTTGTTTGTCTACACAAGCAAGGACTTTCAATTCAAAGGAAGTGACTAATTCAGATAATACACAACTGCTGTGCAAAATTATGTGCTGAGTTGTTGCCATTAGACTTTCACTAATCTGCAATATGCAGAAACTGTGAATTTAATGAGCTTCATAATTATTTTGTTCTCAAAATTCCTTACTTTTTGGTAATGACATTATTCTAAATGATAATTTTTACACTATGTCCCTAGTCAATCATGTCAGTTCCCTGAAAGATGCATCTAAAGCAAAACAGTGAAATCAAGAGGGAGAAGAGGCTGATTTATCTCAAGGACTTTGCACCTTAAGTAGTCAGTAAAATATTAAACATCCCTATCAATATCAGGTGGACCGTATTATAAGCTTCCACATAACTGGAGTTCTTAAGAACAAAATGGCATCTTCCTGAACAGGTGTCAAGAATTACATTTAGTCCTTTTCATAGTGGGGACTATCAATCTATTTTAACATTTATTGGAGAGAAAATAATTGTCTTTTCTTTTCAGTGATGGTATTTCATTACATGCAATAGGATAAATAACCGCAGTTCAAAGCAAAATAAGATTAAAATGTCCCTGCATTTTTTTCCTGGGGTTTCTTTTCTTCTTCTTGTTTAATTTCATGATGAAAACATAAGTATAATTAAATTAAGCTTGATTCTGATTTAAATGCGCATCTTAAAGTGAAAGCAGAGAAATGATTTTCGCTTTCAAAGTTGTTATATCCCAATTGATCTTCCACACATTGGCATTATTATCTGATTGTGAAGATATATGCATTTATCAAAAGCTAGAGCCATCTGTCTCAATTCTATGTAATTTCATTATATATTCATCATTTATCTAGTCTGAGTTTGTGGCATGGGACCCTACTGACTAGCAATTCTATACTTATTATCACTTCACACTGTGTTTGGTTGGACATGAGGCTGTCGGCTTCCATTAATCTACTTTTGATGTAAAAAATCATCCTCCTGGGACAAGCTTCAGAGCTCCTGCATAATCAGGCCACACGACTATGTAAATATAGAGGCACTTTTATGAAGAAGTCTGCACATTTCCTCCTGTTTGTTTTTCACCATCAGAAGGCAGATGTCACCCTGCAGATGCATTTGGGGAAGAGAAGTATAAGTCTCAGCAGACTGGTACACCTGTGTATGCAGGCACACACTGTCTAAAGGTTACTATTACACTGCCAAGAGTGATGCTCCTGAATGTGGAGATGTGCAGGAGTTAACAGATGAAAAGAGATGTTTTCTAACCCAGGAAGCCAGTTCACTTGCTGGACGGTCTAGCATAATTAGAGTAGGGGCTGCATCGACCCATTGCAAATCTAAAGTATTTGACTTCAATCTATCAGAGTAATTTGAAACCGCCAGTTTATTTATTTCAGAATGATCTTTGGAGAAGTTGTTGACTTTACAACAGCATCTTGAATGCTTGACAGCATAACCAGACATCTTCTTGACCTCTCTAGCTGCATAATGCAACCATTCCTTTTGTTGTGTGTGTGTTTCAAAGGGGAGAGACTTTTTGGGAGATAGGCTGTGAGCCAGATTCTCCCCAGACACAAACAACTAGCACCAGCTGACAGCCTGGGTTCATGTGCTTTCTGTGTTCATCTATGAACATGAAACAAAGATGACATGAAACAAAGATGACAGAGATAATGAAAGACAGTTCATTATTCATATGGAACTGAACTCTGATTTTAAAATTAGGTAAAGAGATGCACAGACATTTGTCTACTTCCCATGAATGTACTTTGACTGTACCCAGTTCCAGGTTGCAAACTCTTTTTGTGAACACTGTAGTGAGTAAGCTACCAGGCAAGAATATGTGTTTAAACCTACAGTTCCTGGAGAATACTTAAATAAGTGGAATTTGGTTTGTGAACATGAATACATACTCACCTCAGTTGCTGAGGTGAGCAGCTCGAGAGAGGACGCCTCCAACAGCTGAGCAGGAGGAAGCTCAGGACGCAGGGACCTCACCTCAGAGCGCCGAGAGCCGCCGAGGAGGGAGCCTCAAGTCCTCGACGGCACTTGCCCAGGAGCTGCAGCTCCGCTGGCGCAAGCAGGGACTGTCAGGGGGCGGAGCCAGGAGCGGCACCAGCCCTGATTGGGTAAACACCTGCCCAGGGAGCGCGAGCGATCGTGAGTGCTGCTGTCAGCTCGCGCGGGCAGGAGAGTGGGATGGTGAGCGCTCGTCTCGTGACCAGAGCTGGATCTGGGAGCTCTGCCCTGGCTGCCAGGCGGTGACCACTGTAGGCACCCAGAGCCGGTGAGAGGGGAGGCTGCGGGGCAGAGCTCGGGGTGCTGAGAGTGCCTGTACCGGTCGGGTGAGGGGAGGGTGTGGGGCAGAGCTCGGAGTGCAGAGACTGCCTGCACCGGTCTGGTGAGGGGAGGGTGCACAACGGGCAGGGCTGCACTCGGTGCTCCCTGGCGGAGGTCCTGCAGCAGGGGCTGAGCTGCAGGACATTGTCAATAGGCTGAAAGATGTCAGGGAAGCTGAGAGGGAGCAGCACTGCTTGCTCCAGGCCCAAACTGTACAGGGGCCTCAAGCATCCATTGTAGCTCGTGGAGGAAAGAAGGAGGCCATTAACCCAGGAAGCTGGGAAATAGTAACAACAACAACAAAAAAAAAAGAGCCAACAACAAAGGAGGAAGAGGACAATTAAAAGCAAGGGGCTTCCTCCTAAATCTGATGTCCCCACTCAGAACCGTTTTGTAGCTCTGCAGGAGGCTAACGAGGAAACACACTTGCAACATGAACAACTGGCTGATGCACTGGCAAAGAGGATCTCTACTGGTGCTGCCAGGAAAAAGCGGCGGGTTGTAGTAATAGGGGACTCTATTCTGAGAGGCACTGAGGCACCCATCTGTGGGCCTGACCCAGTCTCAAGGGAGGTGTGTTTTTTGTTATCAGGGATGTTGCAGAGAGGCTGCCTGTTCTAGTAAGTTCCTCTGACAATTACCCACTTCTACTCATCCATGTAGGTGCTTCTCATTTAGACAGCAGTAGCCTGGAGAGCATTAAGGAGGACTACAGAGCCCTGGGAGAGGTAGTTAGGGGCTCTGAAGATCAGATTGTCTTTTCATCAGTTCTACAGGATAAAGGGGAGAGGACCTTAAAAAGTCTAGGAGGATTGGGCAGGTTAATAAATAGATAGAACAATGGTGCCATAGTCATGGGATTGAGTATTCAGAGCATGGGACTCAGTTTGGGAGGCCAGGTCTACTGGAGGCTGGTGGAGCTGATCTGACAAAGCAGGGGAAGAGCGGTTTTGGTAGGCGGCTTGCCAGGCTGGTCAAGAAAGCTTTAAACTAGATGTGTTGGGGACGGGGGCATCATTCCATTCCAACACTCCCAGTCACTTGCCAGCACCTATAATGAATGGTCAGAGCAATGCAGATATTTCAGCCACTCCAGCCAATGAGCCAGCTTCATCTGGAGCTCGGCTCAGATGCCTCTATACAAATGCCTGTAGCATGTGGAACAAACATTAGAGATGTGTGCACGTCTACAGGGATAAGATATCCTTGGTATCACAGAAACATGGTGAGATGGCTCCTATGACTGGAGTGTTGGAATGGAAGATTACAGGGTCTTTAGAAAAGACAGACCCAGCAGATGAGATGGGGAGTTGCTATTTATGTTAGGGATAGGCTGGAGAGTATGGAACTCTGTCTGGGGACAGGTGATCAGTCAACAGAGAGTTTGTGGGTCAGGGTTAAAAGGAGAACAGCAATGGGGGGCATTACTGGGGGGATCTGTTACAGACCACCTGATCAAGAAGACTCTGTGGATGAAGCACTCTATAGACAGGAATAGACTCATGCACGCAGGCACTTGTCGTCATGGGGGACTTCAACCATCCTGATATCTGTTGGAGGGACAGCACAGCCCAGCACAGGCAATCCAGGAGGTTCCTTGATTATGTGGAAGGCAAATTCCTTCTGCAAGTAATAGAGGAGACGACAAGGAGGGGTGCCCTGCTTGACCTCATGCTCACCAACAGGGAAGGGCTCGTTGGAAACGTGATGCTGCAGGGCAGCCTTGGTTGTAGCGATCAGGAGGAGGTCTTGTTCAAGATCCTCAGAACATTGAGAAGAGCTTGCAGCAAGCTCACTGCCCTGGACTTCAAGAGAGCAGACTTTGGCCTCTTCAGGAACCTGCTTAGTAAGGTTCTGTGGGATATAGCCCTGGAAGGCAGGGGGGCCCAAGCCTGTTGGTTGATATTGAAGGATCACCTGCTACAGGCTCAGGGGTGTTGCATCCGGACTAGAAGGAAGTGCAGCAGAAGGGCCAGGAGACCTCCATGGGTGGATGAGGAGTTGCTGAGGGAACTTAGAGAGGAAAAAAAGAGGCTTATGAAAGATGGAAGCAAGGACAGGTGGCCTGGTAAGAACAGACAGATGTTGTCCGGGGAGCTAGGCACCAGGTTAGGAAAGCCAAGGCCCAGTTAGAATTAAACTTGGCTAGGGATGTGAAAGATAACAGGAAAGGATTCTATAGGTACATTACAAATAAATAACAGACTAGGGACAATGTGGGCCCTTTCTGGAAGCTATCAGGAGAACTGGCTACCCTGGATTCGGAGAAGACTGAGGTTCTTAATGACTTCTTTGCCTCAGTCCTCACTGGCAAATGCTCTGACCACACCACCCAAGTCTTGGAAGGTGGACGCAGGGACTGCGAGAATGAAGACCTTAGGCTCACTGTAGGAGAGGATGTGTTTCGAGACCATCTTAAGAACCTGAACGTGCACAGGTCCATGGGACCTGATGAAATCCATCCACAAGTTCTGAAAGAGCTGGCAAATGAAGTCGCTAAGCCACTGTCCATCATATTTGAAAAATCAAGGCAGTCAGGTGAAGTTCCTGATGACTGGAAAAAGGGAAATATAACCCCCATTTTCAAGAAGGGGAAAATGGATGACCCGGGGAATTACAGACCAGTCAGTCTCACCTCTGTGCCTGGCAAAATCTCAGAGCAGATTCTCCTGGAAGGCATGCTAGGGCACATGAAAAACAACAAGGTGCTTGGTGACAGCCAGCATGGCTTCACTAAGGGGAAATCCTGCCTGACAAATTTGGTGGCCTTCTATGACAGGGCTATGGAACTGATGGATGGGGTGCAGTAGTTGATATCATCTACCTGGACTTGTGCAAAGCATTCAGCACTGTCCCACATGACATCCTTGTCTCTAAATTGGGGAGACATCAATTTGATAGGTGGACAACTCTGTGGATAAAGAACTGGCTGGATGGTTGCGCACAAAGAGTTGTGGTCAATGGCTCAGTGTCCAGCTGGAGACCAGTAACGAGGGGTGTCCCTCAGGGATCAGTGTTGGGACCGACCCTGTTCAACATCTTTCTCAGAGATATGGACAGTGGGATTGAGTGCACCCTCAGCAAGTGTGCCGATGACACCAAGCTGTGAGGTTCGGCTGATACACTGGAGGGAAGGAATGCCATCCAGAGGGACCTTGACACGTTTGTGAGGTGGGCTGATGGCAACCTCATGAAGTTTAACCCTGACAAGTGCAAGGTCCTACACCTGGGTCGGAGCAATCCCAGGCACAGCTACAGGTTGGGCAGAGAAGAGATTCAGAGCAGCCCTGCAGAGAAGGACTTGGGGGTGTTGATCAATGAGAAAATGAACATGAGCCAACTTCAGTGTGCACTCACAGCCCAGAAAGCCAACCGTATCCTGGGCTGCATCAAAAGGATCGTGACCAGCAGGTCAAAGGAGGTGATCCTGCCCCTCTACTCTGCTCTGGTGAGACCTCACCTGGAGTATTGTGTGCAGTTCTGGTGTCCTCAGCATCAAAAGGACATGGAACTGTTGGAACAAGTCCAGAGGAGAGTCACAAGGATGATGAGGGGCCTGGAGCACCTCCCATATGAAGACAGACCGAGAAAATTGGGGTTGGTCAGCCTGGAGAAGAGAAGACTTTTCCAATACCTGAAGGGGACCTGTAAGGATGCTGGGGAGGGACTCTTCATTCAGGACTGTAGTGATAGGACAAGGGGTAATGGGTTGAAACTTAAACAGGGGAAGTTTAGAATGGATATAAGAAGGAAATTTTTTACCGTGAGGGTGGTGAGGCACTGGATTGGATTTCCCAGGGAGGCTATGAATGCTCCATCCCTGGCAGTGTTCAAGGCCAGGCTGGACAGAGCCTTGGGTGACATGGTTTAGTGTGAAGTGTCCCTGACCATGACAGGCAGGTTGGAACTTAATGATCTTAGGGTCTTTTCCAGCCCTAACTATTCTATGATTCTATATTCACACTGGAAGTCTCATTTTAAGAATGAGACTCGTCCTGTCTGGAAACAGATGACATGTCTCAAACTGTATATTATGTACACTTGAAATTTATGAAGAAGCCGTAGGGATGGTAAGAGACAAGATTTTATTCCCAATGGCTATCTATCAGCTCCACTGCTTTTCAGAAGTTTTCATTGTTTTTTTTTTTCCCATCAGCTAAACGGGGGTGAGAACACTTACCTTCATGTGCAGATTACTCTGATTGCTACAGACAAAAAGTTCTATATTACAAATCAACATTGGTAACACTGAACTCAGTTACACAAATAAGACAACAGCTGATTATCTCAAGAACAGGAGAAAAGGGCTGTGGCTGTAGATGACAAATACATAGAATCATAGAATAGTTAGGGTTGGAAAGGACCTTAAGATCATCTTGTTCCAACCCCCCTACCATGGGCAGGGACATCTTGTCACTAACCAGAGGTCTGATTGAACAGATCAGTACACTGCAAGAGCCTAAGCTCTCAGGAAAGTTGCTGAACCTGCTTGTCAGATGATCGTGGTAGCAGGTACTCTCCTGATGGGTGTAGTGATTTGCACAGGGAAAGACAGTGCACAAGTTCATATGCACTAAATTCACATCGTACTTAATGGAGCCTCACCATCTTCACACATGCAGACCTTATGTTCTAGCTTCTTTCCCAAGGAGGCACAACATATTTAAGAATGTGAAAGCCATGACCAGGAAAATCCAAGTGACCGAAAACAGTGATGTAGCCTGTTCCCAAACCATGTGGGAAGTTGCAATGGCCCTTGGAAAGCATTAGATCAGCAGTGAAAGCAAAATCCTGTCATCACCCATATAACAGATGGATGCAAAAACTACAACCTGCATCCCAGAGAGAAGTATTGCCTGATTATGCACAAGCTGGTCACAAGGCATGTAGCATGATTAGTTTTACAAGAATGTGGTGTTTGATCCCAGAGCTCATTCAGAGGAGATGGGACAAACGATCACCATGCCCAAAGCAAATTACCTGTTCTTGTGGAAAACAACGCAGGGTTTCATACAGTCCTCAAGATAGCTCTGAGCCTGCTAAACCATGTGCACAGGATGCAGGGGCTCAGGGCTCTCTAGATCTTCAGCTGCATTGTCTTTCTTTGCCTTCAGCTTTGCATTCAGCTCTGGCAGCAGAGTAGATGATGCTAGCTTGGAGCTTCTCAACGCCACAAAGCACTGTGCAGAACTGTGTAGAACAAATGCTGTAAATCACTTGGATGCCTTTAAAACTCTTACCTGCACTCTTTCTAAAACCAACTTCCTGACCACTGGAAGCCATTAAACACTCCATTACATCTCAAATTTACTGTAACATTGTGTTCAAGTGCTAGTTTGGATAACTGAAGTCCTTTCACTTTCCTTACTGTATAGGGTTATTGTCCCTTTCTGTGTTTTCCCTGCCTTGTACAGTTCCACTGAATGGTCCTGAGCTGTGAAATAATGTCTGTCTTTACCTCAACTGGTAAGCTAAGTTTTCATGACTGACCTATTTCTCCTCTGATTATTTAAGGGGAGCTTCACTGACTTTGCAAAGTGCTTCACGGTTTTGATAGCAATAAAGACTTAAATACAACAAGTATTTAACACAAATAGCTGGTTTACTTCAGTTAAGGTTTAGCCTACTTGTGCCTGTGAACACACACTGGTTTTAAAGTGCCATTCCTTTATCAAAGTTACAGATTCTGGCAATGAAACCCCTGTAGCTATAACATTTAGGTACAAGTTGGTCAGAATTAGGAAGGGAACATGTGCCAACACCACCAGAAAACTGGTAATTTCTAACTGTAACTAGCTCTCATCTTTAATTACAATCCAGATTTCTTTTTCTTCTTTTCCAAGTGTTCCTGTTAGTTCTGATAATTGTAGTGAATACTTAGTAAAAATTAAACCACCTACACAAATCTTTCCCCAAAATAAGTGCTTGAAGCAAATTATAACATCTTGCTGTCATTTCATGTGTATCGGTACAGTCACTAGATTTATGTTCTAATGCTACATCATTACCTATTACCATAGTTGTTAAAACCTTACTTTTATGCTAATGAAAATGATGAAAGACAGGGGTTTTGACATAAATACTGTAATAAGAGCCATATTAATGTGACAGACGATTGCTCCTCTGTGACAGACTATGAAATCCTGTGCAAGAGTTACAGAAGGTTCATTTACATGTCTGCTCATCTATCTCTCCCCACAGGGAAACATGGGACTTGTGTTCAATATTGGAGTGGGATGAGAATCAGAAGTATGATGGCAATCAGGCACAAATAGTCATCCTAAAGAGAAATGTATCCCAAACCTTACTTCCTTTCTTAAGTGCCCATAAGCGTAAAATGTCAATTACGGAACCCAAGGCCAGACTCCTAAAATGTTTTTTTCAGGTAAAATTTCCAAAATGTAGGACAGAAGCAGCACTATTGGCAAAACGGGATTTGTGCTCCTAAGCCACATCCCTCTGTTTGAATGCAGCATTTTTCTTTTACAAAGTTTGACATGAGTGTTGCCATCTTCCAGTCATGCTATCACTCCAATTCTTTCAAGAGTTTCAGCAATTTTCACAGATTGCATGTTTGCCCTCCTTCTGACAAATATATCCTGACCATCCTCAAAGAGGGACCTGTGTAACAAGCAGCAAAGGAGTCAATGTACTCAAACATTCCCAAGCATGGATGATCAGAAGGGCACTGAAGGGCAGTAAAGACTCAATAACTCATCAGCCATGCATCTTTTGGAGTACTGCATTCAGTCACAGAAGTTAGAGAAACATGATCACATTGTACATAACTGACTCTTGTTACTGATCACACTCAGTTTTATTTCAGTTGTGACCCAAGTGATTTCAACCCAATGACTTGGACTGCTACCTGATCTGCTAACACCACCGTAACTGGGATGCTGCATGATGGGTGCCAAATGCAGACTACTCCATTGTGAGACAGCAGTTCTCCCTACCCTTAAAAACAAAAATTAAAAAAAAACAACAAAAAACACACCACGAAAAAGAAAAAACAACCCACACAAAAACAAAAAAAAAATTCAACACCTCACAAAATTAAATTATAAATCCAGACTTATTTCTGTTTGCTTTCCACTTGTAAACCACCACATTTGCAGCAATATATCTCTTTTTTTTAGAGCTGCTCTCCTTGCAAAGAGAAAAAAATAGCAATTACATAGATAATTTATTATTAAAACTCTCATTTACTGATAACATGTGGACAAAGATTGGTTTTCCCATTTTTAACAATGTAAACATAGTAGCTGTTAGAGGGACTCTGAAGGTTGCTTGTCTTTTCAAGTCTTTGCTGTTTCCCTATCCCCTCTTGCTTTATTTTGATTATGTTTCTGCAAACTTACAGTCATATTCACATATTTTTCTACACTTTTAATGTTCATATGTTTGTGCTTTGGCATTCTTTGAGAATTGTCTAGGAGTGATTTCTAATTTGTCTTGAAAGGTGAATTTACTATCTTCCTCAGTGAGGAAAGTAACGGGGGGGGGGGGGGGGGGGGGAAGGTTCTCTTTCATCTGTTTCTTATCCTTGAAAAACTAAATTAAGTGAAATTTCCAAGGCTGCTTGTGGCATCACCTTTCACTTTACAGTTTAACACATTTTGCTTTAGCAGCAGTTCAAAAGATTGCTGTCCTATATCTGATGCCTTCTGCTTACTACAAATGTCTGCAGTACAGCAAGAAGTTAAAAATGTTAAATTATTACAGCACACAGGAACCCACAGACCTGGTAAAATCAGCACTAGCATGCTTACTCAGAGACAGCAACACACATTCCCAAACACTCATTTGGGTTTGTGTCATATGATTGGTTAAAGTTGAAGTTTAGACTTTGCTGGTTTTCATCTACTTTCACCAAACATGTTTGCATTTTTAAGCTTTCCTCTGCAGGCTGTGAGGTTTGAAATGCCAATGTTTGTGAAAAGGAGCAAAGGCAAAATATTTAGAAATGAACTAGTATCTTCTGAGCTTCTAGCAAAACCCTAAAAGACTGTCAGTGGAGTTATATGATACATATATATCCCTCCATTATTCTGAGGACAAGCACTGAGCCACAGAAATTGGTCCCAAGGCTGGCAGAGAGGCTTTCCCAGTATAGCTTATTAGTGCTACTTACTCTGTAGACATTAAATCAGACAGGTAGGAAAGCCCAATACTGAAAGCCTGCTCTTTAAGTATATGGCAACTGTGTAATGGAAACAGCTATGATTCCAGAAATCTGCTCACTCAAGGTCATGTAGAGCATCCTAACATGTTGGCTACCCAGGTCATTCTGCAGTGCTTAGCATACAAGGCTACATGCCTTGCAAAAGAAGTTGCATTGCTTGTGTTAAATATTGCCTTTGTACGGCACCTTTTTTCTAGGTTTTTTAGGGGTACAGAAGATACTGTCTTTCATGCCATGCATTTGTCTTCACTTTGGGATGCTGCAAAGTCAGCAAGCTTTGATAAAGCTAAGAAGTAAGGACTGTATGACTGCAAGGTTAGTTTGGGACTCATGATTATTGTGCACTGGGGAACTGAGCCCTGACAATGATTTATTTGTCAGTGCACTATACTGACAGCCAAACCAGCTAGAGACCAAGTAAGAAATAAAAGGGCAGAGGGAAAATATTTGGGTTTGAAATTGTTCTGTAAATTTCTAATAAAAAATCAATTACAAACAAAAAACGGTTGTGTAGTGTCTAAAGCTATGTACACTGGCCTGCAGTAAGGAGCAAAGTAATTTATCTTCAAGGCCATGATCACAGACAAAAATAGGAGTGCCTTTTTTTCCCTCACTTGAAAATCCTAGGCAAATTGGGTTGCTAATATGATTTCACCACTTTCAAGAAACCACTTGCTTCAATTATTGGACATACAAGTTTGATATAGCAATTTTCAAACAGCTTCCAAGGAACCCTTCTCAGAAAAGTTATGTGTCATGAGTTTAAAATTGCAGCTAACAAAACAGCTCAAAAATAGCATTAAAAAAACAGCAGAGAGGAGGGATACTTCTTGTGGAAAACTGAGGTCTCAGCAGACTAAGGTTTAACTCCTTTTTCTGAAACATTTAGCAAAGCACCTACTCAATTTCCAACCACTCTGAGAGCCAACAATCATTTTCTACCTGGGTAGGCACAGACTGCATGCTCTTTCAGACACAGACCTGGCTCCTCCATGTTTCTGCCTATACAGATGGAGAAATAATGGCTGTTAGCACCCTTTGTAAAATTAGCAATAAAGGAAAAGCTTGTCTTAGGGTGGGGAGAAACGGAGGAAACACAACTGGTTGCAGACTTCATCTCTAAATGTCTTTCCAACATTTCCAGCCTTGCCACTGAACTAAAAGGGACATTTTCACCCTGATCATCATGCTTCACATCCCTGATGGATGAACACCTTAAGCCCTAATGTCTTGCTGATTAAGATCTGCAGCTGTTTAGAAGAAAACAAAGCTAGAAACAATGATGGTTTCTTCTTTTTTTTTTTTTTAAAGCAAAGTAAAAAGCCAATATATTGTTAGTTTTCAACAGCTAACAATAGTTACCAGGAGCTTGACAGTATTTAACTTAAATAAAACACCTGTTATCTCTATTTTCAGTCAAATGACATATAATGTGTAACTCAGTACAGCATTTGCTCTTGTGCTAACCAAGGGGAAAAAGTTATATTTCTCATTATCAGTTTTTCTTAAACTACAAATCCAAATATAAACAAATATGATTTAGTGTTTATTCTTTGGAAGCACAGGAGCTAAAGGTAGAAATGACCCACACAAGAACCTTAAAGGAAAATTTCCTATGAAAAATCATCACATAATATTAGTATCATCTTATTCAACAGACTAGTTCACCTTATGTATTCAGACACATCTGCTTATTTTCTCATAAAAAAATAATTTTTCATCTGTATTTCTGACAACTATTGGCATAGCTCCCTGGGAATGAACTATCTATTCACTCCTGGAATCACATGATTCTTTCATATTTTTCTATTCATCCCCATGCTATCAACTATAGCTATTCCAAAATTACAGGATAGGTAATGAGAAAAGAAAGGAACAAAAGTCCTTCCTTCTTACTTTTTTTTTAAATATATGTATATTTGTTCAACATAAGCATCGCTTTGGGGGGATACAGACTTCGGTGACTTGATTCAGAAAGACAAGATCACAGGAAAAAATGTACCACAAGAACCATGATAAATTCTCAAGAGATGGGAATGCTGTGCTCAGAGCAGTGTATCCCTAAAAAGGTTCTGATGTGCTGATTCTGAAAGCTATATTTAAGTATAGTACCAAACAACTGACTTTCAAAGCACAGACACACTTTGTAAAGCAGATCTGCTCCTGTGATGTGGGTTGTGAAAATCACTCAATGAACTAAGGTATCTCTCCAAGATAAAGGATTTTGTCTGGCATTTTTCACCTACAAAATTTCCAATCCTAAGTGATGCTGCAGAGAATATCAGTTCCAAGCTCTGCCTTCCACTGAAATGTTATGCTAAAAGTCAGCAGTCCAGGTCCCACACACTCAGCAGACTATGGAGATAAAACAGCATCTCCACAGGGACAACTGGTTTTAAGTGGCCCCTGAATACTTCCCTTCCTGCTTTGAGCAGCTGCTCTGGGGAGTGAAAGCAAGGTGGAATGGCTCCAAACCTGCTTTGCTTTATAAAGTCAATTTATAGTAAATCTACTGAAATCAACACAGCAAGGAGTTTACCTTTTATAGCATTTTTTTCTGTGCATAGAAATACCATAAACCAAACATTTTTTTTAATGTGAAAACTGCAAAGGTAAAATTACTGTGTTTATATCCATGTTATGCCAGAAGAAGGCATTTGACTAAAATAGTTACTGTAAATTTTTACACCATAAAATGTGCTGTGTATCAGACAGAACCATAAGCCTTCTTCCCTTCCATATTTATGAACTTCAGTATGGAAGCTAAAAAGGAAGCAATTTGAACAGATGTGATGTTGATAGGATTCTGCTCTTTCTAGAATTTCATGTTGTGCTATCATCAGCCAGCTAGGAGACTACAGAAATAGTCTTAATGAAATTCCTTCAGCATGCTTGTGTTTAGCATGTGTTATGCACAGTTCTTGTGTCACTTATTTTTTCTTTAAATAGCAAACTGTTTGTAACACACTTAAAAGCCCAAAGAGATGCAAAGGTTTGAAGAGCAATATGAAATAGCTTCTTTCCAAAGGATCAGTGAACAAACCAGTTTTAGTTACCCTTACATAAAAAAGGGTAAAAATGTAATCCCATTGCGTAGATACATGGAAAATACCTCTGTTACTGGTGAAATAACTGCAACAGCACTTTCTTAAGACACCAACAGACCTTTCACATGATACTTCAGCATTTTAATTAAGACAAACTATAATTAAGACCAAATAGCTTCATGCACAACTATTCATATTACACAGTTCCTAAACTTCCCAACAGTCAGGTTGTCCAGGGCTGTCAGTGCACAAAGATGTGGTATGAACTCACTACAGTCAATGGCCTCAAAACAGAGAATGGAAAATTCCCCAAAAGTGATTCCTTGTCAGGATTTTTAGGTGGGCACTGCACTGATTCAATCTTACAACTACCAAATAAGAGCAGATAATGTAGACATGGTCTTCATTTCTAACAATATGTACATCATGGAGCCCCGTCTCTTGTTTGCTTCCAACGAATAAGGTGAAGATAAATAGAAACAGGCTTCACAAAAGCTTAGAATTTTAAAATCTCTATTAAATTATTTTCTCTATCAAACAGGATGATGTCCCAGAATAAAACCTGTGAAAATTGTACTTTGGTTTGTAAACCCATATTGTTGTAGGGTCAGGAGGAATTCCCCATTTAACATATAATTAAACAATGTGAAATGTTTAATTAAATTAAGAAACAAGTGAAAATTCCCTCAGGCTACAAGAACTCTGATTACAGTGTTGCAATAAGCCTAAATGAGGCTTAACGTACTGTAGGGCACACAGGGCCAAAGTCTTTGAACTATTTTTAACATGTGGTGGAATACTGATAATCAGAAATAGGAAGTGTTAGACATACTCATGCCAGGTTCACACAGGGAATCTCATCAAGGAATAATTGAAAGGCTTCCGCTACTGTGGTGTGATACACCCTCAGTTTTAGGAAGATACCAGCCTACAGCATTAACATCTGGATTCACACTTTGGGAGTCTGGGTTTTCTCTATAGTAAGAACAGAAAGCAGGCTTGTTATTATGAACAAAGTAGATCTAAACAGAGTCCGGTTGCTTCCTAGTCCTCAGGCCCATCTCTTATAACTAAGAGGGGGCAATATTTAAACTTTATGACCTCCAGCAATTTCTAATGAAATCTATGGAGACTGTATGTATGTTAGAGGTAAAAATGTCCACATACTGAATAATAGAAAGGGAGTTGGGAATTGTGTGTAAAGCAGTACAAGATCTAAAATCAAAAGTTGTTATTAAAGTACCCATAAAAAATCCTAAGCAAGCAGACTATAAGCAGAGGGATATATAATAAAATATGGATAAAAAGAAAAAATACAGATGAAAAAGATCTGTGCAAAAATTTCCATAGGCCAATCGGGCTCCCTTTGGCTCAAGCAGAAAAGTTTCCCTGATCTAAGCTGACACAGCTTCACTAGCACTACAGCTTTCTGTAGGTAGGCCCTGCTGATTCCATACATGTAAAGTCATCTCATCTTCAACAAGTAACATGCTGAAATCACGAGAGCACCACTAATTTGTGGGGTGACTGAAACCACCAGCATCAACTGAAAAGGCTAACCAAACAAAAAATATATCTGAAAGCATTTACACATGTAAATATACATTCATCACAGAAATTATAACAGATTTGTAGCCATTGAAAGACTAGACAAACTAGTGCTCTACAAACTAGAAAAGTATTGCCAAGCACAGCTACTGTTGTGAATCCCTTGGCCTTAAGGACAACCAATCATCTCTCGTCTCACCAGAATTCTCCTGTCTCTGACATTTCACAAGCACTTATAATCATTGCAACATCAAATAAAACTCCTCCTGTACTAAACACAAGGATAATAAAAGGAAGAACATTTTAACAAGACACATAATTATGCTGTAGTGTAAAAATTCTGAAGGGCTGCTTTTGAGTTTTTCATTTGCTCATTTTTCTCCTTCAACCTATTTGGACCTTGGGGTGGGATTTTTTTTGGCTGTTCTCCCTAAAAAGTCTGCTAGAACACCATCAAAACTCTGGGAACTACCTTTTTCTACACAAAACAGTGCATAAAGACACCTAACTCAAATGGACATCCCTCCAAAATCATAAGTTCCTGTCAGTTCCTATCGGATGGATAAATAGGGACTAGACACATGGAATATCTATGTCTGAAGACAGAATACAAACTGAAAGTATTTTTGGTAATCTATTTCTGTTGTCTTCCTCCTTTTACCACCTCCTTCACTGACTTCTTACATACTTGTTGCTTTTCCTTAGTGCAATATGTATAAAAGAGAAACATTAAAGCATTAAGGAGATATTAGGGTTTCAAAACTACTTTATTTTACAGAATTGTAGATTGTATTTGCAGGGGGAAAAGGTCATAGAATCATAGAATGGTTAGAGTTGGAAAGGACCTTAAGATCATCTAGTTCCAACCCCCTGCCATGGGCAGGGATGCCCCACACCAAACTATGTCACCCAAGGCTCTGTCCAACCTGGCCTTGACCACTGCCAATGGAGCATTTACTACTTTGGGGAACCCATTCCAGTGCCTCACCACCCTCACAGTATAGAACATCTTCATTATATCTAACCTGAATTTCTGCTGTTTAAGTCTGAACTCATTACCCCTTGTCCTATCACTACAGTCTCTAGTGAAGAGTCCCTCTCCAGCACCCTTATAGGCCCCCTTCAGATTCTGGAAGGCTGTTATGGGGTCTCCATACAGTCTTTTCTTCTCCAGGTTGAACAGACCCAACTTTCTCACCCTGATCATCCTCGTGGCCCTCCTCTGAACTTGCTCCAACAGCTCCACGTCCTTCTTATGTTGAGAACACCAGAACTGCACACAGTACTTACTCTCAGTGGGGTCTCATGAGAGCAGAATAGAGGGCTAGAATCACCTCCTTTGGCATGCTGGTGTCTTTTGGTGCAGATATCTGTCATCTCTAAATAAGAGTTTGCAACCATCGTCTCTGGTTAAGTTCTTACACTAAAGGGACACCTGAACATAGAACATGCAAGTACAATTAGTTTGTAACAATTAGAGGGAAAATTAGATTGAAGGCCTGCTTCCAGCAAAAAGATACTAAAGTGACACAATTTTCTACAAGATTACAGTTGGAGCACAAGCTGTGCTACTTGGAAGAACATGTTCACTTTCTTAGTTTTTAAATAAAAACATTTATTAGCATTCTTCACCTGAACAGACTGAACCATTCAAGCTTTTGTCCTCATCCTATACCTACCACCCACTGAGGAAAAATATGAATGCCCCTTAAACTGTGGAAAATATGGTATTATTGAGAACACAGGATGTGCTGCAAAAGCTGCACAGGGTTTTGATCCTGCACTAATACTTGTGCAAACCCACTTCACCTACAAAACCTGTCCTCTAATTATGAGGTGCCAGGAGCAAAAATATTTAACAAGCACATCAAGTGTCTTAAGAGTGTTTGACATTTCCAGATCGTTCTTGTTTTGTGGGATCTCAACAAAATGCATTGCACAAGCTGTTTTTGTCAAATCATGACTTTAAGTTAGACCCCATTAATACATTTCAGTTTGGGCCCTCAAAGCTCTGCAGTCACTGGTGCACACTGGGGTACTGTGCACATTTCTAGGTTGCAGTCAGACTACCCATACACAGTTCATGGTTTCATGATGTGTAAAGCTGAATCCACATTTATCAATGGAGGTTTCCACAACAGAAACTTGAGTTTGCTGCTATGACTTTCAGCAGTCTCTGATTTACATATTCTACAATTCCATTTTGTGATTTGCAGCACAGCTAACAAGCACAAAGCCACCTATCTTCCTATGAAGACATACATGGTTAGGGGTGCAAGAATTATAGAATCATAGAATAGTTAGGGTTAGAAAGGACCTTAAGATCATCTAGTTCCAACCTCCCTGCCATGGGCAGGGACACTTCACCCTAAACCGTGTCACCCAAGGCTCTGTCCAACCTGGCCTTGAACACTGCCAGGGATGGAGTATTCACAACTTCCCTGGGCAACCCATTCTAGTGCCCCACCACCCTACTAGTAAAACTTTTTCCTTATAGCCAATGTAAACTTCCCCTGTGTAATTTTTAACCCATTGCCCCTTGTCCTGTCACTACAGTCCTGAATGAAGAGTCCCTCCTCAGCATCCTTATAGGCCCTATTCAGATACTGGAAGGCTGCAATGAGGTCTCCACATAGCCTTCTCTACTGCAGGCAGAAGACCCCCAGCTTTCTCAGACTGTCTTCACATAGGAGATGCTCATAACAGACCAAATTCAGCCTTCATGTCCCTCTTGTCTTTGGTTCTTACATGCACTAGGTAAACCCTAGGTTTGAAACACTGTGCCAAAACTCAAGGAACTGTTAAGTTATTCTGGTTAGACAGAATAAGACAGCCTTAATGGTTCTGGACACCTTCAGGGCATTGTGCTGGCTGGAGAATCATGACCCAAGCTCAGATTTTAACTCATTTCATATAATCTTTCTTGCATTATTGAGTCTAAAACATACTACTTGTTCCAGTTATAACCAAGAAAGAGAACTGGTGCTGCCTTTTTTCACATAGATACTGAAACCTGTAAGTCATGGTAGAATCTAGTCCAAACACACCCTTCATTAAAATGCTCTTCTTTTTAGTGCCACTAATAGGGATCAGCTTTATGCATGTGGGGGGTCTTGTCTGAGGACAGCGTGAGTCTTCTGAAAAGACAGGAGAAAGCAGCTGCATCTTTGTAAGAAAAGAGGTCTGTGCCTTGCCTTATAAAACCTTGGGCTTCTAAATTATTAACTTTACTTGGCAGTATATTTCCAGTTTGTACAGCTTTAGCTTAACTGTCTGTCTGAAAATTATATAAATCTGATTGCCCCTGTCAGAGCCAGATATGCTTTAGCTCTCAGGCTTCCCAGAAATGATGTTACTTATCCTTTAGAGATGGAAGTGGTGAACTGCCAGAACAACCAGCATCTCATTATGGAGCCTGAAGCAGTTAATGCTGTTTTTGTGCAATGCTGCATTCGTTTGGGAGCACACTGACAGCAGAAGAGGCAGTAATGGCCATCTCCAATACACAGGGGAGTGGACTCATGAACGGTTTGCCTGGAACCATGAAAGGCAGGAGTGGGAGATTGCTGAAAGTTGCAGTTCAGCCAGAAAACAGCCACCAAGAACACAGAACAGCTCCACCTGCTTAAAGAAAGGAAAATTCCTGGAGAGGGATCTACTGAAGTAATGCACATTCTCATGGTGGCCACAATACAAACCGCAGCCTCTCTGAAAGTTAAGCTTGGAGAAGGCCACATGTTGGCTAGCCCCAGCTTCTGCTCTACAGCAAGATCAATCTGATGGAAAACTTGTATTTCTAAGTAAAGTCAAGGTATGCTTGAGTGTGTATATACACCACACTGGGAGTTTGCCTCTTCCCTTTTTTACTATGTTCAGCACTGTATTGGCAGGTCTCAGATATATGAACAACTCAGTCAGTAACTGGATCTTCATTTCTTTCCCCATCCTCTACCCAAAATAGAGCAGAGCTCCAGATTAATCTATTTGGCCCAGGACGGTCCAGTTAACTCTTCTGCCTCTGCCTCTCAGCTGAATGTTTAGCTATATTCTCCCAAAAGGTTTGAAGGATTTCTGTGTTCTCCAGCAGGGATCAGTCCCATTCATGTTGTAAAAAGAGAGTCAAGAGAGAAAAAAGCAAAGCAAGGTCTAGAGACTGATTTGTGGTGAATTTTCCATTTGTTTCACCAAAACAAACAACAAATGTTTTCATTCAGGTTCAAACGATACTTTTTTTCCCCAGTGCGATCTTAGTTGGGTCTTGTTGCACATATGCATTTTGACAGCCTTTAATTAAAGAACCATATGTTACATTTCTAGAGGGTCTCAAAATATTATCTTCTGCAGGCCCCACAAATTGAAAAGTCTTGATAGAAAGCTGATTGAAGGACCTACATAAGCAGAATGATTATCTTTAACTACATCCTTAAGACTTTTTGACTGATGGATCTGTTTGGGGTTTTTTTTTGTGGTTTGCCTTGTCAGAGGGACTGTCACATATGAGAAAAGTCCTTTAAACAAATCAGTAAGTAATGAGAATTGCAACACTAATAGCCATTCTATGAAAGTTTCTTCCTAGGAATAAAAATAACATTAGTTTTTATCACATGCTGTGTTTTTCTAGCATAGTTTTCCATCTTTGAGTAATGACTTGGTATAAAATAAAACTGCTAATTTGCTACGCTTGAGTTTTCACTCTCGTAACTGCTGTGCTTTAAGCTGTGTGTGCTGAAACCTGTTTTTTGCATATGCCTCAGAAGTACTGCAAGGTGTTACTATATTGCTTCTGAGAGCTTTAAAGTGCTCAAAAATGGTTAAGGCCCCCCAATGACAAGCCATAGCATGTGAATTCTCCACATGCTGGCAGAGCAGCTGCTAATATCAATTAGGTCATTATTCAATTTCTTGATATTTTTCGTTAAGATGAGAGGAAAATACAGACCTTAAAAGTTTTCTATATGATTGCAATAAAACCATTCCTTTTAGCATACAAACCCAATGAAATAATTAATGGAATGAAGCCTGGCAACACCACCTTTGCATTAAAAAAAAGATTAATAACATCAAGATGGCATGTAGTTTTGAGAATATCTTAGGCATTTCATCTTAGACTACTCCTTTTGAACAGGCTCTTAGAGTCATTTTAGGCTGTATTTAATCCTGTAATTTCTAGTGTGTTCTAGTGTAATAATGTTGAAATCTTGATTGTTATCTGCATCTCATTTCCCCACCTTAATTTAGGTCTAAAAATAATAGTTTCAGAGCTATAAGAGCTCAAATATTTCCCCATTAGCAAAAAGCTAATTCTTGAACTCATTCCAGGGGCAATTAAGTTGGAAAAGCAATTAAAGTTTCAGAAATCCCTGACAGTAGGAAAGGTTCAACCTAATATCCACAAGTACATGAAAACAAAACATATTTTAGAGTTATTAGGAAAATACGGCCTCAGACTGTGGCCAAGTGCTCACAAGAGCTGTGTTATTAACAGCCTTGCTGTGTGAAGCACGTTTCCACAGCAGGTGTCACATAGGTCCTGCAAAGCAAACTGTCAGCTCAGTACTGAATTAGTCCATGCCACAAGGACAGATGAAGAAATTTCTTGCTAGAGAGCAGCCCTCTAAATGGGCTGTGCACTACTTAGATATTCCATTTAGCTAAAGCTCTGCTACCTTTCCAAGAGCTCATATCCTTCTGCAATGCCTTCTAACAGAGGTTGCCTGCTTCAGAAGGCCTTGATAATGGCAAAAGCTTTTGGTCCTCAGCCTCACCATCATCTACAGCTAAGCTTCACCATATCCAAACCACTTGGTGTTATGCCAGTTCTTCTCACTCTTTCTTACTCACATGCTTCTCCTACCAATGAAAGTCCAAGATGAAGAAAGGAAGTGCCTATGAAGAAAAGCGTAACAGAAATGAGTAGCTTTTATGTCAGAAATATAAGCCATGTTAAAGCAAGAATCTTCGTAATCTAAGAGGCGGAAGCAGAAATAAGAAGTTTAGTGGGAAAGCACTTGGGCATCTCATGCAAAAGAAACAATATTTTTTCTGAATTTTCAGATCCCTTATACAGAGTAATTGAGCTTTAACCTTGTGTAAACTTCCTTACCAGTCAGATTAAAATAAGTTTGAAGGCTGGATTTAGTTAAACCCCTTTTCCTTGAACCTTGTGGTCAGCCTAAGCTTACAAGGTAAGATGAGATGACTGCATGAATTCAATTCATGTAAGTGCCATACAATTTCATGTAAGTGCCACTATTTCCCATTAACAGCCAGACTAGGAAACCAATGAAATTTCTCATTTCATTGAAAGTGCTCTACTCAGCACTTTTGCCCTTCTGCAGTAGGTCCCAGCTGGCCCCTAGTAGTGTAGATGCAAACACCAACAAATAAAACCAGGAGGAGGGCAATTTTGGATTTCATCTGCAAGTGGTGGAACTGTTACAATGCATAGGCTACAGAGGCACATACAATCAAGAACACTTGACACTTCACAGGTACACGGAAAGGAAATACATCTGAACCCAAAATTGCTCATCAGTTCACAAGAAAAAGAAAAAAAAAGTGCTTGTGTTTGGTTTTTGTTTGGTTTAGTTGTGAGGGTTTTTTAAAACACACACACAAACAGCACAACACCCAGCTGGTGGTGGCAGGGCTTCTGGTAATTCCCTCTGCCAGAACCTGGTCCGAGTCTGCCAGCACATTTCTGTGTGTCACGCTGTCACAATTTGTGGATTCCTGATGCCATAAACTGCTCTTATAGGCTCCAAGACTGACAAAAGCCCCTCCAGAACTAGGCAGTTATCATCTAAAAATAATCATCACCAGTATGTACCAGTGCATCAAGCCATGTCGTAGCACATTTCAAAGGAGATGCCATTTGTGAACCCAAACCAGTTTATGCCAGATGAATCTCTGACAAAACTGCAATTCCCTGTCCCAAAACATGACTCTTGGCATCCTGTACTGTAGGGTTTCCTCTGCAACATTCATTTTAAAAAGTATTTGAAAACAGAAGAAAAAGCTAATATCCTTATTGATAGTACATAGCAAATTAGTTGAGCTTTTAATCTTCTTGTTATGTACTTTTTAATTTGGGAATCTTTGCTCCTGACACACTTGTTCACACATGTTCATGCCCACTCCTAAGTCTTGGTCTCACCTAAACTGCAGTTTTCCATACCAGTCAGCCTTAGTTACACATTCAACAGGGAGGCATCTCAATGCTCACCTCACAAAGAGATATTTGAACACCTCATGGATATGCATGGGTGACCAAGAAGCACAGATCATGTTGTCATTTCTTGCTCAAGTCAAGTTCCATAGAAATGAAGATACCAGCCTGCTTGGTAAGGGTAATAAAATTGATGAATAATGATACATATTCTGTGATAGCAATTTCATTCACTGAACAGATTTGACAGTACAGTGAGGTTATTATGCATTATTTTTAGTACTAGAAATCAATAGCTCTATTGTCCTTTTCAGTTCAAATTGATTTAGATGAAGCTCGGTGTGCAGAGAGAATAATGAGGAGCACTGCCTCACATTAAATGGAAACAGAAATCATGCTCTTAGCAGGGTGTGTTTTATGATAAGGCAATTGTTCTGTGAGCAGCTTCTTATTTCAATATTTTGGATGTTTAACTAAAGTGTGTGCTCAAGACAGATGGAAGTCTTTTCAGAAATACATTTCCCCAGTAGAAAAAAAATACTTTTTTCTTTTTTTTTTTTTTTTTGGTGAAGAGGGCTACTATCAACATGATTCTCAAGTGCTTGCTGTAGAGTGGATGGACACTGAACTCATGAGGGAGGAAGATGCCACTAAAGAATAATGATGTGGCTTGGGCATCCGTCTAAGCCTGCATTCAAGTTCTTTGTTCGCCTGGGGCTTCCATCACCAGAATAAGACTCCCAGTCTATCTGGTGCCTCATTCTTGGTGAAAACCTTTGTAAAAGTCTCATTTTATTTTACTGCAGAATGGATTTTTTCATATATCCTTTTAAATGTCAAACAATTTTGCAAGGCATAAAAACTACTTTTGCCTAATCAAGGCAAGCAGCAGGACAAATTTTCCTTACAGAGCTCTGTCAGAGGACTTCATTTTTAATATGTTGATATAAGTAGCTAAGAAAGAGAATTCCATCCTCCACAAAACCAAACGCAAGTTACCTCCTCTTCAGAGCAAAATAGATCCAACCACTTTTTACTGTAACTGTGAGTGACAAATTGTCACCCTCCTACTTACCCGCCTTCTACTCAGGCATTGCCCCTGCCATCTTTTGATGTGATGCAAAGAAATCTGCTCTGCATGAAAAATAGAAGAATGAGGGACCTCCTAGTAATAATTACACTGATATGGCTCCTATTTCATTAAATACATTTATAAAATTGATAAAATGACAATAATAAACCCCTCCTGTTGTGCTTTCCTTCAGAGCTGCAACCAATTTCCCAGCTTCCTCATCTGACTGTATTAAGAGCCAAGGGAGGCTACATGACACCTGAGGACATGTGGAAGAGTAAAAGCACATGTAGTACTTCTGACAGAAGCTGGCTAGGTGTGTACACCCTTCTGTGATATACCACGCCACTTTAGACAGTCTCTTGACAGATCCCATTGACCTGTTTTGTCCAGGCAACCCAGTGATCAAGTAGTAGGTGGTGGCTCTAGTCTATGAACTCTGCCACAGAGAGGATGTGGGGATTTCTACAGTCTTAATAAGGGCTGGAAAAGGCCTAAGAGCTGTGGCCAGCTGAAGAGTTACAGCTAGACTGGAACCTTGCATGTAGGGCTCACCTGGAAGCCATTCAACGTGAGCTGCAGAACTCATTTCACCGGTTTTAAGGATGCAGAAAATAAAGGCAACTTGTGCCAGTAGATGGCACTCTGTTAATGACCTACACACACTTAAGAGCCATGCACAAATTTTGCAGTAAATACAGAGCTGGCATCTCCTTCTGTCTCCTCTGTGAAAGAGGCAGCATTTTGTTGACAGAAGATGCCCAGCTCTATCCCTAGACCCTTTGCTCCACACACTAGTATAGCTTAGCTGCTTTGTGTACTGACCTAAGCTGTGCTGGTTGATGAGCATCCTGCCTGTCTGCAACGATTCCTAGGCACAGATGGGAGGCTTAATGTCCTGCTTACCAGCCACCCCATAGCCTTACATCTTCATCTGCAGCACAGAACTGCTGCAAGATGATTCTGCCTTGGATACAAACAGAAGGTTGGGCAGGTTGAGCTTGAGGAAGAAGATACGCAATTACTGCCCCAGGAAGACGGCGGCAACTTGCAGAATAACCCTCTCATTTTGAGCCATGAAGCACATCTGAAACAAAATCTTGCTTCTAAAAGCAAGCAGCATGCTGTAAGTTTTAAGCTATGGTTATCTGCCAACTCCAATACACCCTGAAGACCTCCAGCTCTCCTCTCTCAGGCCATGCATATAAGTGGTACAGCATCTTGGCAAGGCACTTTCTATTTGAGCAAAAAGCTCAAATCACAATACACTTTCAGTTCTGTTGCACAGACTCAGACCAAAACAGGTAACTGATGCTTTGAAAATGTGACAGAAAGACGAGTTCTTCAGTTAAAGAAAAAAATTATCTTTGAGGCAGTCATTGTCTTCAACACAATCAGTTAGTTCTACTAAGGCTTTCTCAGACACTCAACACACCGTTGAAGGGCAACTTCACAGAAACTTTAAGTCACAGAGACACAATATCTGCAACACCATTATATTCTTGCTGGCATCATCCTAATTAAAACCTCTTCTTCCCTCTCAGGAGGCAGCCTTGACTGTGGGCACCACTGGATGCCTTAGAACAGAGGAATTTCCTCTGAAAGCAGCTCTCCTGTGGCACTGAATAGCAGACATCTCATTTGTTTGCTTACAACACCTTTCTCCTTTTGGTTAGATAGTAGCAAATGATCCTACTTCACTTTGATCCCATTTTGGTAAACTATCATGCTTTAAATGTCTTTCATGTTAAGTGTGTGTGTGTGGGGAGGGACACTACGGGGGAGGGGAAGGGGAGAGGGGAAGAATAAAAGAAGAATAAAAGAAAGCTCTTGGAAAATAGGACATAAGGAGTGCCTCCAATAGAATGAATATAAACTAGACACCCAGAAGCAAGAGGGGTTGACAGTTGCCACATGATAGTGCTTTTTTGTTTATCCCAATAAATAGCCCCACTTTGATGTCTTGCTAAAACTGAAGTGCCCAATAGCAGACTGAAAGCTGCATCTCATCAGTTATAACAGTTAAAATCTCCTTTAAGAGGTATTATCCACAAAACACAACTTGGGGCACACAGAGCTGAAATTCCAGGTCTGTCATGAAATGATGAGGCAATTTATTGATCTCTCAGTGGGAAACATCAGCCTCCAAAGAGAAAGCTCATTTTTCTCCATCATAGCCTGAAAACATATACTATGTGTAGCTATAAAGCTTTCAAGTAATGAGGCTTCAGGCTGCATTGCCAATCAAAATCCATTAAATGGTCTACTTAATATAGCATAAAAAATGTGTAAGCATTCCAGAGAAGTTTAACAAAAAATCCAACCCACTTGCAGTTACTCAAATTCTGCTAGAGCTTTAATAGAGGTTGAGATTATTCACTCCAATTTGGAGAAAAGCTGCAAACAATGTTGTTTAGAGCAGGAATGAAAAACTTTTTCCATTAGACAGCAGGTATCTATTTGAATTTTCCACTCCTGTGAATATATGATTTATGGTTGGACTGATGGATTCAAAATCTGGCCTGGAGAGTGACTGCTATACACAAATTCTGTGGAATTTCAGATTCTAAGTACTAGCAAAGACTGTCCCCCTCCTTCAGTCTGCCTTCTGTATACGTGTAAAAGGCACTATGATAAGCACAGGTTAGGTCATAAGCTGAGCATGCCAACAGCTAAATGCTGTTGGAAAAGGCAAATGTCTAAGACATAGGAAAAGGAGACAAGTGTATGTGGTACAAAACCCCATCCTTCTCCCCTTCTCCATGCTAGTGTTAGCAGTGCTTTTAGGTGCCACACTGAAAGCAAGCTAGTCACCAACATCAAGGAATGCAAAATAAGTTATGAAAATCAAGTAGTGTGATAAATGTGCATAGAAAATATGCGTAACATGCCACTGTCAGTGATATCATCTCCACAGGTATTTTAGAAGAAAGCTTGGAAGTTATTTTAGTACATGCATTTTCCCACAAGCATAAGCATAAAAATTGATCATCCAAAAATTCAGACAATGTTTATACATATGAATGTGAGCTCATAAAAACATAAAAAAAATAACATATATAGAAAAGATATATATATTTTAAAACTCTGCAGCTGCACATAAGGATTCAAATGCTTAAGCTTAATTTAAAGGAAAAGACAAATATTAATGGAACACCACTACAAATCGTTGCAGCTGGCCACACTGCTGTTGAAGAGCAAACAAATACAAAGAAGACTGCTTCTAGCATTCAAGCTAGAACTTTGGCGTTCACTGCCAGTTTTTGGATAAGCTGCTACTAAGCTTCTAGCAGCTTCTCAAAGGAGCTACAGACAATCCACCTCTCGTCCCTTCATCACAACTACAAAAACATAAACTCCCCACAGTCATTCCACTCTTTTCTCTGTATCTGTCTTCAGTCCATGTTTTGCTTGTTACCTCTCACATACACTACTCTTATCTTGAATTCCTCAGGGCCCATGTTGGGTGCTGAAAAAGAGAGTGATGGGTTGACCCTGGCTAGATGCCTAGTGCCCATGAAAATCACTCTGTTCCTCCCCTCCTCAGCTGATCAGAGGAGAGGAAATATGACAGAAGGCTTGCAGGTTGAGATAAGGACAAGGGAAAGATCACTCACCAATCACGGGCAAAGCAGACTCAACTTGGGAAATTAGTTTAATTTTTTTTATCAATTAAATTGGAGTAGGATAATGAGAAATAAAACCAAGTCTCAAGAGCATCTTTCCCCCACATCTCCCTTCTTCCCAAGCTTAACTATACTTCTGAATTCTACCTCCTCCTCTGCAATGGCACAAGGGGGACAGGGAATAGGGGTTGCGGTCAGTTCATCACATATTATTTTTGCCACTCCTTTCTGTTCTGCTGCTCTAGTCCTCCTCAGTATGAGGACTCATCATACTCTTCCCCTGTTTCAGTGTGAGGTTCCTTCCACCTAAGACAGTCCTCCAGGAACTTTCCCAATATGAGTCCTTCCCATACCCCCCCCCCCCCCCTTCTGGTCCATGCAAACCCAAAACACAGCTTCAGAGAGGAGAAAGAATTTGGGGGTCTAGGTAACAATCCCACAAATCCTCCTCCAGAACTCTGCCCATAATGGAAGCAGCATACAAGTGGGATACAGTCTGTAAATTGCTTGTAGGAATACAATGAACTAGGTCTTGTTTTCTAAAGCCTTGTGAATTATTCCCTGAAATGATTTGCTCCTTGACTTCACTGACTCAAGGACAAGGCCCTAAAATCCATACAAGTCACCCCATGCAGGCAGTTTTGCAGGTGTTCTGTTTATTAAAATCTGTTCAAAGAAAGGCTTATTTCCCTTGACCCATTATGTGGGTTCTGGTACAGATATACTTTTCCTCATACTAGGTCAGGCCAAGAAACTTGGGTATTAAGTTGGTCTCAGAAACCACTGACTTACAATCTTCTTTGCTGAAAGTAATTTGTACCCATTGAATGCAACGTCCATGCTGCAAAATTCGACAGATGAAACCTGTTCTGTTGACTTTTTAAAATGATTTTTCTTGAAGAGGATTAGCAAGCAAAGAGGCACTTAGATTAGCACATCACTGAGCTAATATACTACAGTTTTACCAAGGTAATTAAAGACAGAACAATGTGATGATCACATTAAGGTCATGATTAAGATCAAACCAATAAATTGAGAAGTTCAAGTGATGTAATCGTCAATAGATCAGGATACAAAATGAAACAGCAGAATTTACAGTAACAATAAACTCTTTTGTTCAAATCTTCCTTTGGAAAAATGCATGAAAACCATTTTTTATCTAGTTTGATGTCCTAGCTCCACTTTCAGAAGAAAGTGGAATGATTTGATTGAAAAAAATGCACAGATGAATGTTTATGTCCTATAACATAATTTGAACATTTGTTCTGGTCTGATATCTTTACCAAGCAGTTTTAAGCAAGCTCCACAATAACTTGACAGCATTAGAGAGATATTTCTGCCTCCTCTCATTCTCTGAGAGTGTGGTCTTTGCAGGTGGAAATAGGGAGTATTGAGGTGCTGTATGCTTTTGGTTGGACCCTTTTATAGTTCTGGCAAAGACAAGAAAAATCTCCAGTCAGAGTTGCACTGAGCTAAATAAACAATTGTAAAGGACATCAGTGATAAAAGAATGAGTGTACTCAATCTTCTACTTTGACTAAACCAAAAGAGTTTCTATCTCCCTCTCATGGTTTAAAACCAGCTGTCAACCCAGAACCAAGCAGCCGCTAGCTCACTCCTCCTCTGTTAATAATAATAATAAGGGAAATAACAAGGGAAGAGAACACAGCTGCTCATCACCCACTGACCAATACCCAGCCTGACACGAGCAGTGATCTAGACCTTCTGGGTAACTGTCCCGTTTATATAGTGGGCATGATGTGCTGTGGTATGGAATACCTCTTTGGCTAGTTTGGGTCAGGTGTCCTGTCTCTGCTTCTTTCCAGCTTCCCCTTGTCCCTAGCAGAGCATGAGACTCAGAAAGTCCTTGGTCAGAGTAAACATTACTTAGCAACAACTAAAATCATCGGTGTTATTGGCACTGTTCCCATGCTGAAAGTCAAAACCACAGCACTGCACCAGCTACTAAGAAGGAGAAAAATGACTGCTACTGCTGAACCCAGGACACTCCCTTAACAACAGCCCTCCCTGCTAACCTGCCTGACACATGTCCGTGCACATTATGCTTTGGGTAATATCTAGAAGGAGCTCTCTTAAATACACGTCTCTTGCTGAAAGCACGGTAGCCCTCCTACTCAGTTCTCTCTTCATCACTAAGGGATCAAAATAGTTTTAGGGATACAGACTTTATTCATTTTATCCCCTCCTAATTCATGAGATAATCTGTCCATTCTTTCTAATTGAAATCATAGAACAGTTAGGGTTGGAAAGGGCCTTAAGATCACCCAGTTCCAACCCCCAAAACATGTTTAGATGCCACTAAGTAGGTGTCAGTGCCTAAACTATATGCATGTTGTATGCTCTATGAGGGCTTCAAGGGGAGTGATAACCTTCTCTCCTTTCATACAACACAATGAACAAGGTTTCCTTTCTTCAGGTAAAAAAGTATCTCTCAAGCTGGTTGACATCTTCTGTAGCTGACTAGCAGAACAGTAACAATTCAAATAATAAAAAAAATTAAAAAAAAATAAAATTTTCTTTATTTACATAACTCATTGGCTTATTTCACTGTTAAACATCTCCTACCCTAGATGATATTAATATATCCTGTATTTTGTTTTAAGTACTCTTGTTGATGCACAGACTGACACAATATATATAGCTGTATCAGGTCTTATCAAGATACAATCCCTTTGTGACAAACGATGCCAAAGAGACTTATGTCAGCCACTTTCTCCTAAGCATTCCCTAACACAAGCTAATTCCTCTGACCAAATAACCTCCTCCAGCCTGTAACTCTGTTCAGCTTATGGTGCTGTCCAGTTGCCTGCATCTTGCTTTATCATTTGTTCCTTTAATTTCACTCTCATTGCAAGCTACTTAGGATGGCTATTTTCTTCTGCTTCATTCCTGGCAGTGTTCAAGGCCAGGTGACATGGTCTAGGGTGAGGTGTCTCTGCCCACAGCACAGGGGTGGAACTAGATGACCTTAAGGTCCTTTCCAACCTGAACAATAAAATCTACCACTGCCTAGGTCACAGGTCACCATCTGGGCAAGCGGGCTGACAAAAGGTGCCAGTCACAGAAACACACCTTATTCAGGCATTGCTCTGTTTCATCAGTACCTCAACTGGCAGTAGGGCTCTTAGGTCCTATAACCCAGATTGTGACAACAAATGGTAGTCTGTTGCAGCACAGAAAGGGGTAGGTTCAGATGACACAGGAAAATAAACCTACAGGATGTGAAAAGATTCTAGGTAGCTACCAGCCACTGAATCACCTAGAAGGCACACGTAGTAATGGTTTGGACTTTAGTGATATTCCTTACTGTGAACTTTCACACTGTGACAGATCTTTGATTTATAATTGTCTTTCAGTTTTCCTAAGAAAATGGCAGTACAGATTACAAGTTATGGAAGTAAATGCGAAAAAAATCCACCAAAACCAACCAACCAAAAAACAACAAAAACAAACAACAAAACAAAGAACAACAAAACCTTAACAGACATTTTCATGAAATTGCTTTCTTTCACAGGAGAGGCAATAAGAAGCCTTGTAACCACTGCTCAGCTCTGCAGCACTTGTA
The DNA here is from genome assembly GCF_012275295.1 of Melopsittacus undulatus. Classification (NCBI taxonomy): domain Eukaryota; kingdom Metazoa; phylum Chordata; class Aves; order Psittaciformes; family Psittaculidae; genus Melopsittacus; species Melopsittacus undulatus. The sequence continues at coordinate 57,148,661 of NC_047533.1, forward strand.
CTACCACAACACTGCTGCATGCGAAGGTTGCTCCTTGGAACAACTCAAGCTACCAAGTCAGTATACCTATGAAGCCTCAATGAAAACTGGATGGATGAACTTCTGCAGTTATTTTCTTGCAAGAAGAAGGACACTAGGACAGCATGTCAGTAAATGGGGTGTTGGTCTGCCTTTATTTATGAATAATAAATGAGGAATAAAGCTGTTTGAAAGTAGCTTACAGATTGGGTAAAACCAGTGTAATCTCAGGCCCATCACTTTGTGACTGGTGATGATTAGTTACAAGGTGCTCAGAGGAAATACTACCGCAGACAGGTGTGGCTAAATTTATCTTCTATTAAAAGCTCTCTTTCTTAGCCCAAATAATTTATTTAACCTTGAAGCACATGATCAAATTTCCATTATTCATGCTGCACTGCCCATAAACTTTTTATTTTATAACTATACAAATCTGTTGCTTTTCCATTATTTTTTGCTAGTCTGCAACAACTTAAACTTTGACGCAAATGAGAATACACTACTTATTCTTAAACTCACACATCATTAGTGGTAATCCTCTGCATTCACAATGGAAACCACTATCTCAGACTACTTATATTCTTAAGTCACTTTCTGAATATTATGTTCTTTCAGGAATACATTATCAACCACAGAACTCTAGTTGACATATATTGTCTATTACATAGGCATTGCTGTCTGTTATAGAGATACTGCAAATTATCAACATTCTTGACTTTTGAATAGAAAACAGGGAATTAATCTGATGAACATCAAATTTTGTTCATATCATGATGCTCTTGGTATCATGATCTATCATGAAAGATTAAACAGAGATATCCTATGAATCAGATTCATTTTAGTCAGTGATCACAATGCAAATTCTTTCACTGAATAAATTTACTCCACCTGGGCTACAGCAGTAGCTTTCTTTGATTAGAGCTACATGTTCTGGTCATGGTTACATGTCCTGTTTCTGATTAGTTCACAACCAGCTAGGGCTGTATGGTTACCAGACAAAGCAAATTCTATACACCTCTCATTGACTACAGCAATAACTGTGCATTTCAGCAAATCAAACACAAGCTACAGATATTAACCCTGCAAGTGTCCAGCAGAAATATCTTTTAATCTAAAGTGGGACAGGCACATAATTAATTTACAGGGAGTTATGACTTTATATTTTCTATGTAATATATCTGGGAGGTAGGACTAGAATCAGCGGTGTGGGCTATTCTCCTCTGAGATCTGTAATAAATTTCTTACATTACAATCTGTTGTGAAAAATACCCCGGTTGTCATGCTCCATACATTGGAGGCATTCTAAGTGGCCTGCCACTGAGTCCCCATTGGATGATAACACTGACCAAATTTCTCATCATTTCACGCTATTACTCCATAGCTGTGTGCTTGCTGCAGCTCACTGCTATAAAAATGATTTTTAATGGAAAAGATCTGACAGAAACTTTATGCTTCCATGACAAAAATTTTATTGGGCTGAATACTGGAGTATTACTGACGTAGCTTTGGACAGGCAGCTATGAGCTGAGGAATTGCTCTGGGAGAAGGGTGGGAAAGCAGCTTTTATTACTGTCTTTACATCTCTGAAATGAAATGCCCTCAGAGCAGAGAGAGAATCTTGGATGCTGCTATCAGAGAATGGTATGATCTCTTGGGGCTTATCACCAGACTCACACTATCAGAAAGAAGTCACATATTTTTTCTCCACAAGTTTAACACACCCCCAAATCTTACGCCCTTTTTTATCACCATAAATTAAGGCACTGTGTGCCTCCTAGTCTTGCAGTCATCCTCAGTTGATGCCTGCAAAATGGAAAGTGGACAGAGACTAATGACTCCTGAACACACGGGACCATTTCCCTCCTCTCTCTTTACTGAATGAGGGATTTGAGCACACTGCACTTCCTTGCCATCAGCAACCTGGGGTACTGATGTAGGGCTATAATCCCATGCTGTAGCTACACAAACTGGAGATAAGAGTGAAGCTGAGCAGCACAAATGACTGACAGCCATGGTTGCACCTTCATCTTCTCTCTCCGCACAGCAGCATGCCCTTGCATACTCCTTTGTGAAGACAGACTCATAGAAACACAGAATGGTTTGGGTTAGAAAGGACCCTGAAGTCATCTAGTTCCAACCCCTCTGCCATGGGCAGGGACACCTCACCCTAGACTATGTCTCCCAAGGCTCTGTCCAACCTGACCTTGTTTCAGAGCATCAAATAAGAGAAAAGACAAAACAAGATTAAAAAAAATCCACAAGCCATTTTTGCAGCAGTAGGATTGTCACCGTTTTTGGTTAGCTTGGCTAAGCTGCTGTGGAACTAGAAGCTGCCCTGTGGTCCAAGAAGAGTAGAGGGGCAGGTACCAGCAGCTAAACTGCCTGGCCAGTCAAGGTTAGATGCCTCTGCATGATTGCTGCCACAGTCATATAGTTCAGGAAGGAGCTGCATATAGCAGTCCATGAGCTTGGCAACACAGGACAATCAAAGATGTGTTCATCTATTTCCCATCACTAATGCACTTAGAACACACACCCAGGGGCTTCTTCCCCTCCAAAACCCACTGCTCCAAATGCTTTGCTCAGGCAGGTATCAAGGCCAAGCCTTCCTGCTCAGTGCTGAGGAGAGCCATGATTGTCTGGCCTTTGAACAATGCTGTGTAGCACCTCCCTAAAGAGGAGAAACCAGAACTGCTGTATTAACTGTGTCTTAACATTTCTACCATGTTAGTAACCAGCATCATCTCAAAGCAGGCAAGGTTTATTCAAGCCAAACTTAGGAACAAACCGCAAGTAACAAACCTCAGGAAGCTAAGCACAGTAACAGTAATCAAAGTTTGACCTTCATAAGCTCTGACTGTGCTGAAGTCTAACATTCAGATGCAGTCTAAAGATGATAGGCCTGGATTTATGGAAGCATTTAAGGGCTTAGAGATGCAGATACAGAGAGCAGCAGAATTTTGAAAAATGCCTAAGTACCTAATATTATGAAAATCCTCTGAAAATCTGACTAGCAAGATATCTTTATCTCAAAGTGCTTAATGCTGAATAGAGCAAAGGTCAAAGTCCCCCAACACTTTCTTACAAATACTGCTAAAAATCTGGCCTTAAGGAGCCAATGGCTTTTAAAAAGACTTACAGAGTTTGGCTCAGACTCTGAGAAGGATTTACATACCTATAAGACATGTAGATACATTCCTGTCTTAAATCTGGCCGTTGGTGTACACATTGTAGTCTCCTTGCTTTTTTGTGGTGGTGATTTTCTGCAGGTAATATTGTGTGGTATAAAAATTCCAATGCTACTTTGCTGGCATCTGCAGATTAGAGGAGTTTTCTGATAAAGCTAGATCAAGAGTAATTGAAATCACACACTTAATCAAAAGTACTGCATAAGGCAGCATAATGTATAGAGGCCTCTTGCTGTTCCCTGAGTACATGTCGACCTAGTAGAAATCAACATCTATTGAAATAAAGGTTAATTACAATTTATAAGCAGAATTTACAACTGTGAGCTGTCCCTCAAGGGGCTACTCAATTGTACAAAAAGTATCATTTACCAGGAAAAATACTTCAGAAACTTCAGCTAAGAAATAAGGAGCATAGAGCTCCATCCCTTAATTCAGAATAGAACTTTTTGGTCTATGGACTTCTAATGTATCTCCTAAGAGTTGCAAAGACTCACGCTTATTGCACTCAACATGACTGACTCAGCTTTGCAAGATAAGGATGACACATGGTCATCTGACTCACTCTATGTAGTTCAAATGGAAAGAGAACAGTCATATATCTAAAAAACTACCTGATGAATATTAACACAGCTTCCCCAAAAAACTATTACTAAAAACATTATTTTCCTCTTGCTTTGTGAGCAAGGCTTGCTCTTCCTTCTTATAGTAGCACTAACAGCTGTGACAGCAATACACCATTTGCATTGTCTAGAATAAAGAACTGCTCACTGCAACGGCAACAGTAAAACCAGAAGTGATGTAACAGCATCTGATCATATCTGAAAAGCTTTTGCTCTGTTCTAGTCTTGTTACATGTACTCACTGGAGGTCAAACCTCTTTGTTGTGAGTAGCGTGAGGTTTTAGGCTACAAGTATACCAGTCAGGCAGTCACCACTTGGACAACTATCACAAGAAGCCAAACATAGTGAAAGCCCAAGCCCAGGTTTACTTCCCTGGCAAGCTGTGCTTAACAGTTGCTTCGTGCTGCCAGCATTTCTATGTAAAGGGTGGGCCCATCTGGAAAACCAAAACTGTATTTCATCACAAACACTGAGCCTGACATTTGGTTCTGTTCCACAAACAGGAGGATATCAAGAACTTTCATGGAAAAATAGCAAAGCAACATGCAAGCTGAACACACTTTTCCAAAACAGCTGAAATCAATTACCTGGGCTATGAGAGACAAAGAATAAAAATGCACAGGACTACAAATACAGAAGAATGCAGCCCTGCTGAGTACCCACAAACTATTGAACCAGTTGCTTCCTCCCATTAATGTTTAAGTATCCATTGTGTCCATGAAGAAGGAAACACAGCAAGAGAAATTGCAATAAAGTTAAAAAAAAGAAAAAGAAGAAAAATTCAAATCCCTGTTCCCAATTACATTAAGCAGATCTTCATGTCTGGCAACTGTGGACAGGAATGCTAACTAATTAGCTGTGGAGAGGGGCCTGCTTTCTCTTACTATCCCTAGCCAGAAATACCATCTTGTTTCTGAAGTAAAATTGGTTTTGGAAGAAGTTCTGATGCAAAGCCTCATCAACCCCTTGGATTTGAGAGAGGATTTTCTCCTCAACAGCAACTGGAACCATTAAGAAATGTCACTGGGTAGACTAAAATGTGGTCAGGAAGAGAAACCAACACTAGCAAAAATCTTGGTAGCAATATAAAAAGCAAGAGAACAGCAATTGGAGGAATTTATGTTTTCATTTTTTATCACAGTACCTTTCTCTACTCAGAGGAAGATTGAAAATAAATGACATGCTCAAGTGAAATACTGAATGGATCAGGTTTTTGTGTTGTGAATATAAAATCATGCCTGCTTTAAAGTACTCTGGGAGAATGAAAGCTTTAGATGAAATTTTGTATTTTCATTTTCACATGAAGATCCTGCTGCAATAGCAACATGATGTACACATTGGAGATCAGAGAAGGTAGTTCTGGGCTGATTTACTTTAAATCACTTGTCCCACTCCTCACTGATAAGCCTACCTCCAGTCTACTGTCTGAAGTAAGTTAACCCCATTAGAGAGTTCTGTTCTGAGAGGTTTAAGCTACAAAGCACCAAGCTGCAGAACCCATGTCTTGATTCACAGATGGATCAAAAACTGCTTAAAAGCATAAAGTTACTTAAAAGTAACTATATAGATTCAAACCAAGCATTCTACCCAGGATAGCATCTCTGACAACAGCCAATACTGGCACTTAGGAATACAGATGAGAGTACTGACTATGTTTTAGAGAGCTATTTCTGCTAATAATGACCATGCACAGTTTAAAAACCTCATCAGCAGGAGGTTACATGGAGACCGTAATGTTTAGTGGTCACAGATTGACAACAAATCTCTCTAGTGTCAACTTCATAGCATCCTGAAGCACCAAGTTGCATTCACAGCTTTACTTATACCTGGTGTAAAGAAAGCCTTCCTTTTAGTTGCTTTAACCTGATGCCCACTCACTTGGCAAAAAGCCACAAACTAAAGATTCCTATTCATCCTCTTTACACTTCTCTTAATGTCAATGTCTCCTGTAATCCCCCTTCTGTCATTTCTCTCCCCATCTAGGGAGTCCTTGTCAAATTAGTCTCTTCTCAGTGTAGTATGGAGCCTTTCACCACCTGGGCAGACAGGCAAATACACTAACAAAGGTTATTTGCATGTGTTTTACAGGCTAAAGCCTACCTCATATAAATACCAGTCTGCTGAAGAGCAAAAGGGCTGACTGACATGGAGAAGTGACCTCTGCAGACCTATAACTATGGACCATCTCCTTTGTAACTGAGGAAGGAGTTTGAGACAGCAGGGTAGGGTGTAAAGGTGGAAAAGGTCTCACACTGATTTACCACTTCTTTACTGCTTCTGTATTTTATGGCCAACTTGGAAAGCAGGTTCTCCCTCCTCCTCTCTTGGTTGGCTGACTTGAGTTGCTTATGACTGCTTCTGCTTCAGAATAGCAACTCTTGCCCTTTCATGGCTCACAAATGCCCTGAAATTCCTCGGTTCAAATCCTGCAGTTGACCTAAGTGAAGTGAGTCACAAAAGCTGTCTAAAACAGGCTGAACTGGATGGCCCCTCCAAACCCTCCACAAAAGCCATTTGCAGGGCAAGCTGATAGGTTTCCAGAAATAAGGGTGATTAATGCAATGACAATTTCTGTGAGTGTAGCTGAGTCACTGACTGACCAACTTTATTTGCTGCTACTGAACAACCACTTTCTAGAGTTGCTGAGTATATTATCCTGTTTGAAGGTCTAGTACATGTCACCATGCCACGAACTCCTGGCTCAGCATTGTACTGTGATACGAAAGCAAGCAGCAGAGAAGCAACAATCAACACAGGCTTACAAATTTGGTCTGGGTTTTTTTTCATGAGAAATTTGCCCAAACTGAGCTCTAGGCTGCAGTGATGTGACAGCTACTGACACCCCAAAAGACACCATTTGGGGGAACTGTGCCATCTTGTCACAAACTGCTATCTGTGAAAACCACAGGAGAGATTAAAAATCCCTGAAAAACAACCATTAGCAAGCAAAGACTATAGACTTCCCAGCTTATATTCAATAATTCTGACAACCACGTCTACAGGGGTGGATGTCCAAGAGACATTGTGCTTCTTAAACCCTTGCTAGTTTCAGGGTAGTTGCTAGTTTCAGGGTACCAGCACATATGAGGCCCCTCAAAGTTTTTAACTTAAACTTTCCAGGTAACATAAAAAATATGTCCTCTCTCTAACGCTCTTTCACCCTATCCACCAAAAAAGCTTAAAAGTTTATTTTTTCAATACATGTATTCTTTAAACACATCATAGTATAATGCACACTGCATCACTGAGGGGTCTAAACAGATGCAGATGGAGCTAGGCAAGGTTGTAATTTCAGGAGGTGGGTTTGCTATAGGCTGGCAACATTCGTGCACCATTCCTTCGATATACAGATTTAGCTGACTTTGAAATAAAGATCGGATTACCCTGCTGCAGAGACAGCTGTGACCACTGTCAAGTAGTAGGAATACAGACTGCGGGCAAAACAAAGAAGAAAACTTACCTATCCTCTGGGCTGGAGAGAAACCCATTGTTCAAACCACTTTGTTAATAAACCTACAACACCCAGGAAGAGTCAATGGTCTTTTTATATCTACTCAAAATGTGGCTTGTATTTCACAGGAGAAACAAGCAGAAAATGGAGGGTGACAGCATAGATTAACTCTCACTAACCCCACACTTAGGGGGTACTTTCATAGATTTCCATTTAAGAAGGCACCTGCAGTGACCAACTGAGCTAACTGCCTCATCATGACAATAAGATGCTGTGGGTGATTTAACAAAAAGAAAGAGAAAACAGTATGTCTGTGTGCAGCAGAGCTATGTAGCAGAGCTGAGAGCCCAGACCATGGACTCCAAGTCCTCTCCTAGCAACAAAAACCTGACACTCTCACTGGCTTTTTTTCCTTCTTCATGTTCTTGCAGAGAACAAGCTGTAATGTCCTTCTGTAATGTCCTTACACTGTTTCACAACCACCTGTATTTAGGTATCATTGCAGGTGACACCTATTTGTGTACCTAACCACAATATTTTGCACAGAAGGAGATATGGGGTTTTTTTCAAGGTTTTCATATAATGAATCAAAATCCAGCCTTGAACTCCTATCAGGTAACACTGATTGAAAAGCAAAACTAAGTGTGTTTATACTTATAAAGACTGCACAGATAGTGTAGTTAAATGACAAAGAGAAATTATTCTTTCCTTACTTTCTGCCAGGTAAACAAGATTTTTTTTTTTCTCTTTAGTAACCAAGCTGTGTTATGATCAGCATGGGACATGCATATATACTACTTTTATAGCTTTGGTGATTTACTTCCAAATCTTTCATTGTTAAAGTATCTCTGAAAGATACAACAGTTAATACTTTCATTTTATATGGTTGCTTTATCTAAATTAAGGAACAGTTTGTTGATTACAATTTCAATCCCTGCTAGTGAAACTTTACACTGCTGCAAATACATCTTCAGCTATTATGAAAATATTCGTTCACACATTATACATGTAATAACCAGACATGTGGTGACAAAAATTCACTATCCAGTGGTAACTGAGAAACCCATTTAGAATAAGACTAGATTCCTAAAATAGAACCATAGAATGATTCGAGTTGGAAGGGACATTAAATGTTACTTAGATCCAACCCCCTGCCACGCACAGGGACACATTCCACTAGACCAGGTTGCTCAAAGCCCCATCTAACCTGGCTATGAATCCAGGGATGGAGCAGCCACAGCTTCTCTGCGCAACCTGTGCCAGTGTCTCACCACACTCACAGTGAAGAATTTCTTCCTAATGTCTGATCTAAATCTACCCCCTGTCAGCTTGAAGTCATTCCCTCTTGTTCTATCATTATATGCCCTTGTAGAAAAGTCCTTCTCCAGGTTTCTGGTAGACCCCCTTTAGGTACTGGAAGGCTGTAACTAAGTCTCCCTAAAGCCTTCTCTTCTCCAGGCTGAACAAGCCCAAATCTCTCAGCCTGTTCTTCACAGGGGAGATGCTCCAGCCCTCTCATCATTGTTGTGGTCCTCCTCTGGACTCACTCAAGCAGGTTCATGTCCCTGTTGCACTGAAGACACAGAGCTGAATGCAGTACTACAGGTGGGGTCTCATGAGAGCAGACTAGAGGGAGAGAATCACCTCCCTTGAACTGCTTGTCACACTCCTTTTAATGCAGCTCAGCATAGAATTGGCTTTCTGTGCTGTGAGCACATGCTGCCAGCTTGTATTGAGCTTTTTGTCAATCAACACTCTCAAGTCCTCCTCAGGGCTGCTCTCAACCAGTCTCTGCCCATCCTGTATTTGTGCTTGGGATTGTCCTGACACAGGTGCATGACCTTGCACTTGGCCTTGTTGAACTTCACCAGACTTGCATGGACCCACCTCTCAAGCCTGTCAAGATCCCCCTGGATGGCATCCCTTCCCTCCAGCATATTGACCACACCACAGAGATTGGGTCATCACCAAACTTGCTGAGGACGCATTCAGTCTCACTGCCCATATCACCAATAAAGACGTTGAACAGCTTCAGTCTCAGTACCAATCCCTGAAGAATACCACTCATCACTGGTTTCCACTTGGACATCTAGCCTTTGACCACAACTCTTTTAGTGCACCCACCAAGTGATCAAATCCATGCCTCTCCAGTTTAGAGGCAAGGATGTCAGGCAAGACAGTGTCAAATGCCTTGCACAAGTCCAGGTAAAGCAAATCAAACACAAAGGTAAATCACTGTCAAGTTCAGCTGGAGTCGGTAGCCTGAAATGCCAATCCATTAGTAAGCAACTTAAACCCAGCCTTGATCTTGGGTAGATACTATCCTGTGCTGTCCAGAAAAAAGGTCCACCACATATCCTTGTCTCTTCACAAAGCCCTGCACAGTAGATCTGTCCCCTGGCAGGTGGTAGAACAAATTCTATCCTCATCTCAAGCTCTAACCCCACCGTGAACTTTCCTTACCTGTACCAAGCCCTCCATCACCAGACCCTGGCTGGCAATAAGATCTTAAGGAGGTCTGAGCCCCTCTGTATGACAAACTGTCTTTCAAGGTTACATGAAAATCTCATTGTCAATGCTTTGGATTACGTTCCTTAAATCACATGACAAAAATAGACAACATGGAAGGAAGATGGTCATATCTGTCAGTATTTGTATGTAAATTTAATTCCATTCTACCACTGTTTAATATTTCTTGTTCTCATTAAAATGAGAAGGACCCGAGGCTGTAAACATCTGTTTGTCTTGTATGACAATTTGTAATGAAAAAAGAACAACAAAAGAGTGATCAAATTCATTCCATATTTGGGTGGCTAGATAATGTACATAAAAAAGTCCTTATTCTAAATCCTTTACTTCCATGGATGACATACATTGTTTAGACTGTAATTAGACTCAAATTGCACATCCTATTCCCCTGACTATTCACTCATATAAAACTAGCATTTGCTGTGGTTATATTCACATTCTTTTTCTGCTCTCTCTACAAATACTCTGGCAAGTGAATTTCCTGGCAGGGATTTTATAGAAGCAGCAAGTTTTAATTTAACATCGGAGAACAGACAGAAAGTGTATTTTAAAACTCAAACACAACTATGCATAGCAGAAACTTGCTTCAAAGAGTACTCTCATTATACTCAGGACTCAGTAAAGTGCTGAGGAATATACTTACCTTTAAGCATTTTCTGAAACCCCTTTGAAATCTCCGTTTTAACATTTTCCTGAACTGGAACATTCATCTGGTGAGAGAAACAATACCTTGTTATTAGTGACGTGTCTAATAAAAATGAATCAGCACAGCTTGCATTTTGATTGCCAATTACTTGCAATCAACTGCTCAGGAAAACTTGCTGACCGAGAAATATTCATTAAAGATATTTGCGAACAACATCAAGTGTACACAGGAAAGAATATTTATGAGCAAGTTCAATTGAATATAGGAACAAAAACATAAAAATGTTGCCACATAAGGCAGGAGGTGGAACTTGAGGTATCTTCATAATTTGTTTGCTATCAATTATTTACTTACATATTATTGTAAAGTTATGCAAACTAAAAATTATTTTGCTGTTTGAATTGCTAACAGCGCAATTAATACCACTGGTTAGTTTTGGAATATGTTGCAATAAAATGGTTTATTTGAATGTATCTATATTCACTATCAAAAAACTTCATTAAGTCTCAGTTATAACTACTACTCAGAATTTAAGTTAGACAGAATTTATCATAAATGCTGAAGGAAAAATTAAGCCTATAAAAAGTATGGCAAGTAATAGGAAATGGAAGCAAGATAAATATTCAAATCCATTTTCATTTCACGCACATTTCTGAGTAACTGAGAAAGGAAAGAAAAAAAAAAGTTAAAATGGCCATTAAAAAAATAACTCTGACCTTAAAATCTGGCCCTCAATCAAGTTGAAAGGATATGCTTACTCAGCATCTTTGTTACGAAAGGATATTTAAAAGGTTCAAAGACAGAAACATTCAAGTTCCTGTGAAAGCTGAGAGGCAAACCTGATTCTTATTTGGGTCCTAAAATCTTCCCCCCCTTCTTGAGAAGCTGGCTAAAGCATTAAGTACAATTTAAAAGTTAAATTATCTCGTTGTTCCAGGTAGAACTCGATAGAAGGAACTGGAATGTTTTAAGGGAAATTTCCTATTTTAATTGAATTGTTTCATACTTTTGCTGAAGGATAAAAAAGTGCAAAATATTTTCACTTGAGGAACTAGAACATTTTAATGGACCTTCAAAAGTAAAAAAGACAGGGTTTTTTGTGTTTTTTTGTGTTTTTTTTTTTTTTTTCCCATGGAAAGTAAGTTTTGCTTTGGTTAGGAACACTGGTGATCTATTAAAAACACTATCTAAGTTTAAATCAGTAGCATCTCCATCTGACAGTCACCCCATCAGCTAGATTCTGCCTGGGTTCCCCTCTCCTGGAAAAATCTGCTAATTGAGCAACACTTACAAAATCACTAACATTCAAACAACATCCAAACAGCAAAATAATTACCTCACCTTAAGGACACATCTCCTTTATTTTAAAGTTACCAGCAGAGTCCAACCCACCACATAACACAACATTGACAGAGAGGAATACACATGTAGTGCTATGAGAGCTGTGTCACTGTTTCTGAAAGTATTTATCAAACAGATACCTATGAGGAGAGATATTCAGATTCCTCTCGTTCAATCACAAAGGAAAGTAAGCACAAGGGTACATATGAAAATGACTAGAAAAAGCAACAAAAAGGTTTTATTGCTAACTCCAGATCTTGCCATTGTCTGCTAAATATAGTGGGTCATGGCACATTACAGTCTCTTGTCATGCTGAAACCACAGCCAAATTCAAGGCACATTTTACGGCAAAACAGAGACTTGCACTGCTGCTTCTATTGACTTTTCTCATGTTGTCTTACAGTTTGGCACCATTTACCCTTCTATTATTTCCCCTCCTAAAAGCAAAAATATCATTTGTATTAAGTAAGTGACAAAAACTTTTTTAAGAAGGGAAGAAAAGGAATTGGATAATGGCTGTATTATTCATAGGAATGCATATCTAATTCAGATAGTGCTGTTAGTATGCCTTCTAAAATTGCTATAACTCCAATTAAGCCCATTTAAGTAATGAAAAGGACTACTCTACTGTGTCTGAATATTAATTTCATGGTCTGTTTTACGTATCAGAAAGTAAAAACATATACCTAACTCATATAGTCATTTTACAATAATTACTAGCGACACTTTCTAAGGTGCAAAGGACCTTCCAAACAATATTATTCTTAGATCTTATGTTCAGATTTCTAAGTACTGGACACTACCTTGGGACACACTATCACAAAAATACTAAATCTGCGTAAGTATTCTTAGATGTCTGTCTGGAGGAGACTGAACTTTAGCTACATTAACTAGCCCCCAGGACCCAGAATAATCTGCAAAATTCAAGCCCTGTAAAAGTATTGTCAATTTGGAAATTCAAAAATCATGTAACAGCTTTGAAAAATTTGTGCCTTTGAAACCCTTTAGAAAATACAGAATATTTAACAAATAAAAGCTTATTTCAAGTTTTACACAAAATTTTGTTTTTCTAAAAGGACGTTAAATAGCAATCTCATTTCAAGACAAGAAATACCATTCACATTGGAAACCCATTTTGGAGAAGAGGCAACCTATGTGTTTTTGAAACACAGTATAAGGAGAGTAGAAATTCATTAAATGATATATCAAAGTAATATTTATTTATGTCTTTTAACAAACTCCAGAATGCATAATATGTATATCACATTATTCTTGGTGCCCCACATATCAGTGTATATACGTAGCTTCAAATAAGCAATTCCCACACTCATAATCACAATCAAGTGCATACATAAAACTGTGCAGGATGGAGTCCAATGTCACTAAGGACACAGAAGAGCTGAAAGAACTACAGGAGTGATGAGTAACTCTGCAACTTACTCTTCTTGTAGTTAATGACTCCAGCTGCTGTACATCACATTCAGGGAGGAACTCAAGCAGCTGCTATTTAGTAGTTGCTAAATAGCAGCTGTATTAATAGTATTCACACACTTCGCATTTGCACCTCTTTTTCCAATCCATTAGTTCTTTAGTAAGTCATATGCAAGTAATTCTATTTTAGTTTCTCAATTTCTTATCCCTAATGCTACCTTCAGCAGCCTATTTCTCCTTCTTCCTAGCTAGCAATAGGTAAGAGAAAGATATTGAATATGGTTATGATGACATTTTGGAATGCTTGAAACTTACTCTATTGAATATATCATAAGAGTAAAATGTGACATCTAGCAAGTAAGGGGAGAAAGAAGCTAATGATACAATTGATACAGTGGGACTTACTTATGTAAAGAGTTAGGGATCTCATCAACTTCATCTCTCGTGTAACACAGAAGCTGTCCATTTAACCCTGCTTAGACAGTCCAAGTCCTGTAGAAAGATGAGGTGACTTGAGGACTAGTGCTGACACGTTGTGCCTATCTACATTTGGGAAATCACCCAGACTGAAGAGAAGCACAGGCGTATGTGCTCCTTATTGCTTAAGACTTCAATCTTTGATGTTCCTGTATTGGTACTTGGTGGTAAAATGGGTGATTTCCATAGAAATCCTTTTGGTCATAAATGCAAGTAGAGAAGCAAGAGTGAGCAACTTGCTTTGAATTTTGGTGCCTAGAAGATGCCCTTTGTGCTTCACACTCAGCAATAAAAAAAAAACTCAAAAGAAACAGACAAAGGAAAGTAAAAATGTTCCCCAGCATGCCAGACAACAAAGAAAGACTCCGTACAAGTCCAGATGTAGATACAAACAAATCAGGGAGCAAAAAGAGAGAGAATTTATACATGCCCTACTTTTCTAGATCTTCTAGTGCATACAAGGGCTCAGGTTGTCAGGTCAGCTTTGAATCTTACCCACTGTGCTCAGAAAGGTGCGCCTGTGCACCAGGCACAGATATGTGCCTGGTTTTCTGTGATTAAGATCCCTTTCCTGTACCTCAAACCTCTCCTGTCATAAATTGTTTAGGTTGATTTTGTCTTGTCCTCTTCAATTACTGCCTGTGCATGGATGTAATTCTCTTGTTTGGTAGGCAATTATGGAAAAGGAGTTTCTCAAAATCAAAGCCAGCATTATCAAGCATGAACTCCCACTGGCCAGGTCCTACAGTCTCCAGCTTGTTTTTCTTGGAGTGAGAGCAACCTCCAAAACACTGCAGTTGAGCTGTGCCTGGAGGGGAGTTGTTCTAACTCTCCTTTCAGACACCCAGGCTGGGGGGCTGGGCTTCTGATACAGGCAGCAGCACCAGGGAGGCCTCTCTGAAGGTGGATTTACAGGAATTTCCTTGCAGAAGCACAGCTGGCTCTACTGCCCACTTAGTGCAGCCTAGTAGCTCAGGAAATATAGTAACCAGTAATAAGCCATGGGTTTTGTTACAAGGCCTCAGGACTGGGGCATCTCTGGCTTGGGTTTTTTTTCAGAATACAGCATGCCTCTTTTTTTCCAGAGGGGTTAGACAGCAAAGCAGTTTTTGTGAAAGCCAGAGGACATCAGAACCAGCATGGAAGAGTATGGGACAGCAAATACAGGTGAAGCCTACCAAAAATATCTTAAAACAAGGTCACATGTCCAGATCTTGCAGTTTCTGAGGGTGCAGGTGGAACAGGGCAGCCAAGGGTGATCACAGACAATACACAAACACAAGATGTAAAAAGGACCCTATTTATGTGAGGAAATACCTTTGAGTTTAATGCTTGGTCCCACAAACATGTTTCAAGAATCTAATCCCTGCACCCTGTCCATCTAGGACATTTAAGACTCTGCTCTTCCTTCTGCTGGGCTCCTGGCTTGCCAGTAGCATGGTAATAATTGTGGCTGTTCCAGTCAACTGCTTTGGGTTAATTCAGGTACTGTTAATGATGATGCAGCAGGAAAGACCAAAATACAAGCTAAAAAATATTGTGTCATTGCAGTCAAGTGGTCCCTGCTATTATAGCTGCAGGAGTGAGCAGGTTTAAAGCAACAATGTCGTGACCATATGGCCATCAGTTGCCCTGCTTTATATGCCTAGGCATCCAAAACTATAGTGGCTGCCTTAAGATTCTGCCTGTATTTCATAACCTCCAAGCATTCCTAGTCATTCCCCAGATATTGTACATGAGACAAATGAAAGGTAGGGATGGCTAAAAAATAGAAGGAGAAAAAAATCTTGAGAAATACTTACATATTAAATACCCATTAAAATTCGCATTTTAGAAGTGCAGGAGTGAACAGTTAAGGTCACTCGAGCTTCTTAAGAAAGCCTCACATTCGATTGCCTCACATTTGTGCCAAGAAAACTTTAAAATAAGCAACACTGCTTTGTACAGTATTAAAGAGAGGTCAAGAATCAGATACACACATTCATCACAAGATGAATGGATTATAAATAGACTTTTAAGATGGCAATAAAATAACTCATTACACTTTCTAAATGAAAAGTTGGAGTGAAAAAAGCAGCCACTGTAATAATTACTATGAATAACCACAGCTGGCAAGCAGCTGGATTTCAAATGGCCTTTCTTTCCCAAATGCCAAAAGCACTAATTCATTGCTGTGACTCTGCCTATGTGAATTACAACTTTTGCAAACACTGTCTATTAGTATGATATATACAGCCCCTGCGTGTTCTGTGCACACTGTATTAATCTGTGGAATGGCAAAACAGAGGGTATGACTAGGACCTACATCATCAGAGCCATCTTTACAAGCACGACACTGACAAAACTTCATATCCAAGATAAGTTCAATTCTGAAATTGCCGTGCTGGGAACAGAAGGTTCTGAAAAAGGGGGTGACCTCTAGTACTATTAAAACCCTGCATCCACACTTTGGGAAGAATACCTTATTTGTGAAGACTGATTCTTCAGAAATATATGCAGCAGCCACGCATGCAAACTCAGATTCCCAGCTAACCCGAGACCATGACTAGCTCAAACTAGCAAAGCTACAGTGACTTACACTGATGTTTTCTCCCTTTGTATTAAACATCTTTCTACAGTTACCACTAGAAGTATTATATAAAGTGCATGGTACCCAAGATGTGTCACCTTCCTGCCTTAATTGCACAAAAAAGGCTGTGGGTGTCTGCTGGCAAAGATTACAGTTGCAACAGCAGTTGCAATATCCCCAGGAGTTAAGTTCCACTGAGCATTCTGGAAACAGAACAGATCGCTTCAGGCATCTCCAGAACTAAGAGGTCTTCAGAATCATCTGCCATGAATAACATCACAATAATGTTGCTGCAGTTGCAGTGGTCTAAAAATACAACAACATGATCATGCTTGCAATTACAGATCTCAGATCTATGTCTATACTTTCTAGAAAGCTCCCCTATTCTTTTTCAGCTATGAAACAGAATAGATTTAGCTGTCCCTGCACTGCATCAGCGCAAAGACTAATGGAACTTTTGCAGTTCCTTCCAGTCCTAGCTTCTGTGTATCTATGACTTTGAGATCACAACACAGACTAGAATTTTTATGTTCAAGATGAGAAGGGATTAGTAAATACTGTGATTCAGAGGTTCTGAAAAAAAGGAGCACCGATCAGAGAATTACATTCTCCTACCACACAAAGCCCCTGTAAGCTGATGTAGAAAAGTTACTTTGGCTGCTAAGATGATAACTGAAATGCAAGGCAGAGAGGCTGCGCCTGTAAGAGATTGACCACTACATGGCCTGGGCATTTATGTTCTGCTGCAAACAGCAGCTGTCTTAAAAGCTCTAAAAATACAGCATTTGTACACATTTGTAGTGTGGCAGCATAACATGTTCAGGAAGAATGCCAAATATAAAGCTAACTTTGAGGAAAAAATATCCCAAGAACAAAAAGGAGCAAAGTGGGCAGTCAAGCAACAAACTTAAAACCGCCATCTTCTGAAGCTGTAGTCTGAGTTCACACTTAGCCAAGACACTGAAAAAATGCTTCTTTGGATTGCTACAAGTTGCCCTAAAAACATTCCTTCTGGGTTGTCAGTGAAACCTGCTAGCTAGCATAATAGTCCACCTTGCTAAACAGTGTTAATTTATTACAATCGCACCCAACTGGTAACCTTTGCACCAAACCTACTGAGGGAAATTATTGAGGGTTCAATAAAGAATACTATCCCTACAGATAGTGAACACACACAGAAAGCAGACAGCATACTCTGCATACCAGGAACAGAAGAGCCTCATACCGTTGCCTATTAGTGCCTGTGGTACTTACACATCCATTAGCATAGTATTGGAGCACCCTGTGGTCTTTAGCCTGTTTCTTGCATGACTCCTATGCTCATACCCTCATGCTAAAAGAATTAAAGCACAGGCAGGCCAACTTGCCCACATTCACATGAAAACACTGTCTGAGTGTGGAGTTAAACTTACATCTCCAAACTACAGACAAGCCTGCTAGTGTTGGCTAGCTTCCTTCCTCAGTAACATAAGTGTCCATGTAAAACTTTGTCATTGGGCTGGTACAGAGATGGGAACTGCTGCCATATTTACATAAGCCTTGGGCTATCACAGTTTCCCTGTCTTGCTATGTAATCCATTCTCCTGGATAAGAAACAGTTTAACATCTGTTCTGTGGTAGAAATAAAAGCTTATGAATAATCAGAATGCAGATGCTTCAGTGAGCAGAACTGCTCTGGACTACCCAGAGAAGCAGGAAACATGTTCCCTAGAATGCAAAACCCAAGGACTGAGCATTAAAAGTAAAGCAGAAAACACAGGTTTATTTTTCATTTGGCTAGCATTACAGAGCTGATGGAGAGAGGGGGCAGCTTCCCAGACAGCATGACCCATTGCAGGTCTGCTGGTCCTACTCAAAATGAAACTTACACTAATGCTGCACTGCTGCAGTCACTTCTGGATGCATCGTTTCCCCTCAAGGTTAACTTAGATGCAGCTCAAACTCTTCCCAAGGCTGCGTTTCCCAGAATGCACTCTCAGTCTCACAGGGTCTGTGGCTTATACTTCCAGAGTCAGAGATGCATATAATAGCCCCATAAATTTCTCCAGTTGCTTGTTTTAAAATCATGTTAAACTTTCAGCATTTACATCAAGGAAAGAATTCCATGTGAACCCAAGTAAGATAGTCCATATGATATATGAGAATTATGACAGGGGAAGGGAGTGTTATTTTTAGATAACTGTATTTGTAACTCCCAACTGGAAATCAGACCTTAAAGATGTTACCACAAAGGCTATTTCACTAACTTTAAAGGACTCATATATCCTATATAGTAAAATATTACACTTGGCTGATTTATTTTAATTAGAGTTTTAGACTTGGCTCACTCCAGTTTTTCAGTTCCTGCAGTTTCTAGCATGGTCCAAGACATATAAACCAGGCAAAGACAGACAGCCTTTACTGCCAATGTTGTAATCTACATATTTCCTACAGCATTCTTTTTTTTGTGCTTGCCTTGAATGCCGATCTTGCAAGTAAAAAAAAAAGAAAAAAAACAACAAAAACCCACAAACCTGCTCAGCATTTAAATTACAGAAATTTAAGTATTTTCTCTTTATGCATTTGGCATCAAAATTGTTCCCTCTCCTCACATATTAAATGTCAGCAAACAGAGAACTAGAAGGAATACACATGCATTTTCATGCTTCTTTATATATCATTTTCACAACTGAATTTCTTAGAAGCTAGGAAAGCTCGGAGCCAAAGAAACCAATGCTGTAACACAGACCTTTGAACAACAGACAGTTTGAACTCATCCTTCACACTCAGATACCTTTTTGTTCACCCACTGAAGAAAACTCAAGACTGACTGTTCTGGTGTTAGAAAAGACAGGCTATGATTACCTGATGTAAGTTAAGCTGACAACGCACATGCACGTGGTAAGGTATAAGGTAAAGGTAAGCAGCTGAGACATCTAGCTGGTTGGTTGGGCAAGTTTGGGTTTTACTTTAAAAAGAACACGAATAGCTGTGAGGGTAATTTTAGCCTCAGGGCTTTGTCACAGCAGCTGCCTGAGTCTGGGGCACATAAGCTTTTCTCTGATTGTTTTTCTTTTGCTTGTTTGTTTCTTTAATGAAAACAAACTTGTTGGAACAAGTGATTGAAATTAGCTCTGTGGCAAGTTCACAGTGGAAAGCCCAGGTGAGTAAAGCAAACTCAATCTGAGAGGCAGATCAACAAGGAATGCAGGGGAAAAATATGTTCTCAGTTATGGGAAGAAATACGATGCTGCATTCAGTGTATCGGTAGCACAGGTATTGTGTCAGTTAATGAGACAGTGTGTGGTGAAGCTTTCACTGGGCTGGAAGCTTTAAATCCTTAGTTTGCTGATGATTCAATATGCACAAACACTACCCTCCGCATGGAGCCTGAGCTCCTCTAAGCACTGTTAAGGTGCTGGTTCATTTGGGCAAGCCACATATGATGGGATTCTGGCTGGCTGAAACTGAGTGTGGTCCTTCTGTGACCCTCATCCATTCTGTTCTTTTTAAGAAAAATATATCCTAAATAAACCCCCTGTACATTAAATTGTGCTCAAAGAAAGGATGAGCAGTGAGATATTATATATGTTAATTAATACAGTAGTGTAACTCATGAAGGAACATGTACAGAATACAAGGAGAAGCACATAACTGCTCAAGACAACATGAGTACAAATTTAAGAGTACTTCAGTTCTTCACAGATTGTAGGGCCTTTTTTCACCTGGAGCTGCCAAATAATGGGTTATTCTAACGCTAGGAGGAGGTGGAAAACAGAACAAACTCTTCTAAACATTTCACACCTAAAACAGTACATTTAGGAAATTAGACTGCTTGAGCTTCCTACACAATCAATGAAGAAAGATTTCTACAGAAAGCAATACAGAGCATTTTTCCCAAAGCTCAATATACAGTCAATAAGGAAAAATTAACCTAATTTGTGCACGAGAAAACTAAACCAGTTGTGTTAGATTGGGAGGTATGCATCTCCTTCTGCAGCACAACACAGAAGTAAATGTTTCAGCACATGCATCTGGGAAGACAATAACTGTGCCTAAGTATTTCTAGAAAGTAGTATGCAACATGGAACATGGCATGCAAAACCAAAAAGGAAACAGGACTTAGAACATTGGCCTGCCTTTTCACTGAGTAAAATCTCCTCTCTACCTTTTTAGACAGGATAGAGAAGGCAAAAGTGCACAGCTTTGCTCATCTCTTCTTTGTATCAGTATCCATCTCTCATGGCTAGTGTATAATAAGTAATGGCCACTTCATATTCATAGGACCCATTCAGAAAAAAAGGCATTATCTGTGCTTAGGGACTGGAGTTAAATTATCAGGAAATAAATTGTACTTCTTAAGCATGTGTTATTTATTGCCCCTTGTTTTCTACTCCTTCTCTATCTCAGTTTCCCTACTTACTCTGTTTTCATCTACCAGAGATTACCAGATTTCTTGGCCTTACACAAGGCTCTGCAGGCTTCCTTGTGCCAGCCTTTCTCCCCTGGGTAAGAACAAACCACAGAACACAATTTTTTGAAGCTGTACTTTTCTGCCCTTAGTGGTTTCTCTCAAGGCTCAAATCCAACCATGCTTGAGAAGTTGCACTATAAAAGCATAGTCAGCAACAGTACAGTATCTAGCTTTGCAAGATACAAACCATCGCTGGTCCTACTGATCAATGTTGTATGCTTACCTCAAAAGTAAGCAGCCACCTCATTATGGGGCACTGGGACCATACACATTGGAGAGTTTTTGCTAAGTCTGAGCCAGAGTTGTACCTGCAGAAGCAAGTCCACAACTTCCTTGGGCAAGCTGTTCCAATGCCTCACCGCCCTCACAGCAAAGAATTTTTTCCTAATGTCTATCTAAATCTACCCTCTATCAGTTTAAAGCCATTCCTCTTTGTCCTGTCATTATATGCCCTTATAAAAAGTCACTCTACAGATTTCTTGTAGATCCCCTTTAAGTACCGAAAGGTTGCTTTAAGGTCTTCCTGGAGCCTTCTCTTCTCCAGGCTGAACAAGCCCAAATCTCTTGGCCTGTCTTCACAGAAGCGCTCCAGCCCTCTCATCATCTTCATGGCCTTCTCCTGGCTCTAACAGGTCCCTCTTGCATTGCAGGCCCCATAGCTGAATACACTACTGCAGATGGGGTCTTAGCAGAGTAGAGGGGGAGAATCTCCATTCTCAATCTGCTGCACATGTTCCTTTTGATGCAGCATTGTAAAGGGAATTAATAGACCAAAGGAAACCAGAAATGGTATCTAAACTAAAAAAGCAGCCCATAATTTGATGGGACAATGCTTGTGCAGATTCATAAATAAATAAAAGATAAGTTGGTTTTGAAGAAGACAGTTTAAATTTAAACCTATAGTGTCCACAGGACTCTCCAAGAGACAGGCAATAACATTCAACATGTTGCATGAGAGCAGGGTTACTCTGAGGATCACTATGTAAGATGCAGAGCAGACAGAAAGTCAAGACCACATCAGTCAGCTGTGTTGCAGGATCCAAACAGAACATAAAATAAAATTCCCCAAGTAAGGAAGCAAAATGAGGAGAAATAAAACTTAGGAAGAAAAAATCCAAAATGTCAATTTAAGCTTTTACTAAGCTTCATTTTAAAGCCAGGTTACCAATATGGTGATTGAAAATATATAGAAATGTTAAATAGATCTTTCACTTAATAAACAAATGAATGAAAGGAAAGACTGGCCTGGAAAAGGAGTATTGCACTGGCAAGATCACTAATGGCAGATGTATGATCTCTCTCCCATCCATTTTTCTGCCTGCTTTTTGTCATCTTCAGTTGATTTGCTCTCTGAGGTTGCTTTCTTTCTAAATAAACAAAGCAACTGGCACTAGGAAGCCCTGCTTCATTGCAGACTGCAGATCCTACCATAATGAACTCATTATATTCATATTAATGAGAAATTGTCTGTTTTATCTGTCTGTAGTTGGCATACTATGGGCCATGGCCCATTCCTGCTGTCACCTACGCTGAATCAACAAAGCAGATATACTC
Organism: Melopsittacus undulatus; assembly: GCF_012275295.1. NCBI lineage: Eukaryota > Metazoa > Chordata > Aves > Psittaciformes > Psittaculidae > Melopsittacus > Melopsittacus undulatus. The sequence continues at coordinate 57,170,939 of NC_047533.1, forward strand.
AGCTTCTAAGGTAAGAATTTTGAAGGTGAGAAAGTAAAAGTATGATTTTGTTAATGTAATCAGGAAACTGCACTGGAAACAAGAGAAACATAAATTATGCAAATCAGTAACTATTTATGCTGCATTATTAAATGAGGCACTGCAGATTGCTGAGGTTTCTGGAATCAGGTGGACTGTTACGTGACTGAATATAAGCAAAGTCCCAGCAGCTTAAGCAGACAGCAGCAGTGCTTTAGAAACCAAAAGAAAATTTCAGAATCAAAGGAAAGGAAAATAATTCCTGCAGTTAGTTTACCTTTTTTCTGCTTCAAAAATATAAAATATAAAATCAGCACAAACTGATGATAACACAAGAGATTTTTTTAAAAAGAGCAGGATCACTCTGAACTGCCAACATGTTTTTGATGAGTTTAATAGGGGCTTTTCAACAGATGAGATCCATGACCAGAGCAGAGGATTGCTGAAGATCAGTATCACCTGAAAAAAATGACTACAATTCTACATCATAAATAAAAATGAGACTATTTCCTGCAAAGAAATTTACCATGAGAAATTGTTGCTTTATTTGAAAGAAAGTCTTGTCTCCTACTCAGGTGTTAAAAATCTATTTGCAATAGCTAGGTACTTGTTTCAGTTTGACAAAATAAGCAGGAAATTGGCTGGCTGACATGAGCCAGCTTGTGCCCAGGTGGCTAAGAATGTCAATGACATCCTGACTATCAGAAAGAGTGTGGCCAGCAGGGCCAGAGCAGTGATCATCCCTCTGTACTGGTGATGACTGCACTTTGAATCCTGTGTTCAGTTCTGGGCCCGTAAGTACAAGAGAGATATTGAGGTGCTGGAGCAGGTCCAGAGAAGGGCAACAAAGCTGGTGAAGGGTCTGTGCACAAGTGTGATCAGGGACAGCTGAGGGAAATGAAGTGATTTAATCTGGAGAAGAGAGGGCTCAGGGGACACCTTATTGCTCTCTACAACTACCTGAAAGGAGGTTGTGGTGAGGTGGGGACTGGTCTCTTCTCTCAGGTAACAAGTAACAGGACAAGAGGTAACAACCTCAAACTGCTCCAGGGGAGGTTTAGTCTGGATATTAGGAAAAAATTCTTCACTGAACAGGCTGCCCAGGGCAGTAATGGTATCACTGTCCCTGGAAGTGTTCAGAAAACACATAGATGAGGCCCTTACTGGCATAGTTTAGAGCTGGATTTGGCAATCCTGGGGTAGCAGTTGGACTTGAAGACCTTTTCTGACCTAGCTGATTCTATGAAATCAATGTTTGCCTTATTTTTGGTAACCACTTAAACATCAAACATTGCACTTCTCCAACAGAAGTCACTGTAGTGAACAGTCCTTCAGTTTCTAAGAAAGCCAGGGGATGTTCAAAAGGTGCTTGTACAAACCCAGAGCACTCAATTTTCAGCAATACCTAGAAAGGGACCCACAACATACTCCAAGCAGATGACCAGCAGCCTGTGGCTCTTGGTTCTTCTATCAGCATTTTGAAGTGTGGTCTGTTCTTTCCTTCATGGTAGCTTACTAGCCCTGCTTTGCCTGAAAACCACTGGAGTCACTGCAATCTCCTAGTGAGACCTGAGGCACCTAATATCAAGGCTCAGGGGCTGGCTTTGCTGTCAGACAGAAACATGCCCCTCTTCACAGTTTCACAGAAGCCTGCTAGTTTTCTCTTTCCTTCTTTTGCAACCTGTGACATTTTCCATGGTCTGGATCCCATATATATTTTTGAACTGCGTAAAATCAACAGGAATACAGGTTTCTAGTAGTCCTCATACATTTTCTTACTGTTTTATAGGGGTATATGTCTTCCGACATGGCAAAAAGGTATACGTGCTTTTTCAAATCAAACTTCTAAAGTCATGATGTTTGAGGATACAATTTATATGCAAGGGGCAGGTTCTGTTATTCTGTCCTTTCTCTTAACATCTGCAAACTTTTCAAATGCATTCAGAAAATAGAAGTAACTACACTGCATGCAAAAAGCCATTACAGTCTCCTGCCTTTGAGAATGTGTTAAGCTTAGTAGAATTCAATTAAAGTTTATAGTGCACTTTACCAGGAGGGCAATTTTGATGTAATCATAGATAAAATAAGAAGATTGTCATAATAGCATCAAAGTATGCAGAGACAACACAGCTAAAGAAGGGTCTTTGCTGTGCATTCATGGTCTAAAATACATCCCTGAAGGCTTCGACTTTCGCTTATTAGCCAGATAGAGCCAATTTCAGCAGCAGAAGGAAGAATTTTACCCAGATCCCAGTGTTTCAGGTGTTTTGTCATAAGCAGAAAGAAGCAAAGGCAGAATTTTGCTTTAGTTTTTCCCCATGAGATTCTCTGAATGAACATCAGGATTCTGAGGTTAAAGATTTTAATTAAAGGAGAACAAATTAAAACCTAACAATTCACTACCTTTTGAGTTACGTCTCATTAAAAATGTGAAGCTGCCCTTTGTCTCCACTACCCCCTGGCTTCCTTCAGAGTCACTGCCATAAGGTTAGAAGTATTTCTAGACATTTTTACCTCCACATCAAGGTGTAAAATATCTAGTCAGCTCTTTCCAGAGCTAAAGACCCAGGGATAGTAAGATTACAGCACCATGCAAATGATACACACAATTAAGCACTCCAAGCTAAAACACCATGTATATTTGCTGATTATTTTCAAAAGCAAAAGGTTAGAGTTAGGTGGGGTCATTTTTCCAAAAACACGAGGGCAAAACATGGGTTTTAAAGAATGACAGTTGCTAATGATATTGCATCCTCTGGTAACACTGCATCACCACATAAGCAATGCTTGGGACTGAGTGCTCATGGATAAAATACACCTACAGAACGACCTCCTATAGACTTTTACCCATGCTTTAACTTGGTTTCAGCTTTCTGATGTGACATAAGTTTTATCAAGCTTCTCTGTACAAGGAGGAGATCAAACACATGCCACCATTATGGCAGACCAAAGATAGTCTCGGAGAAACAGCCAGAATGTAATGCCAGAGTGGGACGCCATGGGCAAGGACACCTATCACTAGACCAGGTTTCTCAAAGCCCCACTCACCCTGGACTTGAACACTTCCAGGGATGGGACAGCCACAACTTCTCTGGGCAACCTGTTCCAGTGTCTCACAACCCTCATTGTAAGATATTTCTTTCTTATATCTACTATTTTTTTTATATTAAAACCATTACCCCTTGTCCTATTACAACAGGCCCTATTAAAAAGTTTGTCTTTTTCTTGTAATCCCATTTAGGCACTGAAAGGCCACAATAAGGTCTTCTCAGAGTTTTCAAAAGGCTGAATGTCTTCAATTCCCACAGCTTTTTCTCATAGGAGATGTTCTTCATTCCCTCTGATCATCTTCATGACCCTCCTCTGGACTCACTCCAACGAGTCTATGTCTGTCTTGTACTGAAGACTCCAAAGCTGGACACAGTACTCCAGGTGGAGTCTCATGAGAGTGGAGTAGAAGGGCAGAATCACTCCCCTTGACCTGCTGGTCATGCTCCTATTTGTGCAGCCCAGAGTACAGCTGGCTTTCTGGGCTGCAAGCACACATTGCTAGCTCCTGTTGAACTTTTCACCATTAGTAACCTGGTTTTCAACAGCTAGTAACCAGGGGGTGCCCTGACCCAGACATGAGATCTTGTATTTAGCTTTTTTGAACTTTGTGAGGTTCACATGGGCCCACTTCTTGAGTTTGTCTAGGTCCTTCTGGATGGCATCCCTTCCCTCAAGTATATCAACTGCACCACAGTTTGGTGTCACCTGCAAACTTGCTGAGGGCCCAACTCAATCCCACTGTCTATGTCATTGACGAAGATATTAAACTATGGTCCCAGTATGGAGATCTAGAGATGAAGGAAACAGAACAATGCAGAATTTTGAAGATTCAAGCATGCTACAGCTTTGTTCAGCACCATGATTTTGTATTTATTTCTACTCTACTTTTAATATCCCAAATACTGCTCTTCTTCTTGACCTCTGAGCTGTTGTGTTCAGGGAACCCTGTAATAAGCCCAGATCTACCTTCAAGGACTAATGGCTAGTTCAGAACCCATCATATAGCATGTGAAGCTGGAATTGTTCCCCCCCCCACGCATCACTTAACATTTATTTATGCATAATTTGACCTCTTCCTCCATTGCCCAGCCAATCAGTCTCATAAGGTCCTTCCATAATTTTTAAGTCAGCCTTCATCTTTACTGTTGTGAATAATGTTTGCTGATGGCGCTACTTCATGCCTTTAATAGCAGTTGGCCCCTTTTCCAGCTCATTTATGAATATATTGAGAATGAATAGATGAATATGAATGAGTGTAAGCATTGATCTTAGCATAAACCCTTTGGAACTCCACTTTCAATCTTTTACCATTGTGAAAACAGATCACTGAGTCCTGTCCCTTTATTATATCTTTAATAAGTTCTCTGTGTTGCTAAATTAATGGCCATGTATGCAAGCCTCACATCACATAGATGCCTTGTTTTCTTAAAAGCTTTCAGGTTTGTGATCTTTTTTCTAAAGGTCTACAAATGTCATTTCTTCCCATCTTCAAGTTTCTGATGAAATTTTTAGCTAGAGACATAGGAATTTCTAATCATTACACGCATAAGAATCTATGAATTTCACTTTAGTTGTACAGCTGGCTTGGGAGTTTTTAGGTTGTTTTCCAAAACAAATCAATTAGACCTAAGTAAAGATATTTTTACTTATCAAATAGAAACTTTACTGAAACTTCTACAAAAACTTCTTTTAAAAAATAAATCAAATTCACAAAGTCATGCACTGATATTTCAGTGCACAACCAAAATTTCTTAGAATAAACTGAAACAAAGGAAGGCTTAGACTGCAGCTTCAGCAAAGACCTGCCTGTTGTCTCATATGTACAAAGCTGTTCCTTACTTTCTGCACTGTGTTTCAAGATATTTCAAAGTGCAGCATCTCTTTGGGTGTTGTGCTATAAAACAAAACCCAGGCTAAATATAAACATTTTTTCTCAAGGGCAGTCAAAAGATGATTCTCATTCATTAAAACATTTCAGTGACTCAGAAATGGACATTGACCAAGATGCAAAAGATCGAAAATCAGTCTGCCCCTCCTCATGTTTTCCCACATCAGGAACAATGATACCAAGGCTAGGCTGGTATAGAGCTGCAACTGTGCTAAATATTAAGAGTTATGGAAATTTTAGTCATAATCTAGGATTTAAAGTCATGATGTTTGACCTCCTCCTGCTGACTAATAGTTGTGTTTAAGCCACAGAAAGCATGTTATCTTCTGTGCCACATGACAAAATTAACCTCTACATGAAACAAAAAACCCTAAGTAAACCAAGAAGGCTGACCTCTCCCTCCTCTCCCATATATCTGGAGCCACTTCAAACTGAAGTCCCTCAGCTCCAGCAACAATAGTACTCAAATGACAACAAGCAGCTCTTTCATAACAAATGCGAGGCAAACCCTACTCCTGAACAATCTCATGCTATAAGCAACAATAGCACCAGGATGGATGCCTGCAATTACAGCAAGGTTAACCACTGACTTGAGTGACACTAAGAGCACCCCAACACATTGCTGTTGCAGCCTGCAGCCCATTACATTACACTGAGAGAGAAGACACAAATTCCCAGGCAACTTTTGCCCTGAGGCCCATGGCAACTAACAATACAAGATTATCATTTGGATTCTGAATTGCTAAACTGTATTTGTGGTTGTGTCAGTCACACCCTATCCTGAATCATATAATAGTTAAAGTTGGAAAGGAGCTTAAGATCATCTAGTTCCAACCCCTGAAGGACCTATAGACATCATTCTGTCTCAAGTTTCAACCAGTAGAGAAGTGCACGAACCTTTTATTTTACCCATTCCAACAAGAAAAAAAATAAGTACTGTCTTTTCATTGCCTTTCTCTATAAAGTCAAAGACAAATACAAGCAATTTTTAAAAGTTATGTTTGAGATGGATATGTGAAACTGCAATTTCATAACCAAAATCTGTTAAAAAATACTGATTCATAAATTCTTCTGGACTTGCTTACTTTAAGGAATTTGGGTTCAATTGTCCTGTCCATGACACTAATCATGTCAAGTAACTCTATTAAAGTCAATGAAGCTGTACTGAAATGTGTCCTCTGAAAACAAATCAGAACTGTGATTTTCATAGCATGCAAATTTCCAGTCTATTTCTGCATAATAAATTATATTTTCAACATCTGCAGATAATGTTTCTTCCAACTACTGTGTGTGCACCAGCTATAAGTACCCTTTCACAAACTCTTATTAGGCAGCTTTTTCACCTATGCCTCAATATGCAAGGCCAGATATCACAGACTCCGTGGAATTTAAGTTCCTGAATCATTAAATTCTGAAAATCTTACACTGAAAAAAATATGTCTTAATTTAATGAAAAGTAGGAGCAATTCTCTTATGGTCTTTTTTTCAGCCCGTCACTGGCAGATTTTTAATATTTTAGAAGGAAACCCAGAAAATTTCAAATTAAGCCTCGAAACTGTAATTAACAGGAAATGCTTTTATAGTGACCTATTGTCATTTAGCAGTCTATATTAATTTGCTTTTTATTACATTAATCTCTTTTGTGTTAGGAAGGAAAAAAGAAAGTTAATCTTTGTGTTAATGCTATCAGATACTAGGGAGGGGAACAATCATAGTGACTGCATCTCTAAAGATGGAAATAATATTCAGCACAACCATGCAAATCCATACAGCAAATTAAAGTTTGCTGGCTACCTTCGACACAGCAAGTATCTATACTTAGTTGTTGTTATGTGCTTATGTTGTGCAATCTTGGTAAAGCATTGAAGAAAGCTTTGCTTTGATTAGGAAAACATTCTTTAAAGAGCCTGCATAATCTGGCACTATAGATTGCACCACTCCCTTAAAAAACATCCAAAATCAAACCACAAAGAACCATCAAAATATGCTTTTTTCTTTTTCCCCTAAAAGAAATAACTCCACAGCAATTCATTCCCTCTCTATTTATATTCTTTCACCCATCAGACAGCTAATACCCACACTAATCCTTTAGGGAAGAAAAAAGTTTGGCTCCAAGTCTCATCCCCCACCTTTCCCCTTACTCTCTGCCCCTCTCCAAAAGCAGCAAAAGAAAAAGAAATATGCCTGAGATTCATTCTTATCACGAGCCCTGCAGGGCTGTCATGTTAGGGGCTTCTAAAGATGTTTCTTCTCACTCTTCCACCCTCAGACTCTGGAGGTAACAACAAGGAAAAAGAAAAAAACCTAAAACCTTATTCACCAAACAGCAATTAAACATGAAGTGGCAGTGCCTGCCTTTACTTGCAGCACTTGGCAGCAAAAGCTGAGACTACAACAGGACAGAGGTTTCTTTCCAGTTCTTAATTGCTCCCTGCAAGCACTTCAGAGTGACAGAAGACTGAGCAGTAACTTGTACCTTAGCCCCTTCTTTCTAGCTGTATTTCTTGGTGTTCACCTTGTTCTCCCCTTTTCTCGTTCTTTTTGTCCCCAGCTTTCTCTGCTTGTGCAACTCACACCTTCAGCATCATTCCACACCTAGGCTAGAGCAGGTGCTGGTGACTTTCCAGAGTGCCAGGTTGTACCAGCCCTTCTCCAGATCTCAGATCATGTGTGCTTAAGGAACATTAGCAGGAGACTGGAGATCCTTCTGCTAAGTCTAAACCACCAAGGAGCAATTCAAAGTCCCTGTTCTTAACACAGTGTCAGCCTAATGCTTTTCATAACTGCTCTTTGCTATTATAGCCTGTCTGTAGGCTTATGGTTGCTATGTTAGGCCAGGCAGTGACAGGAGATTCATCTCCTACACCCTCTGTTCCCCAGAGCATCAGACTAGGCAGCTCTGACTCGATAACCAGTACCTGCCACTAATATTAAGGCAGAAACACAGCCACCCCTGGTTCCTGGTACTCAGGTGTTCCTCCTCTAGTTCCAGAAGTCTCTTTTCTGCATCTGATCTCCAATTTGATGACTGCTCACCAAAGCCCTTTACACAGAGAGAACACTGGTCTGACCCTTAATCTGTCACAGTGGCCCCTAGGTCTTGATGAGACAGAAATGTTATCATTTTTTATGCCCCAGATTGTCCCATAAGGCCAAAGCTCTGAAGCACTCACTGGAGCTGCCTGGATCTCTGAAGCTGTCCAAACCCAGTTTTGGTATCTCTCTTCCTTCTCATGCCTTTCCATTGAGCCGGGAACCTGTGTGCAAGCCAGGTCTGAGATCACTGAAAGTCAGTTATGAATCTGGTGAAGGAGGAAATGTGTTAAAAGTTCATAGTTAATTCATTTACTTCAAATAAAATGCCAAGCTGACAGACTGGGAAGGAGTTTATGTGTTTGACTTCAAAACCAAAAACATCCAAGAAAAATCACAGCCATAAAGTCAGAACCGAAGGAAGGAAGACAGGCAGGGTTCAACCAAAGGTCCTGTGAACTGTTGCCACAGCATTTCACTCACATCTAGTGGGACAACACCTTTCATACGTCCCAACACCTCAAACACTACTGGGCACAGTAAAATATTCCTGTCATCAGCTCCTGCTGTAAGACCTCATGGGCTAAATGCCCTGCAACACTGGTGGGGTGAGGAAGGAGAAGTTCCCACTTAATTCTTGAGCCAGATGAAAGAGGTCCAAGGTTTCATTTAATGATCAGCAAACTCCTGAGAATTAGACACTGCAGGGGACAGGGAAATTGAATGGTTTATTTTTGAGTAAACAAACCCAAAATTAGGAATTGAGACTATCTGTGCTTGGCACTGCTATTAAGAAGGGAAGTCTGTGAGAGGGTGGGAGGATGATACGGATCTTATTCAACAGAAGGACTGCTTTGCTTTGGGAGTATTCAGTAAACCTACTTCAGATGCATCAAAAAGGATATTCACAGTAAAGACAGGACTCAAGGCAGAGGATGGTCATGGGAACAAGACTAAACCACAACTGTAAGACATCAACAGAAATATTCCTGCACCTACAGATCAAGAAGTCAGCCTCCCTCAGGTACCAAAACATCAAGGTAAGTTCAAGTTCATACATAACATCACCTCTCCAGAAACAGTTTTCTCTTCATCAAGATGAATTTCCAGTTGCTATCATTACTTTGCTGCTGCTTCTGAGCAGCACATCCAGGTTTTAAATCAACTCTGGCTCCTAATCAGAGGCAAAAAAATCTGTCACATGAGGCAATTATATTTTAATTTCTAAGCACAGATTTTGTTCAGCATTACCAGTGCTGAAAAATCAAGACTGAAAGTTATCTTAAATAAAGTATGGAGAAAAATTCTCAGTCTATGCCAAAGTATTTTTATGTTTTCCATAACTTCAAAAACATATGGGTACCTCATATGCCATTTTGGAAAGGTTAAATGAATAGGGGAGTTTGAAACACCGCAGATTTCTTTCATTTCATCTCATCTCCTTTATTATCATTTCTGCAATGACTCCAAAATCCCCCTGGTATTCAGAAAGTGCTCAGAAAGGGCAAAAAGTGTTTTAAGACATCACTCCTTAAAAATCAATTGAAACCAAGTGAGCAAATGCCTTGCTTTACCTTGGACAGTTATTCAGAAATGCTCCTGGCCACAACTCTACTTGCAAATTTGTAATTCAATGCATTCTCAAGAACGAGCATAAGCAGCTGGTAAAATGAGATTAGTCAGGCTCACATCCCTGCTTCTTATTCTCATGATACCACTTGGTCATGACCCCTAGGCTGGAGAGGATAGCCCTCACTTGGCCAAACAATCCAAACCTGCAAGATGATCTGAAGGACTAGATACTCTGAAATTTATTAGCCAGATGATGCTAACGATGTGCATCTTCTTTTACCATGCAGATAGTTCAGAGAAGCAGAATATTCCACTGTCTCCTTCTTTGGGATTACTTAAATACAGTTCTTCTTCTAAATAAAACCTCTTACGACCTAAGGGATCACTTATTAGAAACAAATGTGCTGGAGAGGCAGGAGGGGACAAAAACCCCCCAGCCAACCAACCAAAAAACACAACACAAAAAAATACCCCCACCACAACAAACATGGGGCAACCAAAGTATGCTCATTAACAGGTAGGCACAAGCAGCAAAATATCTGCAGCCATTAGGACAGAGAGAAATGTGTTCATGTTTCACATATTAGATAAAAATAAATAAGTAAAATAAAAGACAGGATGCATCTAAGAGAGTTTAACAATTTGAGGTAACAGCTAAACAGCTAAAACTCACATACATACATAGTCAATTCATTAAAATAAGCTATTACAGCCAAGCATTTCCTGATCAGATAATTAGCAGCCTCTAATGCAATTAAGCTTACACAGTCAGCTGGCATAATTAAAAGACACCACTAAAACTGAACCATTATCACAGGATAAGGGACTTTGTCTGACTTTTATTTTTCTTTAGAAAGCTTTAGCCAAAACTGAATGTCCAAGGGAAATCCGTAGACTCCATTTAAATGCTAGATGCATTTCCACAGAAGAGCAGAGGTTATTCTCAAAGTGCAGGATGAAAAAATTCCATCTAAGCAATCCAGAAATATTTTAAAACTTTTATTATAATTATTTTATTCTACAGTTTCGTCAGGGCTGTGGGCTGAAGCTACCATCTAGCTACCTGCTCTCCCAGGAGCTGGCACTACTCTCACGTCCCAGACAAAGACTCACAGTGTTAGGCTACAGCGCAGAAAGACTTAAAAGAGCAGCTCCTACAGCTGTAGGACTTGCAAACAGAGAAGATGCGTGTCTAGCTAAAAAACACATGATACGAGCATCACACACCAGCAATATCTACCCACAGAAACAATATACAGGAGGAAGCAGGCAGCTTCTGCCACTTGGACTCACTGGACTCATCAGTACCTGAACTGTTAAGTACTGCCAGGACCTACATGAAGCAGCAAACTGTGGACAGCCTTAGGGTCAATTAAAGCTACCAGATTTCCACTACCCCTCACAGCATACATTGCACTCAGATTCAAGAGTACAGTTAACTGTTTAGTGATTAGTTCTGGATTATATTCCTCTTTCTGAACAGGGACAACATTTGTATTTCCAGTCTTCACTACCAGCGCCCCTCTCAGAGGTTGTTTCTTGGTGAATCACGACTACCCACTCATCTCTGACTGAGGAAATGAAGAGGAAACTCCTCAAAAAAGCAAAAAAAAAAAAAAAATCTGCATGCATTTGAAAGCCAAATCCTGCAAGTTCCCTAGGCAAACTGAATCTCTGTATTCAAGTATACAACAACAGGTCATGAAACATTCCCAAACTCTTTCCTTAAGAATTTATATATATTTTTTAAGCATCTATTCCTGAATCCAAACTCACGTGCATACTCCTATGTAACCAGCTAACCAAAGATCTAGGAGAATGGATCCCATCTTAGCTGCTAATGTTGACAGAGAGCTATCTAACCCATCTTTTAAGCCTGCTGCCCAGGATTTCTGTAGAGGCAGGCAAGCCTGCAAGGAGCAATAATCTCTACTGAGCATAGAAGCCAAGACACCTAGTTTAGAATAGATGCCACCCTTGCAGAGGTGGAGGTTGGGTGACTCGCACAGAAAGCCTTGAATACTGAATTAGGAGAAGTGGATAGAAGCACCTATGCTACAGAAGAACAACTACAAACTGATACAGATCTTTGCACTATGATAAATAAGCATGCTTTTCTTCTTATCTATTTGTGAAAAATAGTTACATAATCTTTACACTATTGAAATATGGAAGTTTATTTACATTCCCCTAGAAGTGAATCAGACCCAGCTGTCATCCATGATAACACAATTTAAAGTTGTGGTACTCTGCAGTGCAAGAGGAAATAAAAGGGACCTTGATAAATATGCAGTGCCCATAAGGAACCACAGAAGCTATGAGTCTCACTGGAGCAAAGGGAACCTGGAAGCCAGGAAAGGAAACCTCTAGCACCTTCAAGTCACTCAGCAATGGCAACCAGGTTTAGCAAACCCAAAAGAGGTAGAGCTGGGCTGGATTGGTGGACATTGTCACATTTTATATCTGCTTTGTTACCTGTCTAGGCAAAACACTAACAAGAAATGATTTACACCAAAGAAACATTTATATGGGAGTCACAGCAAGAGACAGGCCCAAAGTTGGAGTGACTTAAAAAACTGCAAACTGTTAAACTTAGACCAAAATGAAACAAGTAAATTAAGACACATATGATAATAATTTACTTTCACATAGATTTTGAGGTAGTTGAAGGATCCCAAGAGCACAATAGGTCATGCAAACTCTGACACATACAAAGACCTTATTCAAGTCTGTATGGATGGAGAAGCTCTCAGAAGTCACTAAACGTGGCTGGCTTTTCTTCCCCATAAAAATGTAGCTAGAACTGGACAACCTCAAGGGCACACAAGGATAATCCTATTTTTTTTCTTGTATGTGGGGAGAAAATATAAACACTACTCGCTTTTTAAAATTTATAATATAGGGGCCTTAAAAATGGTGGGGAATGAGCATGAGGATGTAACACAAACAAATATTTGTCCAGATCATGTTTCCTCTGACTAACATAAAAGTGACTGCAAATCAAGAGCAAAGCTCCTCTGACTGCATATTAGTAACACAGGACAGCACGTGCACTCCCGTAAGCTGTGTTGTCACTTATTACATGTTCTGGTGTTGAGCGCAGAAAAAGTAGTGACTCACCTTGCAAAAGCTGATATTGTTCTTGCTAGAAAGGATTAGTTTAGGGAGCTGCATCTGAACACAACCTCAGACACCTGCTCGCTTTCTGACCCTCCTTAGGTAAGCCTGGTACACTTCAGTGTAAAAAAAAATGAGTTGACAAAACTACTGAGCCTCAGCACACTGGGCCCTGATGAGATTTAATTTCATTCACTTTGTTCTGGCTTCATGAGCAAGGTTATGGAAGGGTGGCAAAAGGCCAGCAACTTTTCTAGCTCTTTTCCTACCTGACTGTAAATCATTTCCTCTCCAAGAGCAGCCATATATTATCATAGATTATACAATGGTTTGGGTTGGAAGTGATCTTTAAGATCATCTAGTTACAACCCTGCTGCCATGCTCAGGGACACTTTCCACTAGCCATGCAGCTCAAAGCCCTGTCCTGTTGTCTTATTACTAAGACAGCTTTCTGTCTTTGTGCTCCATTAGAACCAGCTTGTTGAACATCAGGACCTGTAGGGAGCCTGATCCAGACTGTTTTGCAGCTTCCTGGATCCACTGGAAATCAGCATAACAGGGAGCCAATAGAGCCAAGGAAGCAGATATGATCTTGCTGCAATCCCTGCTTCCTCAAACTAGAGAATTCCCTCACTACTGTCACTCTGTCTCATTTGATTTGACTGCCTGTTTAGGATCTATCTTGGGATGTGGAGGGGACAACATACTGCTGCTGTCTTCCTTAATCCTGACAGGCCTCAACACCACCCTTCCAGCAAACAATTGGATCATGATTTAGGTGGGCTTTGCTCTGCTGGAAGAAATTGGAGTTGTATGAATTACTGAGTCTCAGGAAACTGGCTGTGCTATTTAAAAGGAACAGGGGACCACAATCTGCACTATTTCTTTATCTGTGGAGCTTTCTTCCTAGACTCCTTCACCTGAAAATATTAAATTCTGACAGAACATGCACATCTCATCTAGCCAAGTGAGTAATACAGATCTCCTACGCCTTTACCAACCCTTGTCTCTACAGGAACTGATGCACATCTTATGCAAAATATTCAACCTCAATTCAAAGATTAAATGAAGGGAAAGATTAAATCCAGGGAAAAGAAAGCAGCTAAGCAGAAGAGGGAAAGCTATCCACTGTCTAGGGGGAATGTGTGCTTTCTTCATGTTGCCTCCTGCCTGCAAAGAGAACACAGAGTGTTTTTACTCTGTTTTCCCCTTTCACTTGCTGTTCCATCAACCTCCTCAGGACAAAACCTGAAGAGAAATGAGAAAGTGGAGCATCCCTCTCTTCCATCATTCCTTAACACAGAGATTTTCAAAATCATTGTTTCCCATACAGGTTTCCTCACTTTCCAGCCTGCTGCACATGGTAAAAGCTTTTTATATTCTCACATACTGCTGGAGCAGTGGCATTTATTTCTGCTTTCTAATCACCTCTTTCTGCTAAGCAGCATTCTTTAAGTCTTAAATAATATAACCTTCACCAAATAAAGATCTCTTTGAAGTCCAGCTCCTGACTTCTCCCAAAAAGTTTTGCAAAATCGTGTTGTGCTTACCCAGAGCATACAGCAACTAATGCTGCCATCAGAGTTCTGCTATTGATCTTGTCTCTCTAGTTAAATATGTGAGTGACTGTAAGCTTAAGATTTTAATGGATGGAAATCAGTCCTCTCCATATTATACTTGTTATATTTTCTGTCATCTAGCAAAGTATCTGACAAGGAATTTTTTAAGCATTTTTTTGCTTCAGCTCAGCATGTGGCAAACTGCAGAAATCAGCCAAAGTTTCATGTGAGAAAGTGTAAGCAATGTTTCAAACATTATGTCAACACCTTTCTCTGTCTTAGTAAACCTAAGCTAAGGCACTCAATGCAAATCATCTCTTGATCTGCTGAAAGAACTTTAATATGTTGACTGCAGTGCTAGCTTCCTTAAATTTGTAAATACAAATTTGTTATGCTTTGGTTTACTGTGTGCTTCAGAGAGAGCATGCCTACACACCTGCCAAATAAATACCAGTGCTTCCTCTCAAACAAACACTGAGGGATTGAAATCAATTTTGCTTCAGCCAAAAGGATCATGGAAACCTGCATCATTGGTTGCCCTCTGTCCAATCAAATCCATTGTTTTTCTTTTATATATATGTATATTTATATATAAATAAGTAGCTCTAGAACTTCAAGGCAGCAGAATCTTTTAACTACAGGGGAGATCTGAGACCCTGTCTCTTCCTGTTAGGTTGAGGACCTTGGCATTCCTGAGCAAGAGGAGCTCTTTTGTTCTGACAAGACAGCTTGGCAAATCCAATCACATTCACAGTGTATGTGTGACCCACACAACTCATAGGAGAAAACTAGGAGGTCAGAGACAAGGAAAAACTGTAAGAACAAGCAGACACAGTTAGAAGAACAGAGGCTCAGCTCTGTTGTGTATATTGTTTTGAGCTTAGACTGACCCCAGCAAAGAGTTAAATCTGATTTCTAAGCCCCATCCAGAGTTCTTTTACAGCAGAGCGGGAGAATGTGCTGCATTATAAACAAACTTTCACTGCAAACCCAGAGCCCCTGCAGGCTACCCTGTTAATAACAAGTAGTCTGTGAACTACACAGGCTGGTTTCCTGCAGTGTGCTCCTGCACAGATTCTCCAGTGCCTAATTAAAGTAGCTGGGCTCCTGCTGCCCTCTTTTCCACTGTGGAGGCATCAATTTGGATGTCATTCTCCTCCACCACATCAAGAGTTCTCAGGTATGTTTTAGGAACATTTTATTTTACAATCCCTACCTTTCAGCTAACTTTGGTTCTAAGTGGCAAGGAAATTTAAGTGCTGCTGGGAAAGCAGAGAGGCAAACAGCCTGTGCAGCCACATTAGCCTCATATCCTTAGGAAACTGCTCATAAGTGTGGCTGAGGGACCTGCCACATTTCAGCAGGGACAGCTGCCTTCCCTTGGCTTGCTAACACCCTTCAACAAACCTGCCATCTTCTGCTTTCACAGCAATATATGGCCCTATGGCTTTCAGTACTTCTCCTGGCTAGCTGAGAGGCAGGGAGCAGCCATGCCTGCATATGCCTGTGATACTAATTTCTGAACATATAATTTTGGTAAGGATGTTCTTATATGGTATAGGCCTTACAGGAGCAGATGACACATGCTGCTGTGTTATACTTGTTAGCAGCTGGCAAGGTATCATAGGTTGCCTTAAGAAGCATATTTCTTATTTTAATCACCTAATATTTTTAGTACCTTCAGTCTGAGCTGGAAACACTACTCACTGTTACCATGTCCCCTCTGCCTCCTGGATGACAGTACAGCTGAGCATTCAGTGAAGGCTGGATCTGATAATGGCAAAAAAAAACTTTACTTGTGTTTTGTGGAAATAGTGTGGTTCATACTTTTCAGAAGGATGTAAGTCCACACCTTATTTGTTACCTGCAACTTCATGTATGAAATTGCATGTGCAGAAGTCATTTCAAGTATCTTCAAATGGAACATGTTTTTCACAGAAATGCTGTTTCTGTGCTCGTGAGCTAACGTACACCATTCCTGAGGAAGAGCTCCAAAGCCTTGAAAGACTCTTTTTCAAGTTTTTACCTGTCTAGCAAGTTGTCCCCTGCTCATCCCCACTAAGTCTGGAAAGTTTACCTGTAGGTATCTCAATAATCAGAGGAATTAAGCCTGTTCCACATACTCAGCTTGAAATCTTATTTCAGTCTAAATAAATAAACACTACTGCAAGCTTCTGAGTATGCTCCTCTGACTGTTTCTGGTTTGGAGTTATTAATTTACAACTTAGGGTCCCAATAAATTGCTGTTTTATCATTAAAAGTGTATTTTGAGATGGGCATAACTTGACATCCTCAAATGTTAATCTCCTACCAATAAACATAAACTGCTATATCACTGCAAACAGTGACAAGAGATGATAAAATTCACTTTCTTTTCTCTTTCCCCTGCAGTTTCATGTGGTATTTGTTCAAAAAATAAACAAACAAGAGTACAAACAGGTTTGATTGAGTTACTTGTGATAGGATGTACCTTTAACCCTATGGCTCTGTGCTGCCCAACTGCTTTAATTTCAGCCAGTGAAAAAATTCCCTTTGATTTTAATGGGACCTAGCACAACACTGATGCTGTGCAAATCTCATCGTAGATGTTCTAATATGGCAATTGCAAATCATCTAAGATCTGCAAATCCAATATGAGAGAGACGGCACTACATAGAAGGGTTTCATGACACATGTTTACAATACCAAATACAAAGTATCAGTATTTTATTTGCAGTCCAGGAGTTTCTGCTAAGCTAAGTTACATGACACAAAATCATTATTTAGAAATCACACAGCAATTTGACATGGGTAGGAGGGGGCCCAGTGCCCGCCTGATGATCTCAAACAGCATGAACAAGACAAGATGAATAGGAATCATTAGCTTATTATTTACACAGTATTTCTCAAAATGCCAAGGAACTCTACCAAGTAAATGAAGAGCACAAACTGTAACACAAGGAAAGTGGAAATAATGAGGTTTAAGAAGAAATGTAAATTATTCACAGAAATCTCAGTCCTCATGCCTGCAGAGAACACCAATTACTACTGGTTTACATGCATACGCATTCCTTTCTTGAAACAAAACCATAACTCCCTAAAATTAACCATCTTCCTCAGTTAATACCTTACTCTAACACATTAGTACATCCTCAGAATTATTCACACACTGAACTGAGTTGCTGTGCAGGATTTTAAGCTTTTAAAAGAAAATTTATTTCATAGAACGACCTCAGTGCCCAGAAGGGAGCAGCAAGTCTTATAAATGACTTAAAAAAAAACCCACCCATCAGAACAAAATAAATCTCTTTTTGCATAGTACAACACCTAAACATGAAACACAGCCATCAGAAATCAAGAAGAACAATATTATCTACCTGTTTTGAACTACAGCCTGTAGGTTTATAGCACTGGATGACAAGAAAAAATGCTTCCAGCTGTAAGAAGGAGCTGTTGAATCTTGGTGGAGAACTCAAGAAAAGCTAGCCCCTGGGCCAGGCTGGCAGGGGACTGTCACAGTGGGGAGAAATGCAATTACCCCAACTCTATTATAATCAGCATAGGGACATCCAACGCACCACACCTCTGCTGCCTGAGAAGATCTCTATTCAGCTTCTTGCTGTCCAAGCCTCCACAGACAGAACTGCAGGTTGTACCTGGATCACTTGCCCCAAGACAGCTGCAGTGACACCTAAAAACAAGGTAGTGTAGCTGTCTTACCATTGAATGTTTCATGGCGGGGGGTTATGGATGCATAACCACTGCGCTGAATGGCAGAGGGAATGCTAAGAAAAAAGTCTGTTAAAAAAATCCACAGATGCAGGACAGGCTCTTTGCCAGAAAGAGGAAGTACCCAGCAGTGCCTCAGCAGGTACCTGGCACCAGGGTGCAAGCCAGAATCTACATGAGAAGAAACAAGTAGAGCTGTGAAACATGCCCTCACCCCAACCAGTTTGCTGGTGCCTCCTAGCAAGGACTCAGATCTTTCTTTCTGGTTCAGTGACTTAACTGGAAATCTCTGAAAATGGTATGTGCAGGATGTGCCAATCTTAAACAAAACTATTAGTTTGGCACTAAAAATAGTCCAGAAAGACCACAATTGTCAAAATATAAACTACCTAAAATGGCTCATTTTGTTGATTTATTTCAGCTCCACACTTAATGCAGCATCTCCTACAACAGTCAGGTTGTGGGAGACATCCCAAAGAATCTGAAAGCTGAAGGGGTACAGGCCAAGACAACCTCCTCTGTCATACAGCTGCCAGCACCTAACTCCCAGTCCCTTCACTCATGCTGCTTGTAATAATGACATCACTAATGCAGCGATAACAATGGCAAAAGAGTACAGGGATGAATATTAATTCTAGGTAAAGTCCGAAGCATCTAAATAAAGCTGAACGTGTGCTTTCTGTTTGGAGGCTTAACACAACTGCCATTCTGAATTCTCATAAATAGCCTAAGTGCTTTCTTTCTCAGAAATGTATCAAAGACTGTAATACAAGGTGCTAGAGCACTTAATTGCCAGCGCCCAAGCAAACAGTATCATTACAGTGTATATAAAAGTCTCCTGGGGGATAGGTTGGGCATAAAAATTCAGCTGGATCATTAGGAGCCTATGATTTAACTGAGAAAGCAATATAAGTCTCGAAGTTGGCAACAGAAAGACATAAACTGAGTCAGAGGAATTATTTAATGACTAGCACACCAATAAGGGAGGTATTTCATTGCGCTGTAAGATACTCTGCATCATAAGAAAACTGCAATTTATTAAATATGAGTTGTTAGTTTTTTTCTACCCCTGCAGCTAATTCCTGTCACGTCAGTCACATTGGTGTTTTATAAATTCCAAGACAAATAAACATGAACAAGAGTCAGAGGAGGCCAATAGCTCTGAGTATTGAGTCTCCCTGGTATGAGAGCAGAAGACTTTGGGGCCTGCATATGCTGTGCATAATTTTGCACATGTGGGAAACAACCTCCTTGCACTCTATACAGCCAAAGGATGTATAGGATACCAGTCTCAGATGCCAGAAGGCTGCATTCAAGTCCCCAGTGTGCCTCAGATAAGAAATTTTGCCTTGACTCATGCAGATCAGGGCCCAATACCTCGTTTATCTGCATCCCAAGACATCTACTCCAACTTCTTCATATGGGTTTCATCAAACTTCTACTGCAAAACATACTTCGAGCAAGCTGGGCCCTGGGTTGGTACCATGCAGACGTGCAGTCTGCACTGTCCCACCTCCTCCCCCTGAGCTCCAGGGGACAGGAGGTCTCTCCACTCTTCTTCCTCAGCTTCCTTATTCCAGTGCAGATAGAAAACAGCCTCTGTTGCAGAGCACTGATGGGGGATGTGAAGGACATGTAGGCTATACCAAGTGCATCACACTTTGAATGTTTAAGACGAAATAACAAAAGCTAGGTTAGCTTTCCTAACCTGATTCCTGGCTGCTCTATTTAGCTACATTTTTCTCAAGCTACCTGTTCTTGCTTCTACCTTCTCTATGTCTCCTTTTTATGCTGGAGTTTGTCCAGGAGCTCCTTGTTCATCCACACAGGCCTCCTGGAGGTCTTGCCCAGTGCCCTGTTTGTTAGAATGCATTCCTCATGAGCTTGGAGGAGGTGATCCTTGACTATTATACAGCTTTCTTTGGCCCTTCTTCCCTCCAGGACTTTATCCCAAGGCACTCCACCAAGCAAATCTCACAAGAGGCTCAAGTCCACTCTCCCGATGTCCAGAGTAGTGAGCTTTCTGCTCACTCTCCTCACTGCCATAAGGGTCTCAAACTCCACAGTTTTGTGGTCACTGCAGCCAAAGCTGACATCCAGCTTCACATTCCTCACCAGCCCCTCCCTGTTGGTGAGGACAAGGTCCAGCAGAGACCCCCTCCTTGTTGCTTCCTCTATCACCCAGGGAAGGACATTATCATCAACACATTCTGGGAATCTCCTGGATGCCTTGTGCCCTGCTGTGTTGTACCTCCAACAGATATTGGGGTGGTTGTAGATCCCCATGAGGATCAGAGCTTGTGAATGTGAAGTTATATCTATCTGTCTGTAGAGGTCTTAAGCATCATCTAGCAGTGTCAGCAGTGCACTGAGTGTTGGTGAAGCTGGTTTGAATTTAAGAACCAACTTTTCAGTGAGATGAGTGAATGCAAAATGGGGAAAAGATACTTGGGGAGGAAAGCTGAGACACAAGATTGTCAGACTGCAGTCACTTCTGAGCTATGAGATTTTTTTCCCCTGTTCCCATCAGGGAGAATTCTTGGAAGAGAATAAATTATTCCTAAAAAACCTAATGGCAAAATACCAAACAACCCTCTCTGCAGAACATGTTTGGTTCCTACTCTTTCAGCCATGCAAACATTTAATGAGTTCTGTGAAATCTTCATTTTTGTCATCTCCAGGCTGGCAGATGCAGTCTTGGTAACTGAATTACAGTTTAGATTCCCAGAAATCTGTGTTGAAATGGGAAACATGTGAGCACTAGAAAGTGCAATAATGTGCATAAGTATACATAGCACAAAATTTGTTATCAAAATACTACCAGTAATAACCATCTGACAAATACAGATCTTGGAAGATTGTATAGGAGCATCTCTGTTGTTCATGAGAAGTATGGCTGACAGGTCTAAGTGGAAAGGCTCATTTTTTACTTGGTCCCTTTATGTTAAATACATGTGGTTTTCTATCTGGTCAGTACATACTGTTCCTAGAACTTTCTGATTTGTGAGCTTAAAACATCTTATCATTAATTACTGCATAGTTTTAATTTTCTGTAGAGGACAAGATTCTGCTTACTGTCATTCAAAACACAGATGAGCTAAAGCAAGAAAAACTGATGGGCGTTTGATTTTTTCACTAAAGATCCTCATATGTGCCTACCTGAGAAAAAAAGTCCTTCTGGGATAGGATTTCAGGATGTTTACAGCTTCCAGGATGGGCATGCAGCTGTCCATCATTGATTCAGATGTGCATTCTGCCAGGGAACTTTCCTGGTTGTTGTGATGGAAATTTTTATTAATCAAAATATGTCCAGTCAAAATAAAATATTGAAAAATTCCCTTTTTAATATTCATAAGGAAAGACACAGGAAAAAAAGTGCTATTGGGAAAAAAAATAGATAATTTCTCTGAAAAATTTAGAAATTAACACTTATGCTTGTGGCTGTTCAGAGCATTCTAAACTGGAAAAATTGCTTTATAACTAACCAAAAGAAATTGCATAAATGCATTGTTACAATTTTGCTTGCTGAGGTTCAAATACCTTATACTTCACTGGAATGACTTATTCATATTTGGAAAAAAAATCCATTTTCTGACTTAAAAACCTCAACAAAAAAGATCTTTTAAAATAAACATTAGGTCTGTTCAAGTGCAAACAAAGATAGTAAAACTCTGTCTTCTGCTAGAAAACTTACGCAGGAAATGAAATGGGCTGGGTGTTTTACCCAATGTTGTTTCATATATATTTGGAAAATTAAAATGTCACTGCTGCCTCAGTAAAGTATGCATTACTATTATCACATATTAAAATTAAGTTAGTATCCCAAACTTCCAGTCTGGAGCAGGCCATACTGTAATAGATTGTGTTAAAACACATAATTCAAGTAAAGATGTTATGATGATTTACTGTTATTTTTTTTTTCCTGCACCACAAGGCCCAGTTTTCTTCAGTTTGTATAACTAAGAGAAAAAGTAAATTAACTCAGTACTTAACTGGAGTCAGAATCTCTCTGCTCAGCAGTTTTTTCCTGTGTAGCTGGGCTATTACATTATACGGTAATTTTTTCCTAAAACAACATTAAATGGAACTTGCACTTTGTCTCTGAAGGATCTATTGGAATGTGTGCTGGATCTATTGGAATTTGTCTGGGATAGAGGTAATTTTCTTCACAGTAGCTGGTATGAGACTATATTTTAGATTTGTGCTGGAAACACTGTTGATAACACAGGAATGTTTTTGTTATTGCTGAGCAGTGCTTACAGAGTCAAGGCTTTTTCTGCCTCTCACATCACCCCACCACTGAGCGGGCTGGGGGCACACAAGAAGTTGAGAGGTGATACAGCGGGGACAGCTGACCCCAACTGACCAAAAGAATATTCCTTTGTCCTTATGTCTGACATTATTAGCAATTAGTGAATGAATAAAAGAAAAACAACTTTCTATTCTCTACCTACAGTCAATGGGTACCCGAATGTTCCAGATTTTGATTTTTTTTTTTTTTTACTTTGCAAAGGCAAATGTTTTAATTTCTCCTGGATTCTTACAAATATGAAATAGATACAGATAGATACAGAGGTGTCTTCTATAAAACTACTTTAGCTACCCCAAACAGAGGACCTTGCTGCCTGAGCAGGATGTAGTGCAGGAGTTAGCTCCATCACTCCTATGGGACAAAGTACATGATGTAAACCCACTCTGGTTGAGCTAAGTTCTAGGACAGAAAAGGATTTGCTGCCTTCCTGCTGCTCTAAGCTATGTTATTTAGTATATTATGCTGGAAAAAATTAAATTGGCTTTCACCAGCCTGCTTTGGGTTTTGACACTTTCCTAGCAAATATTCTTCTTTCCTGCCTCTTTGCCCTAGGTTTTTCCTTTCCTTCTTTTTCCCTCTTTTTTTTGGGGGGGAGCCAGGGTGTGGATGCGTGGGAAGGGGGTTAGAGGGATGTTATGGTGACAGGGACACTGGGATTCTCATTTTCTTTGGCTTTAGAAAAAGCGAGCAGAGAAATCAAAACATTATTAGTGTAGTGGATTCCTTCATGAAGCTATTACAGCTATCAAGTATTTGCAATTCTGATAACAAATCGATTTGTTTTGCTATAACAAAAGATCTGGTCTTGCTGGAGTGAGATTGTTGTTGTTCCTGCTGCTACATACCGATGCATAATTATTAATGATTTTTATTAACAAAGACAAAAAATGAGCTTGGATCTATCCCAGTGACCAGATGGAAAGGAGCACACAAAGAAATATTTTTACTATAGTAGTAAGTAGAGATCCCAGTACACATGAGGGTCTCATTAATGCCAGAGGTTTGCTAACATGGTGAGACAGTGCTTGTGATCCAAAAAAGAAACAGGATAAACAGAGGACACAGAAAGGGGAAGAGAAAGAGGTAAAGATGCATATGTTGATGCCACAAAGCCACAGTCTGATAGGCAAGATGCTTTACAAATAAAGATGACATTTCAATACTACTTCAATGAGCTGGGAGTCTATCTTGTGCTTGCAAGATGACATGAGCTATCATCTCACTGAAAAGCAATACCTTTGGCAGCATAGAAAATGTAAATAATGAGGACAAGGAAGAGAAAATTCAAGCAGCTTTGTCCTCCAAAAGCTAGCCTAGAGGAAGGAGAGACCTCCAACTTCAACAAACATGTATCAGGGTGACACAGTGTCTGATGCCCTAGGCTTCCCTGTGGCACAGGGATTTCCCAGGGCATCTGCAGCACTCAGAGCACTGTTCCTTTGACATCACAAGGATTTGAGGGACAAATCTTAGAGCTAGCTTGCACAGTGGATTCCTGGATACATCAGAAAACTTTGGTGATCCTTTGGCCTTTTAACACAGCATAAAGTAGCCAGATAAAGGACAAAAGATCCGAGTAACTACTGCAAATGGGAAAGTTGAAGGCATAACTCTATAGTGCCTACATCTTACAATGACCAGGGACCAATTCCACATGTGCCAAATTGAAAGCCATTTAACCATCAGTTTGACACGGAAATAGAGTTGATCACCTACGCTACATTATAATGCATGCAGCATACGTACTTGACATGGCAGCACAGACATCTTTCCTTCATCATTCTGTGAAAAATACTCTAATATGTATTCATTCTTTTCACATAATTTTAATCCACAACAATCATTTTGCTACTGAGGGAAAAAACAATAAAACAACAACAAAACCCAAATACACCAGCACCCAAAACCTCCCCCCAAAATATCTGATATATCCACAAAACAAAATCTTAATTCACATGTGTGCTTTGTCTAACCTTGCCACCATACCTGCCTTTGTTTACTGATGAGAGAGACCTCTGGCCAAATCCAACAGGATAAATAACATCCCCAGCTTCCTGCCACATTCCGCTATCAAATCCATTTACTCTTAGTCCAAATACTCCTCTCCATACTTGCAAAAATCATAATCCATTTGCCATGCCGGAATTTAAATACGCAATTCTGGCAGAAGTAAGAAGAGTTAACTCAAGCTGTGTGACAAAAAGCATCATAACCACAACTGATGTGTAAAGAGGCCATCTCATGTTCTCCCATTCACATTTACCAGAAGTTTCTCACGCCTGTCAATCTTGTTTTGATTAAAACATCATTCAGGGCAGTCCCTCTTGCATTTGTAAATGAATCCTTTAAATACACAAATCTCTCACTGATGCCAGTACTCCACTTAAGCACATCTCCTCTGTGGAATTCTCTGTAAGCTCTGAAAATACCAGCAGCCATGATAACACAGGAAAAAAAAAAGAAACAAACAGAAAATCAACAACAAATCAAAAAAACCCAGGGCAGCTCTTCTTCAACCTTTTTTGGGACTAAACAAAGGATCAGATAGATTAATAACCAAAACAGAACAAGAAGTGCCACATCAGGGAAGATTAATTGGGTTTTGCCCAGGTTATACAGCTGATTGCTGAGGAGAAACAAATTGCTGGGAACATTCCTCCTGCCCTGGCTTCTGCAACCAGACAACTCTTAAAAACATTTCTGCAGGGTTCTACAGAGGTGGATCTATGAGTCTGAGTACAAGGTGAGTGCCAGAAAAGAGTTGTTTAAAAATAATAAATAAATAAACTGC
This sequence comes from Melopsittacus undulatus, assembly GCF_012275295.1. Lineage (NCBI taxonomy): Eukaryota > Metazoa > Chordata > Aves > Psittaciformes > Psittaculidae > Melopsittacus > Melopsittacus undulatus. Next base: position 57,195,988 of record NC_047533.1, read on the forward strand.
CTTCGTCACACTCTGTTCTGGAATAGATCATAAAGTAAAAATAATAAGGGTATGCTCCTAGAGAAAAAATTGGTGATCACAACACATGGGAGCAGGAGATGGGACCTCACCTGGAACTACATCTAAGAAGGGACTCTGGCACCATGAAGAAGGACTCAGCACAACTAACTAATTCTGTAATTTAGATTAAAACTACTTGACTGGGGCCCAGTCCAGGAGATGCCTCAGTTCAGTCACTGCTTACCTCTTCTGCCTGAAACATTTCCCTGGCTGCTAAAGCTGTGATGTTACAGACTCCCAGGATAGTTCCAGACAGCATAGGGAGGTATATTATTGTATTCACCATCCTATGGTAACCTGCTCATATACCAGGACATCATACAAATAAGACAAAAATGTGTCACCAAATTATTTCTTTTCAGGCAATGCAGGCTCATGGATCTCAAATCCAGTCCAAAGGTCAGGCAGACATTAAGGCTCTTATATCGGGTTACTGACAAAATTTAATCACTTAAATTAGATTAGGTGTGAAGGCTAATTTTCAGAATAAAATCATATTATTCTGTCACAAGCATGGGATTTTATTGGTGGCTAGAGGAAATGGTGAAGGAACATTATTTTGCTGGAGTCACATAGGGCCTGGAAAGTGTTTCAGACTTCAGCATACCTGAGCAGAAGACAGACCCAATACCATCTCCAGTGCAACTTCAACTGGTCCAAAATCATGGCTGATGCTTCTCTGGGTACTGTTTGAGTTAATAAATCAGTATTTTGTAGAACAAAGCTTAATATTAAAAAAAAAATAAAAGAATAAATAAAATTGAGTTAAGTAGAAGCTCCCTAGGACTTTGCAAGCAATTAACAAAGTGAATTTTCCTGTTCCCACTAGTTCCAATCATGACCAACTTTCCAATGAGTAACTAAAAGAATACTGGATAGAAAGGAAGGTGTTCACAAATGTTTCCTGGTACTGATTATTGTCCAGACAAGGATTTCTTGCCATAAATCCAAGTTCTTCAATTAACTGAATCACCAGCATTTCAGTGATTGTCAGACGCTTCAACTTTCAGAAATCAACACCCTGCAATAAAACTGTATTTTGCTGGGGAGATTCTGGCTCCCCAGAATCACAGAGATCTTTGTGGGAAAATTTTATTAAATGGCTCTTTATGCTGATTAAAAAAAATTGATCAGTGGGTAGCTCTGACTGAGACCACTAACGGAAATACTATCAAAATCCATTCCAACAGCTTCACCTGCAGCAGAGACATCAGAGATAAATAATCAGCCCACAATATTCCCAATTTCTCTTTCACAGGTTACTGCATAGTACAGTAACCATTTTTCCTTACTTGTACAATCCACCTTTCTGTGTCATTTGTACAAAAACAGTGCTTGAGCTTGCAGGTTTGTCCTTCCACAGTTTTTAAAGGAAATTGTTAGGCAATGCTCTAAGTTTAACAGTGGTGAGCTGTGCATTAATTTCATGTCTGCCATCTACACTCCACTCAAAAAAATTATGATCCTTGATAATTAAGATAAGTTACAGAGGGTAACATGACTCAAGTGGTGGTCTCAGTCAGCCTTGGCAAGACATGTGTTGTATGTATGTTAGGACTAAAGGGGTAGAAAAATTAATGGCATAAAGGCCCAAGTTGTCCCTTTTAAGCACCACTCCAAAACAGCACAGTGACATGCCTCAGAAATGTAGTGATTAGATTATCACTAGAGAACATGGTATTAGTTTGGGGAGCTTGGCAGACATCATTATTTCCTTTATGACAGCATTTAAAGAGCCCAAATCATGCACTGTGTGACTTGAGATGGTGATTAAACAGAAAAAAGTAAGAAGAAAAATCCCCACCCAGGGAGTTTACATTCTAAATGATACTCAGGTACACTAATTATTAGGTTGTCTGACATTTAATCGATCACTGAACACTTTAAATGCTTGACAGAAATGAAATATCTGTCTTTGATTTATGTATGAGCAGGTTTCTAACAGCAAAAACTTAAAACTCTATAAACCAATTATTATTCCCATTACCTCATCCTGAGTGACTCTCTGGGATGATAAAGCCCATCTTATTTGGACTTATTGCTGAGAAATAGACTTCTAAGGCATAAAGTTCTCCAGATGGATGCTTTTGGAGAATTAGTTGAATAAGAGAGATTTAATCCATGCAAAAGTCAGTATACTTAAATCCATGATGAACATAAAAAAAATCACAGCTAATCCAAAATGACAGGTACTAATAGGGTACTTAATGGATTAATAGCTAGCATGCTATGTTGCTAGGACCATGCTGTTTATTTCAATCATGTGCTAGAACTGATGCAGAAAATAAACTCAGTCCCTTAGGCACATTTAATTCAAGTGGACAAAAATGCTTGTACACCTAAGCAGGCAACTGAACCTGTAAGTTTATCTTTAAGATGCTATATTCCTTCAAGCTCTTGAGAAAAAAAGCCATGAATCCATTTTGGGAGATGCTTCAAATGACTGCACATGGGGGTTTTGCTGGTTTTCATTGCACTACCTTTTAGCAAAGTGATTTTTTCAGCTTTATAACACTGTCTCCTTAGGTCTTAATTAATACCATGCACAGGTGGCATGCAGGATAACCACAGTAAATCACACAAAGGGTTATGAGTCTCTGAAGAACTGTTATTAAAGATAGTCACATCATAAAACAACAGGCTAGAAGGATGAAAGTGTCACACACTACCCATTTCAACTAGAGCTTTTCATGTCTGAAATCTTTCCTTCTACAGAAGGAATCAAACATATTTAGCCAGAGGCCCAACCCACTGAAAGAAAAGGGAAGACAGACAAAAATGCATGAAAAGATTCTGTCTCACACTCTCTGTAACTCGAGGTGCAGCAAATAGTGTACTTGATGAACAGATTATATCCCTGATACTCCTAGTGTATTTTTGCAATTGCTGTTTTGAAGAAGGTACCATCAGGCTCCTAACAGCTAGCCTCTGAAATCCCCGACTCTGTGGCATCAGAAGTTGCAAGGGCCTGGTAGGTAAAAAGTAGAAGGCAAAGTTACTTTCTGTGATTAACAAATAGCCACCCCTCCTTTTCTCTGACTGTACATTAGCCTGGATTCCAAAGGTAAACTTTATGACTTAGGTTGCATGTTCTCCTATGGTCACACACTACAGAAAATATTTAGGATGGCAATTTTTTCCAAACTGGCAATCTGCCCACTGCTAGCACTGTAGTACAACAGACTCCTCCAGAAAGGCAGACTGAATCAGATATTGCGAGATCTTCCATATTTAAAGGACTAAATCAGGTTTCACATGTTTTTTGAAGATGGATTGGTGGGAGGTTGCTCAGTGCACATCAGTGTGCTCTTGGGAAGCTGCATGGATCAGGCTCTCTAGGCTGCCCTGCTCCCTGGCACACTGTTCTGACCAGCTCTACAAGTCCTTGGGAAAATAGACAAAAATAACTTCTCTTTGCTTTCCTAAGTACCATTTCAAATTTCCTGTTCCCAAGGGATATTACTTATTCTGCTAAGAAACTTTGTCCTTGAAACCAAACTAGAAGACTTCGCAAGCAGTGGGAATTTCTGTTTTAGCACACTAAGCAGTAACACTAAAAGATGCACTGAACATTGAAAGAAAGAAAAGTCAATGATAATAACAATGACCCACAAACTCTGTCTTCAAAAGTGATCATTGTAAGCAGAACCAGTATTCATAGCAACACACCAAAAATTCATCAGCCTCAGTTTTCTGTGTCAGCAGTGGTAAGCAGAAGATACACAGGAGTAAACTAGCAAAAGCACAAGCATGCAACGGTCCTTTTAATATTTACCTTGCCACATTCTAGCAACCAGATGGTCACGGACTTCCTGGGCTGGAGACTGTGCCTATGTCTGAACTACTCAACAGACTTTTCTACTATGAATTTTTTTAATAATTCAAAATGCTTTACTTGTCATTGGAGAAACTGATGTGTAAGAAGTAAAAGCCATATCTACATTTGTACTATTTCAACTTCTATGATTCTGTACTTATGGTAACTACTTGTGCAACATTCGTATGCTACCAATCTTACCTTTTTAAACCATAGAATGATTTAGGTTGGAAAAGACCTTTAAAATTGTTCAGTCTAAATGAATATGCTGAAGTAGAGCTCACAAAGCCTTCTGGAGTGTCACAGTTTGATATAGCTACAGGAGATGCTTCCTAACTATAGACAAGGTATGTTTGATTTGTCCAGGGTCATGTTGGAGATTTACAGTATATTAAGGAATCAAACATTTTTTTCCTGAGTCCTAGTATTCTGCATTGACTGCCAAATCACGTTTCTTTTCACCCGTCACTGAAAAGTGAGTTACAGCACCATAAACAAAACCAGCAGAACATGATCACACTGTCATGCAAAGGAGCGTGAAGATGAAAACCTCTGTCTTCCATCAACAGAAGCAAAACAACAGTAAGCAAACAAGTAAGCAAGGAACCATTAGGGAGTCAGGGATGCTGCTTTCCTGAACTTACATTCCTCTTGGCAGTTTTTTTCCTTGTTTTTAAACTGAATACTTCATTCACTAAGAAAAACTCTGAATATCTGCCAACTTCATAATATGGAAGCAAACAGCCTCTCTCCTTACACTGAGAAATCAGAGAAGGCAAGTAAGTAGGCAGAAAATGTTTTAAGACAGTGCCATGGAAGTTCAGGTATGAGCAAGAGGAAAGAAAGATTACTTTTCAGATGAGGGGGAAAAAAGGGAATTTCTCACTATAGAGAGGTACAGTGATGTGAAGGTATTGTAAAACACACTGGGGTTTTCTGTCAGCAGACAAGTATCAGAAAACAAAAGCAAAGATATTCAGGAAAGCTTTCTTTATCAGCTAGCTATGCAAGTGAAGGAAAGTAGCGAGAATTGCTAGTAAAAGGAAAAGTAAACTGACAACAACCTCAAAAGCAGAAAATATCATAGACAGTCTTCCCTCACAAAGAGTTCATATTTTTAGCAGATACCAAAATTGAATCATCATTCCAGGAGAAAAACAAATTTCAACAACTTGTATACTAATATTTTGGAGCAGAAACAAACACACATACTCCTAAACAGATTTTAGCAGTACTGCACCCAGGTATTTATAATCAAAAGATTCTGGAAGCAAACTGTACCACTTGAAGTAGTAGATGCAAAATATATTGCTGTTGGGGGTCGAGCATGGGCGCTTTAACAGGCTTGCAGCAAGCTGTGAGAAAGTGAACCTCTGACCCCAGGCTGGAAGAGGAAGCGTCAAGGTCAGCAAAACAGGAGCGCAATAACAAGATGCCAGAAGCATGATGTAACGCTAAGCTGAAGCGAAGGTGTGAAACCAATCAGGAGAGGCAAAGTGGAGCGTGTACCTCTCGCGGGCAAAGTGAAGCAGCCAATCAAGTAATGCGTGATTGCGTGTAAGACAGTATATTAAGAGCAGCCTTGTAATCAATAAACGGAGCATTTTGTGAACCTACATCGTATCGGTGTTTTCTCCCCTCCACCTGGCCGCGGCATATTGCATCTTTGCAATAGGTTTCAATCTCCCTGTGCATCCAGTGTTTCTCTGTACATAAAGACAATGATCATCTAACACAGTGCTTGGTGTCTAAAAGATGAGCTCTAGAAAGGCACATTTTTTGACTTGAAAGCTAAATAACACTGTTTTTTCCAAGAACCTGTGCACTTTTATCAGCATATAAAGAGCCTCCCAAACAAAATGTAATTGGTTTCAGGTAAAACTGTAACAAATTCCAACCATGCACTTGAAAAGTCATAATTTTCTACTGCCCTATGATTTTGCACAAACCACAGGACTAATCAAATACAAAAACCTAACTTCGTAATTTCTGGTTAATAAAAACCCCATCATATTCCAGCAAAAGTTTTCAGAAAAATCCTTTGAGGCACTACTCGGGAATCCATTTCTCCTTGACATCCAGAAACTAGGTAACAGTTCTTACAATATTCCTGAAGGACAAACTGCAACCATGAGCGAGTAAAAACACATTTTGGAACTTGCTGTCTGGTTATATCACAGAAACTCTGCACCCATCCAGCTGGGGTTTCACCAGGTGCAGTTAGGCAGACAGGACAGGGTGTGCAGAGGCCCAGGACAGACCAGCAACAGAGAGGTTTGGGTAAATGAGTAGGCTGCTGCTTGTTTTTCCTATACATAAAAAATGAGGACGAGTTCTGCCAAAATGAAGGCAACCTGTTTCTTGAATCACATCTTCTCGACCCCAAGTGTGAACAGTCCTACTTGACTGCTAACCCACCTGCAGGCATTCATTACAAAAGGTATGGAAAGAAGAAAATAAGTTTGAATAGGCAACTATTTTTGCAAATCTAATCTTACTGCAGCTGTTTTGCAAGTCTTTGCCTACTTTGTTCCCTTGAACCCTAAATGAGCTCATGAAAGAATAAATATTTCCTTTGCCTGCTTCACTGATATATCATCTTTTATTTGTATAAACACATAAGAAACAAACACACACTCTTTGCTGGACAATCAAACTCATCCTTTCCCTCCCCAAAAAAACATTTGGTGAAGTGAGACAGCACCAGTTGTACCATCCCACCATCTCAGGAAGGAAATTGGTAGGTACAGCTCTTCTTCAGTGATAATCTACTCTCACAAAGATTACACTCTAATTAGGAAGAGCTGACTAGGTTTCTAAAGAAATTTTGTCCAAACTGTCAATTAAATGCAGCCTGAGTTTATTACAATTTCCACAAAATTAGTGCGAATTGGTTTCATCAGCTTTGTTCACTCTCACAGCCCTTCTTCTGGTTTGAGTTCTGGCCAGGGATGAGAGACAACAGCAGCAAAATTGCCATAATGGGGCAAAACGTTCTTCTTGCTGAATTTATAATACACAAGTGTTCATTATCTCAGTCACTCTCACTCTCTGAATGAACAGTCTCTACCAGACTGTACCAAACTCCTCTAATTCTAATTCCTCTTAATTTAGGGAAAGCCCTGGGATACAACACCGAACTATGGCTCCAAAACTCCCTCTGAGATTTTAAATGCAGGGACAAGGAGGAGAATTGCTCTATTACTTCCTGATTGTTTTTAAAAGCAATTTAAACGCATCAAATTGTATCTGTTACTGATTTCCACAGAGAAGAGGAAATCACTGGCTCTACAGCCCTCCTTTCAGTAAGGTAGCAGCTGTTGCAAGAGTGATTATGTATCCTTCGTGCTCAGAGGGTTAGGCAATGCTAACACTTCTATGTAAAAGAGTGGAGCAAGTCTGCTTAGAAAGCTGGAACAGCCAATATATCTTTACATTTCAACTCTGCAGGGATCGTGAACTCATGATATCTGCCACCCCGATTATCACCATGGAATTTCACTTCCTGACCCCATAACTTACTAGTGAAGTAAGAAATCACAGAATACTTAGGGTTGGAAAGGACCTAAAGATCATCTAGTTCCAAGCCCCCGCCATGGGAAGGGACTCCGCACACTACACCATGTCACCGAAGACTCCGCCCAACCTGGCTCTGACCTCTACCAGGGCTGCTGGGTTTTTAACATTGGTGGGCATCCCATTCAGATGCCTCACTACTCTCACACTACTTCTTCCTTACACCTAACCGAAATTTCTCCTGTTTAAGTTAAAACCTATCAACCCTTGTCCTGTTGCTTGCAATCTTTGGTGAAGATTTCCTCTCCAGCTACCATGTAGGCCCCCTTCAGATACTGGAAGGATGCTCTGAGGTCTCCATGCAGCTTCTCTTCCCCAAGCTGAACAGCCCTTACTTTCTCAGCCTATCTTCATATGGAAGGTGCTCCAGACCCTGATCATCCTTGTGGCCTCCTCTGGACTTTCTCCAACAGCTCCATGTTCTTGTGTTCGTGTGTGGCCATCATGGGCAGGGACATCCCCTGGGCCTCCTAGGCACAGACACTGCCTCAGGGCCAGCACCAGGCAGAGCTGGCAGCCTGAGGGCATCCGAGAGGAAGCTCTTGAGGCATTAGGGGAATTCCTGGGAAGGGGAGGGGGTTGATGGGGGTAACGCTTGAAGCTGCAGGAAGCTGCTGGAGATTCTGTGCTGCTGTTCCAGCTCCTGGAGGGGCCATGCTCAAAGCTCATAGGATGGATGGATGGATGGATGGGAATCCTGCTTCAGTGATAGGGGAGCTCAACGTCCTCATCACCTGGGCACCACGTAATGAGGTGAGAGGGGGGGGACTGAGGAAGTGAACACTTAACTGCACAAAGCTGCAGGAGGTTCTCTGCTGCCATTCCAGCTCCTGGAGGGACCACACTCAAAGCTCATCAGATGGATGGATGAATGGAAATCCTGCTTCAGTCATTAGAGAGTTCACCATCCCCATCTCCTGGGCACCAGCTAATCAGATGAAGGGTGAGACTTAAGGAACACTTAACAGCACAAAGCTACAGGAGGTTCTCTGCTGCTATTCCAGCTCCTGGAGAAACCACACTCAAGCTCATCGAAGGGATGGATGGATGAATATATGGATGGAAATCCTGCTTCAGTCGTCAGAGAGCTTACCGTCCTCATCTCCTGGGCACTGGGGAATTAGTTGAAGTGAAACATAGGGAAGGATTCCTAAAGTGCATGAAGATGCAGGAGGTTCTTTGTTGCCATTCCAGCTCCTGAAGGGACCACACTCAAAGCTCATCGGATGGATGGATGAATGGAAATCCTGCTTCAGTCATCACAGAGCTCACCATCCCCATCTCCTGGAGAGAGAGTGGCAGCAGCCAGAAGAAGGATGCACAGATGGCTCAGTGCCTTCCCACAGTGCTCTGGAGCTCCCACTGCCAAGCACAGGAAGATTCTTGGTCCAAGGAGTCATCAGATCAGCGCCATTTTGGTGTTGTTGGAAGCCCCTGAGATGGTTCCAGATGGAGGCAGAAAAGGCAGTGCCAGTGTCCCTTTATCCCCCCTCAGAGGCATAACCAGCATGTGGACCAGGAGCAGGTCTTGCTCACATGCTCAGGGATAGCCGATCGCCAGCACTGGGATCAGGAAGGAATTTTCCCCTGGGGCAGATTGGCACCAGTCCCCGGGGGTTTTTTGCCTTCCTCTGAGCACTGAGCATCACCACTTGTCAGGGCTCCTCAGGCTATTCTGGCTGCGTTATTGCCTGGTTCTCATGCACCACGAAGGTAGCCCCTTGTGTCCTGCAGCTGGGAGGGGAAGGCTTTTTTCTCCCCAGGCTGGACTAGCAAGCGTCCCTGGGTTTTTTTTTTTTTGCCTTCCTCCGCAGCCGAGCACAGCCCCTTCATGGGGCTCCTTTGGGTCACTGTGGCTCAAAGGCAGCGGCTCATGCTCCACACCGGTGGCCCTTGTGCCCCTCATCCGGGGGAAGGCAGCCTTCAGCACTCCCAGACTGGCCCCTGCGTGGCCCCGGGACTTGCTGCTGTCCTCTGTAGCACTGAGCACCATCCCGAGTCAGCTCTTCCCTGGCCCTTTCTGGCTGGCTTCTTCTCGCACTGCTCTCACACCACCACAGCATCGCTCCTGCCCTGTCTTGCCTTTGTCAGGCTGCAAGCAAGGGTTTTTCCACCTCAACTGAAGGATCTAAACTAAACCAGCCTAAAATTAACTAAGCTAAACTAAACCAAGACAACTAAAATAACTTTATTTCTGAATAAAACACTCTTTCCATCTGTAACTGTCCTGATTTGTGTCTTTGAAAGTGCTTTTGGTGCTGAAATTCCCTTGGCATTTCAAGTTAATAGTGGTCTCATTGTACAACTCACTGTGAGTGCAGGGAACGAAATAGAATGGAGTAAAATGGAATGTAAGAAGATAGGAGAATGGAATGGAACAGGATAGCTGTGCTATGTCATAGAATAGTTAGGGCTGGAAAGAATGTTAAGATCACCCTGTTCCAACACCACTGCCATGAGCAGTCGCACCTCATATTCAACCATGTCACCCAAGGCTCTGTCCAACCTGGCCTTGAACACCGCCAAGGACTGAGCATTTACAGCATCCTTGGGCAACCCATTCCAGTGCCTCATCACTCTCACAGTAAAGAACTTCTTCCCAATAAAACAACAACAAACCCAACAACCAAAACCAACCCTGACCTTGATTTGAGATTTCTTTTTTCCAATGGACAATCTTTTATTATCCTTTCTTAAGTTCTGTTTCTGAATACCCTCAAGTCCTCAAACTCATTCCCTTTACCTGACCTAGATTCCTCTAACATGAAATAGTCTCTCCCTGGATACTGGCATGCCTGTGCCTTGACGGAGGTTTTCTGCTTCATCTCCACACTACAATTCCAGTCAACAACACTTTCATGTTGCTGTTGGGGCACCAGCTAGCCATGATCATAGCTCTGCCAACTGAACATTATGCTGTTTTCTTCTGCTTTGTCTAGAAAAGCTGGTGATGGACCAGAAACTGGATTGATACAAAACACACTGAATACCAGCATACGGAAATAGCAAACATTAATTAAATAATAATAATAACTTAAATGTTCCTTTTACTAGACTGTAAATTTGTTTATAATTTGATTTATTACAGCCAACTTGTTCAAGATAAATTCAACTGCTGAACGTTCAATGAGCCTTGGATGGTCAATTGTTCTTATTTGTTGTTTCCCTTTCCTCCCTATTGTTGTCTGTTATACTCTGCTACAATTGTCTTCAAAAATAAATACCTCTAATAAAATATCTGTTTGTTTCAAACACACACACACACACAAACCCCCCAACCTCAGGTTCTCATAAGCGACTGTAAACCAGTCTGAAAATCACAGCTGCATAAATCCTCTGAGGTGACCTGAACTTTAAGAATCGTAAGGCACGTGTACATGGATTTAACTCCCCATGAGAATGTACATATGTGACAGGATATAAGAAATTTGTTAATGGGCATATTCAGATGTTAAATGCAGCTACCCCTTCACTGGAAACTGAAAGGAGCTGTGGGATCTCTGAATGTTTTCTTTAATGGGATCCACTTGTTTAGTTGTCTGCAGTGAAATCTAGGAGCACTTGTTTCCTGGTTTAGAGGGTTTATGTGTAGAAGAAATAATAATTTAAAAAAATATTACCAAAAGGGGAAAAAAAAGTTATATTATTCTATGTATGTGGTAAATGATTGATGCTATGAATATATTTCCTAAATATGCTTCCTGTGCTTGAGTCCTGAATTTGTCAGGATTTGTCAAGAGCTAAAATACATTTATAGATCTCTAATGAGTTCTAGGCTCACCCTCAGAAAACCAGAAATGTTTCATTGGCTAAAAAACAGGGAGGGTGTTTGTTTTAGGAAACATTTTACATTCCTAACACCAACTTTATGCAGACTCTTCAAGTCAAACCACAACACTGTGAATTTAAATAGTACTTGAAGTGATTATTTCTTTTTTATTTTTTTTTCCTTTTAACTGGTGTTCTGCAGTTGGAAATCTTACCAAGGACACCTTGGTTAAATTATAGACATGACTGACAAGAGAAACAGAAATAGGTAACTACAACAACTCAAAACCCCTAATGGCTCAATCTACTTGAGACACTTAGTAGATCCATGGGCTTTAGGATCTTTTAAGGCAGAAAAACATAATAGCCTGAAGGGAGAGACTCCACACAATAGAAATAAGCATGGGGTACAAGTTTCATTGTAGAAATTGCTAATTTGACTACAACATTGTCAATAAGAATCATACTGATACTATCCTCCAGAACATCAGTCTAACTTGAGTGATGCTTGTGTACAATTTTCTGTGCTGGCTTGATGCTTGCAGTTTGATTCAATCCAGTGTTCTATGTCATCTTTCTAACAACTTCCTTTTGTAAGAATATTACACAAACAGACATAAGCAGAAAAGAAGAAAAAAAACAAACCCACAAAACAATGCAAAGACAAACTGAACTTTCTTTTTCTTGTGATTTTTTTTTCCTCTGCACTTTGACTGCATTTCAACGGAGTACTGACAGCAAGACGCTTGCAAGCACAGAAGATATGTGAATGCACTAGAGAAAACTAACATGTTATACCTGCACAGAAAAGGGTCTGTGTTTCTGTCTTATATTTTAAACCATATACAAAACATCACTGTTCATTAAAAAACAATTCCTTAAAATTTGAAGGTTTGAAGGGCACAGAGAACAAAAATCATGTGTCCTTTTAACACAGCTGAATGATAGATCTGGAACTGAGTAACATGCATGTGGTAAATCAGGATGTGTTTTTCAGAGAAGAGACCTGCAATCTGAGCTCTGGACAGCCTTGGATCTTACAATAAGATTGTTTTAGACACTCAGGATGCACATGGCTTTCCCTTTAATCACCCCCTAAAGTCAGTGCAAGTCTGCTCTTAATTCAAAGGGACAGTGGATAAGGCTGTGGGGCACATCTATTAGAAAATAGTAGTAGGACTTTGGTAGTAAGAACAGAATTTGAACGCTCTTTTTTTGATGGATAAAAGGAATTCAGACATTAAACAGTACAAACACTACCCCATAGTTTTATGCTATATCTCACTTTCCACTAGGAATACAACATGATTATTATGAGAAAAGTAAAGTCCTATCACCGAAACAGTATTGTTTCCAAGGGCTGTTATAATGAATCTTCCACTGATGAATCAGGAAAAAAAGTGAATAATTTCTTGGAACTCACATACTATATATCAAACAGAAAGATATAAAAAATAAATGCACTACTTCTGTAAAGAATCCTTTGCTGTGTGCAGTGGTTTGAAGAGGAGCTATAGTTTCATCCTGATCTAACTTCTTCATTCAGGTTCATCACTGACCTGAGTACAAGTCAAAATATGGCCAGGCCTATCTTTAAATTAAGAGCAGAGGCTTCTGTGTCTGGGAAGCCCTTCCTGCTTCTCTAGCACAAGTTTTCCTTGTTCACAATATACATATTCAGTTTGTGTGTCTTATTCATCTATCTTATTCTCAGCTGTTTTGACCCTAACTGCTCCATGAGGACACCCAATGTATTTCCAAGAAAAAACAAGTTTCCACAAGAGAGGCAGTGGCAGCTCTGAGTTTCTACGTCCTTGGCAAAGAATTTAAACCCACCTGAATGAGATATCCAGTGAATTTTTTGACAAATTGAGCAAAACTGTTTATGTTCATTCCTGCTGAAATATAGGCCCCATTTAAAAAATGAATCAGCCTGATCCTTCAATTATCAAGGTTATTTGGAAGAAGCCTCCCTTTCACTTCTCAGTGCAAATCCAAGTTCCATTCTCCTCCCATTTTTATTTTTCTTTTCTCTCTCATAAAGGTACATACAATCAAAACAACAAACAAGCAAAACTCCACAACTCCAGTCTCATTCAAAAAATTAGAAAGAAGGGAATGGGAAGCTCGAGTCTTGCCAAGACTGAACACATATCTATCCTCAACAGTAACTGACAACAAAGAAAAAGTATTCAGTGACATTTGGAAAACAATAGGATTCAACCTCAAAAACCAACCAGCTTAGCAATGTACCATTTAAAGCCTGTTGAAACCAGAAGGACCTAGCTGGATTACTGGAATATGTTCAAACCTCACATGAGTTTAGGTTTTCTTACTTTGTGGTTCCATAAACACACAGGGAGAGAATTCTCTGACCCATGGAGCAGGTATGTCCTATAGAAGGGTGGCAGCCTCTCTTCCCAAGTGACAAGCAGTAGGACAAGAGAAAATAATGTAAAATTGTGCCATGGGAGTTTTAGATTGGATATTAGGAAAAAATTCTTCAGTCATCATCCCTGCAGGTATTTAAAAGACATATAGACATGGCACTTAGGGGCATGGCTTAGTGGTGGACTTGTCAGTGTTAGATTTACAGTTGAGCCTGCCAAACTTAAGGCTCTTTTCCAGCCTAAACAATGCTATGATTCTATGGCATAAGATTGAGCTATCTGCCTGATGACCCTTTTGTATTTATTTCCATAAGTGCTTTCATGGCTCAGACATCCTCTCTGCAGGAGCTCTGCTAATCAAAGGCAGTTTTCACAGATAGGGTGCCCCCTGAGTTCATCATTCAGTCTATAGGCACAACCACCTCAGGCTAATTTTGCCCTATGAAGCTCAGCTCCAGCCACCTAAAGCCTTCTGGGAGGTGCTTCCATCTGGGCTTTGGCATGGTCTCTGCTCTGGAACCTAGTATCCAGTGGCAGTATCTATGCCACTAAAGGGAAGACAATCCAAGCATAGACACAAAACCACTTAAGCAGTGCAGCTATTGGAATGGTTTGGCAAGGGTTTGACCAGGCCAATAAGGACCGTCCCAGACAGTGTTAGGACACAACTAGGACATTATCAGGACCTGTTGCCATTTGACGGATTGGATGAGGCCATCAAATCTGAAAAGAGAAGAATTTAGCAAACTGGTTGTGAACTGAGCCATGCCATTCTGTTTTACCATTATGGCTAAGGAATACACCATAGCCTGGTTTATCTAATAACAGGGACAGCAAGTTGGCATAGTCAGCTGTTGGTAAGCTTTAGTCTCTAGGCTCTAGATCTGAGCAAAAGCCCATGAAATATGCCTGAAGTCAGCCCTACTGCAGCTGCCACTCACAATTCTTCAATGATAGCAGCCATTGCTGATGCTAGGCTGGACCTAGTCATCCACAAATATTGCCATATAATTGAGGTTTGTGGCATTTCCCCATGGTCTGCTAGAGACTGAGAAGGTGGCACTTCCCCAGCACAGACATGCAGCTTTCTCATGCACTGCATCATCATGCAAGTTTGGGTGGCAATTTGGGAGAAGCTGTGTCCTGCCCTGTCATATGATAGGATGTAGCCAGCTGCAACCCAGAAGCCTCCCAGCCCTGGCAGAAAAAAGGTCTCATGTATTTCCTAAGGCAACTGGGAGGTCCATGAACTGCGTTGAGACATTCTGCTGCCTTTGCCTCATGGCACTGAACCCTGCACCCTTGGTTCTGCAGCCAGCTCCAACTTCTCTGTTCACCTTGTGAATACAATACTCTCACAACCAGCACACTCTGCTACAGGAATAGCAGGGCCCAGGATAATTTCTGACCCATGTTCATTTTTCTTCAGGGAGATGCTGGACCATAAACATCATTCAACAAGAACAGCCTTTTCTTCCCATTCCACAAAGAGGCATTTAGCTAGGCTTGGCAGAAGGAGGTAAGCCTCCGGGAAGACATTATCCTGACAGCAAACACTGGTGACTGGCTTTGTATGTATGAATGTGTGCGTTTGGCAGGCTCTAGATGCTAAATAAATATGGGTTATTAATAAAGCACTAGCTGGAGATGGAAAATAAGATTGAATGCTTCATTTTCCCAGA
Source organism: Melopsittacus undulatus (assembly GCF_012275295.1). Lineage (NCBI taxonomy): Eukaryota > Metazoa > Chordata > Aves > Psittaciformes > Psittaculidae > Melopsittacus > Melopsittacus undulatus. Next base: position 57,211,281 of record NC_047533.1, read on the forward strand.
GCTGTTTCGGGATCTTAGGGGGGAAATAAAGAACAAAGACAATGGAAAATGGAACCATAGGAGAAGGACTGGGGGAAGGGAAGCCAATAAAGAGGAAAATAGCAGTAAGGAGGAGGCAGTAAATTTGGCTGGCTGTAAAAGAAGCTCAAACAAACAAAGGGTAGCAAAATAGCACTGGTATAAACAAAATGCCAACCACCACTTACCCCACTGAGATTCAAACTAAGATGTGAAAATGCAGTACCTTGGCCATGAACACTTGCTAGAGACTAAGAAGGAACAAGAGACAAGCAAATATTCTCTTTTCATATAAAGCAAGGAATCCAGGCATAACATGTGCCCAGAGAAGGAACCCAAATACCACAGAGGGGTTTTGAAGTGCTGCAGGACTGTACAGAAACAATCAAGGGTCCCCAGAAGGGCTCTAGCTCTGCTCCTGCCTTCACCCCTATTGGCATCCTACCCAGCACAGTCATGGGTTTCATCTGCTCTTCTGTGCCCCAAGTCAAAGCCTGTGCTTGAGACACAAGTGTCAGCGGATTTTCCTTGCCATTTTCATAACCTTTTCCAACTCATACTACACACAACTTGGAGCCATGCTTTTATATTGCAGCCACATGCATTAGTTCCATGACAGCTCTATGCAGTCAGACAGTGACACTATGATAACATAATGCTTTGATAAGACATCTGCATATTTTACTACTACAATGAACTTTAAACTTAGATACCACTCATTTTAGCCTAACAAGTCTTTACAATTTTATAGTTCCCAGTTAACACTGGGGCTACTTTCCTGGATCAAATGGCAAACTGCTACATCTGTCCTTACATATATATAATTCATTTATTTTTGCCAAGCAACAAAGCACCTCATTAATTAGGTCTCTTGGGTCTAGTTCTCTTCTACTTGTGCTACAACAGTCCTAAAGCTGTCATACAATTAATAAAGGATACAGCTTAGAAATACTGTCATATTTTTTACCAAGGCTGTAGAGTGTTTCAAATTTGTCTGCCTGGACTTAATAGTCTCAGGAAGTAGTCTAATTTTCAGAGACACCATCCACATCTCCATTCATTTTAATGGTGGATTTGCAGACATTAGAGTCAGAATCTGGATAACTTACATTCCTTTTATGTAAGAGTGGAGCCCCTTACCTCCAGGCTCCTGAAACCTAACCTGCAGGTATTTCTTTAACTCTCCCTGACACACACCATGGAACAAAACCTCTTTTTGAAAAGCACACCTTAGGTTTTTACTTATCCAGGCTTTGATCTATCACCTTTGTTCTTCATGATGAGATAGAGGCTGAAACTACCAGGACAATAGCAGCAGAAAAAGACCACACTGTAAAACAAACTTACTAGTTCCATACATTCTTTTCAACACATGACTCAATGCATTTATCACATAGGTGGGCTTTACTGCCTCATTTTGCAGAGATCCAGCTGTGCTGCTCAGCACGCCCACGTGCTGATAAAGCACATGCATGGAGCTGCTTCAGCAAAGCACACTGATCTGATGGTCCATGAAAAATCAATGTGCAGATGCACAGAGGCCAGGACATGTGGGTGCATTGTTCTTGCTTCACAAACGCAGGTCAGCTATGTATGAGTAAGATGCAGCAAACCCATGTCAACCACCAGAATACAAACTATTCACTGGCACCCAGCAAAGACTTACAGGGTAAAAATTCAAATGGCAGGACAGCTGAAAACCTGCCTACTACCAGTCTTACTCTGGAAGCAGCAGCTTACTGAAAAACAGTTCATAGTCCAACAAGTGCTGTTCAAAAATAACATACAATTCCTTTGCCTTCTCCCTTATAGAAGTAATACATGATACCCCTGTAAGGACAATGCAAAATATTCCCTAAAAGGCATCTTAGGTGGCTCTCAGCTATAGACCTTATTTTAGCACTCATTTCTACAGGCATTACTGATAATTTCTTCTACTCAGGTACTGGACCTTTACATGAAAAAGCTTGGTTTAACTTTGCAAGCACTGTATGAGATATGTACCATGTGGGCCTTCCCACAGTTCTTAACTGGAAACAGACTATTGGGTGTTTATGGTAGGGTTATGAAAGTGGAGAAAAATGAGGTGATTTTACAGAATTATGTGACTTTGTACATCTTTTGATAAGTACTGTCCACTGAAGTAAAACACACTGATAAGGTAAACACTCATTATGTCCTGCCAGCTAATTAAGTGGAGGTCATCTGTGTCTTCAATTAGTTGTGTATACTATGTATCACTCAGAAATCAGTCTTATGCACCAGCTCTGTTTTGAAGGTGACATAAAAAGCATGAAATCAAGGCACTGCTATAAGCAGGGTGAAGACAATGACAATTCTGCTTTGCTTTATTATTCAAAGAAAGATTTTATAAGAAAAGAAGTCACTGGAGACCAAAACACTATTCGAGACACCTGGCACACAGAAAATCCAGGAGCTGAAACAACAGGCTCTGGAGAAACAGCTATTAGCCACAGATCAGGTTTCAATTTTTCAAGCAAACCCAAAATATTTCATTTAAAAAACAAAAGAACACAAAACCAAACAAATAAACAAATCCCCCACAAGTAAATAAAAAACCCAAAACAAACAAAAGCAAAACCACTCTTGTAGGCAAAACGTCTCTTCTGCAAACTTTACACTCACATCTTTTCTTTGTTCTGCAAAAAGACAATTGCTCTCTTCATTGGACAAGGGAAGAATAGCTCAAAGCCCATTAAACTGCTAAAAACTTTCTCTCTTCTCAATTAACTATGAAAGTATTTCAGCATCAGTATATGCTAGCATTTTTGAGCTCCTCTAGCAAACAGAATAAAGGATTGCAGCTACTGTTCATGTAACAGTTTTCATTTCCTTTCTCCTGGGTGTTTTCCTCTTCTTTCTCCGTAGGGAATGCCTTTCTCCCTAAGGTCATCTGCATTTCCTAAGGGGAGAAGCAAGCAATAGTTGCAGCTTACAAAACCACATCAACAGCCCACTCATTCACTGTGCTTCTGCTGGTACTTTTGCTTGGCGTCCCAGTTTTGTTTTCTAAGGCAGCATGGAGAGGACCATGTCTCCTTGTCTGCCCTGCTTCTGTCAGTTTGCTCTTCAGGAAGGGAAAGCAAGGGCTATTATGTCTTCTCCTCTACCCAGTGCAGGCAGCAGACCCATGCTATCCTGCAAGGTCTCTACGAGAGCACTCTGGGGCAACAAGGGTAAGGGTGGACTTCTAACCCACCACACTTCTGAGCTATATGCCCAACCCAAGGTCGAAACAAAAACATCAAGTGAAAGGCCTAATGCTTGTAGGCAGTCACTCCTGCTGGCAGGATAAACCCTGCTGCAATGGAGAGATTATTCACATGAGCATAGAATGCCCCAGTGGCAAAGAGCTTACAAGATAAAGCTTGCAAAGTAAAAAACTGTGTGAGACTGCCATGCATGTCACATGTTGCCATTCTTCATTACTCTCACACCTGAGGGCATGCTTCTACTGTCACCAAAATCTGGTTTCACTTAGGGCATTTGATGCTACACTCTCTGCCTGCCATTTTTTTTCCCTGTAACCTAGGTTTAGGAGTGGTGCTGTCTTTTAAGTTAATCTGGTTACTGGCAAAGGCACACATATCCCACAGAGTGACATGTAATGAAAATAATTAGGAAGATTGCTGATTAATCCCCTGACACCCCTTTCTTCTTGGTATTCCACCCTGCTCTTCTAGCCCAATTTTCAGAAACCTTGGAGCAGATGCTGCCTGCAGCAGAGAGTAAACCTTGGATGATTCATGGCTGGGGATTTCTAGCTGCCACTGCTTGTCACCATGTAGCTCAGAGGAGCTTATAAGCTTGCTGAAGGCAATGAATAGCTTCATAAACCCTATAGTTTATACTTTGATTTAATGAAACAGCAGGATCTATAGCCAACAGAACACAAGCAGAACAAAATTTGCACTGCAGTTTAACAAAAATCTTTTTAATGTTGGAATTTAAAATGTATACTAAAAGGTGATAAATCTTGGTAGTTGCTCAAAAGAGTTCCCTGTCTGTGATGGTGTTGGATTTCTTTCCCAAATCCATGCTATCTAACATCTGTGGCCTAGCACTTTTCAGTTTTAGCAATGTAATTTCCTTGTAGTATGACCTGACGTCAAAAATCTCTACTTATGCTGGTCAAGGAAGCGTGGCTAGCCACAAAAGCTTGTGAGAGACTCGTGAAAGGTGTGCCATGAAGCCCCAACCCAGGTAAACTTTAGATCCAGACTCCTCAAAGCACACATATCTCTACCCATAGGGATTACTCACGCAGACAATACCCAGGAGCCAAGGAATCAAGGGCACTAACAGAATTGCAGTCACACTGAGCAATCTCCTTGGCTGACACCAGACCCCTTGAGAAGTTTCCTCTGAAAAACAGAAAGCCTCCAGCCCCCGCCCCAAACAGCCATCAAGTACATTGCTATGCATGTCTCGGGAATCTGATCCAAAGCAAGTGAGGAAGCCAAGTAAGCCAACTGCCTTTGGAAAGTGGTATTATTTCAACCTCCTTGGGGAAAAATGTATTTAGCCATTAAGTACTGATCTCAGTAGATTACTGCAAGTGCAGCTGTTTCCGTTTATTCCTCCCAGCTCCTACAGATACACTGAAGCCTCTCCAAGCATCTGGCTCCTCTCTCTTGATGGGAATATTCATGTTATAAAATAAATCTCACAAAATCAAGGTTGGACATAAGAGGCAGAGAAACAGCAGCACCTCAAAAACTTAAGTCCTGGAAAGAAGAGCACAGGCTATATATAGGCTCTGCATGAAGCTGTATCTCACAGTAAAGAACATCTTGGGAATGCAAAGACCATCTGCTCAAACCCAGCCAGAAGTCAGAGCAGACACAAAGGCCAGGCTTTCCTACCAGCACCAGGAAAACTCAGTCTGTGCTCAGAACTCTTTCAAAGGCAAAATATTAGATAAAATATCGTAACAACACTGATCTTCTCCCCACCTTCAACTAGCTAACAGTTCAAAATACTTTTACCCTCAGCCTTCTCTGTACTAAAATGATGGCTTTTGTTCCCTGTGATACTGCTACTCTTAAGCAGTCTCTGAGCCCATAAAACACATACTGCAACCGCATCCTTTCTCTACATGCTCTTTTCTGCTGCACTGCAACAGCTGGACTGATGGGATACAGGCTTCAAATCTTTCTTGCCCTGAGCCACAAAGCCAAAACTTTGTAAGGCCTATAACCCCAGCTCCCAAACACACCAATCCAGTTTGCTTAAGTCTATATCTGGGTGCTCCCTACCCTTCCATTCTAAACTTCTGCTTGGGTTTGTAATGGCAAACATCTCACAAAACCAGTATGTTGGATCCCTGCCATTGCGGTTTCCCACGAAAATGATGATCAAAAAAGTGGGATGCAAAGTTATGCCATGTGGTTTTTCAGATACAGTGCTAGTGCACTATTAGAATGACGGTACTGCTGCTTGCTGTGCCAGTAAATACACATCATGCAACAAATATTCAGCAGATGAGTCTGCCAAATATACCTACTCTCAGTGCAACAACACTAGTACAAGAGATTACATAAACTGAAGAGTGCATTTACTGCATGTGCTTCCTATCTCAGTCTCTGGGCTTCTATCTACATTATCTTATCAAGTCACTGTTAAATAACCCAAGCTGACAATGTAGGGTCAGAAAAACACTTTATCTTGATCTAGAAGTGTTGAAGTAATCTTCAAATATGAGTTTCAACAATGAAGGGTGTACACCAATGCAAACCTATTATTCAAGGCATAAATGAATCCCTTCACTAGATCAGAGACTCAGAGCACTTAGTACATTCCTGAGGTATGGGCCTACTTGCAGAGTGCAGAGACCTCCCCACACACCCTGCTCACCATGCTCTTTAGAGCTCTTTATATCTCCCACTGAATCTCCTGGCTCCACTGAGAGAGAGCCTATGGGGCCAGGTGGGCCTTGGGACTGCTGCTTACGGAATCCCCCATACAGGGGATGAGGAAATGAGGGAAAACCAAAACATGAAAAAAGGAAAATGGTTTATAAGCAGGAAAAGAAATTAGATCTTCTGAATCGCCCACAGGCAGTTGCTTTCTCCACCTAGGGAGAGAACATCTGAATATCGTGTCTTCTTCCAATACAAGCAGGAAGAGGAAAAATCCCCAAGCCCTCTTTAGGAATATGAAAAATATCTTCAGAACATAAATCAAAATATTCTTATTTCCCATGCAAATTCAATCCCTTTTGAAAGAGCATGAAATGATAAAACAGCATTAAAATATTAATGTGGCACTAATCTGGTAAACAGTTTAATTAGGTGAAAAGAGCATTCATGGAACAAAAATATTCCTCCTTACTGCTGCATCATGAAAGAAACTTGAAGCACGGCTGAGCTGTTGTCTTTGGAGAAAAGTCCTCCACACCAAGCTCTAAGTCTCTGCCTGTAAAGACATGAGGAAGCATTTTTTTCTGGTTTTGAAAACAATGAGGGTTTTATCCCCATATGTTGGCACTGGTACCTACTTATATAATGATTTCCACACATTTATCACATCCAAACAAAAGCAAACCAGTACAGTACCAACTGGTTCTGTTTACATTATGATTTAGCCACGGCATTTGTTTTTTGAGAGGATGTTTTTCAGGGGCAAGCAAATGCTTTTCAAAGTACCTTGCACTCTTTGACATTGAAATCAAAGACCCTGCCAGTAGGAAAGGGAAAAATCTGGATTAATTAAAAAAGGAGCAAGGTCAGAGCAGCATGAAAAGAACACTGGATAATATAGATGTAACTGGCAGTAGTACCAACATTTAAAGTTGTCTGGCATGTCTCATTATAAGACCTTGTTTTCAATTACTTACGGCTTTGCCAAACTAACTAATTTGCCAGCAATTGCCTTTGCTAGGTGTCTACCTCAGGTTGGGTGGTTTTTTTGGTTTGGATTTTTTTTTTGTGGGAGTGGGGCTTCAGGGGAAAAAAATATCCATTATCTCTGAATATTAGATTTTATAGCAAACAAACGTTTCCCTTTCTAAAAAATAAATAAGCAAATCAGATTTGAACAACTTTCTCACACAGCAGCAATAGCATAGAACTGGACCTCACAATTTTGCAGTGCTAGTTTAGGAGATATGAAGATTTCACTGATGTTATTGGACAAAAATAATCCTATGATGTAACGTACTTGGTTGAGTCTTTGAGTAAATCAGCAACTGTGAAACAGAGGAACTGACAGTGGGATTAACTCGTAAATCATGAAGGAGATTATCTGAAGGCAAAGCTTCAACAAGGACTGGCTATAGCAAGGGAGTAGCACTGAGCACCTGAAGAGAGGAAGAAATGAAGTCTGCAAAAACTAACAATGGATGATAAACTCCAGGAAAACAGGTGCAGTCAGCTCTAAAGAGAAGACTCAAAAGAGCAGAAGAATTGGTTAACTGAACAATCTTAGGGTAATGAAGAGAAATCAAGGGACAGGAAGAGAAGATTGCCATGAAAAATTCCACCAGTTTGAAAGAATGACTGAGGGAAAACTGGCTATGAGGATCCTGACATACACCTCCTGAAACCAGGAGCTGAGTCTGATTCTCCAGTCTCCTCATTCCTCAGCTATGACAGCCAAAGGTCTGTGCTATCCATCCAGCATGTAATGTCTGTGCAATATTGCACTGCAGAATTTCAGTATTTTATGGTGTTACAAATAATCATCATAAACAAAGCTGAAGATTCAATGCACAAATACACTTTTGAGTTAAGCACTCAAAATCTAAGCAGGGCAAATTTAAGCTTCTCCATGTAACCTTGATATGGCCCTTTTACAACAGTGCCTTTGCTATGCAAGGCACTATTAGACCTAATTTATGTTCTGTAGCACTTCTGAGAGCACTCTAAGTAACCCAAACACATTTTTTCCTTTTGATTTTTCCCTAAAGAAAATATCACCTAAAGGAAGCTTTCACTAGCAAACACATTTCTCAGCAAGAGAAGACTTTGATTCTCAGCACTAATAAGCATGTAATTATGGCTGTCCAGACAGTGAAGAAACAAATCTAAAAGAAAAAGTAAACCCAGGAGCAAAGAATTGTTTCTGTGTTATGCAGCTTAGATCTGGCCAGTGATAACAGGTGGTATGCTCAGGAAACCTGGCCATGTCAAAGCTAGAATTACTGTCAAGCAAGTAACAAAAAAATTAAAGACAGGCACAGCACAAGAAGGATTGCCTCAGTTACTGCAAACAACATCAGTATTGTCACTTCACCCAGGAGAGTCCTCGAAACATATTCTTTATATAAATCCATATGTCACAGGCTGAAGAACATATCCCCCAACACCCTATAATAAACTTGAGATGCCCAACAAAACAGAACAACATCCACAGGAGCTATAAAAGTCTGAGGAAAACTGGTGGAAGTAGATACATCACATATTTCTTACAGCCAGGCAACAGCAGTAGTCTTCTGACATGAAAATACCCAGTCAACCCTCTAATCATCCCAGGCTGACAGAAGCTTACAGAAGCTTCAAGGAGATGAACCAGGTGTAATGTGTGGAGAAGTTCAAAGCACTGCCATGTTTTCTCCAGCTCCCATCCTGCTGTGATGACCATAGCAGTAAGAAGTAATTTTCCCATTCTGAGCACACCTAGATGTGGAATTAAGTAGCAGCAATCAGACACGGCTGCAAATGAGCACCCTACCTATGCTCTGCTAGCATCACTAGCAAAAAAAATTCTGGAAAGGATTAGAAATGTTTGCAAAATGGCAAAACTTGGCTTCTCCTGCAGCAGCCAAAATCCTGTTCACCAGTCTGCACTGCCTCCCTGAGAAAGCATTTTTCCAGTTCGAAAGGGGAAGATCATGTTGTTGCTGGAAACACATATGCTTAAAAAGAAGCACAAACTCCTAAGACAGTTCTCAGTACGGCACAAAGGAACAGGTTTACTCCAGCATTGCTGGTGCTAGAAACTATGTAAACAGGGCTTTTCATTTCTAACAAGCAAAAATATCTAATTGCGGCAGCAGAGGTAATGAAGAACAGAAAACCCATTATCAGAATGCTGAAATTTACTCAATTGGGGTCCACACCTGCACTGGAAAATTTCCAGAGATCTACAAACTGAGAAGGTTGAAAAGACAAGTATAAAATAAAGCAAATAAAAAAACCAGCCGCACAATTCCCCTCCAAAAAAAAAAGAAAGAAAACCAAAATGCATCCATGTAGAAAAGTTGGAGACAAGTCTTTCCAAAAGTTAATCATGCAAGTCAGACAACAGTCCTGTTCCAGTAGGTTGATCAGCCAAACTGATCTGGGTGATAGAGGGGAGAAGTGCTTTGCTGAAAGTAAGAGCTTCAGCCAGTGATAGAAATGTGACCATATTTGTCCTGGGGCTTTTAGTTCACAAGTCAATGAAGCTTCCATTAAACCATATCCAGAGAAGATGACTATAGTAAAAGAGTGGCTGTGCATATATTCTAACAGAAAAGATCTCACATGTACACACTTGTGTACATATACAAGTATGTTATATGGGGGTTTACCCAGGCCTCAGCAAACTGGTGCAATTATCAGTAAAGATGCATCTGAAAAATCAAGTTTCCCAGCAAATCCTATCCCACCAATCTAAAAGGAAGTCATGCAATATGTGGGATGAAGCCAGGTTCCATTAGAAGCATTGCTGCAGGGTAAACTGCCTCTCTAAAGCCTCCTGAGTCTCCCCATTGGCTTTCACAGCACACCAGTTCAAAACAAACATCTAGCCAAGTCTAGATTGTAGGTTGTAAATAAACCCTGGCAGGGCAGATGGCAGAGGTGACTGCCTCCTCTCTTGCTGGGGCAATGAAAGGTTTCCTACTGGGGATAAATATGCATTACTGCAAGTTTACACACTAGAACTTCTATTTGAGTAGCAGGAAACCAAATAACCAAATCTGAACAGTTGTGGTAAGTTCTTGATTGAATGCTTAGGTCATACTAGAATATGAGGACATGTGAGAGCAGGTTTGCATCTCTCAAAAGAGCAAACATGCTCCCTTGATCTATCAGATTATAGCTACTGGCACAGCCAGCAGCCCAAGCTGTCTCATGTCTTCTTGGCTCCATTCCCACCTATGCTCCAACTTTGCAATAGGCTCTGTTTTTTAACTTGCTCTCATGTTATCTCAACACCATTCACTGATGTTCTTTGAGTAAGCATATGAAACTGGCTTTATAAAACAAGAAGTGAACATACCTGCAAAAGTCACTAAGCAAGGAAAAAGCTTCAATCCTTCCTATTTGTTGGTCCAAAGAGTCTGCTAATATCATCACTGAAGCCAACTGTTTGCTTTGCTTGGTTCCAAGTTTCAGGAAGCTTCTTGAGGAGGTTACTCTGGAAAGAGTTCCTGGACACAAACCACTCTTCATATCTAACAGGTCACAGATAGGCAGAAACTACTGAAAGGTAGAAATGTCAACCTAGGAGCTGGACTACAGATCTCTACCATAAAATTTAGCAAGACCCAGAAATCCTGCTCAGTGTCTGTAAAGAACTTTTCTCTGAACTTTTCAATCTATGGTCAATAAAATGTGTGGAACATGAACCTATAGCCTCATTTCACCATAGGATTCTTGCAGTGTGCTGAAAGAGTAATATTCAACATCACATTAAATAAGAACAGTATCCAGAAAGTCATACAACAAACTTTTATATTCATTAACATTTAATTCATTTGTTTACTCATTTTCTTTTAGAAATCATCTTCTGAGGAGATATGCAGTTGCTTTTATGTAATGAATTATTCATACCTTTTAAGACAATAAAATCTATCACTACAGTGTTCAGATTCCTATTGATTCAAGAGGTTCTGTCTGAACATCAGGAAACACTTTTTCATTGTGAAGATGACATAAACAATACCACATGTGTTGTGATGTCTCCGGTCTTGGAGATATTCAAAAACCATCTGGACACAATCCTGGGCAACTGGTTCAGGGTGGTCCTGCTTGGGCAGGGGGATTAGAACAGGTGAGCTCTAGAGGTCCCTTCTGACCTCAACAATTGCATCATTCCACTAGAATTTTTACTTTCATATTTACTTTCCACAAAGGAGAATTTATTTTAGTAATTCAGCACATGAAATTCAGTACTCACCAGCACATGAAAATACTGCTAAATTCTACCAAAACATGGAATGTTACAAAACCAAACAAAATCATGTGTTGACAGCTGACACCCTCAATACAGGTCCTTTCATGTAATTTCAGGGCTCAGTAGTTCCATTCTAAAATAAAAAGCAAGTGAGACCTAGTTACCACATCACATGTGCTGATAAAAGGTGTATTTAAGCCTCGGGGAGAGCATAGAGCTAGTGGCTAACCCTGGCTAGAACTAGCCTTCTACAAAAGCATAGTGTGCTCTGTAAAGTTAACCAGAAATTAAATTTTAGCTTTCACTACATCTGAAAGTTTTACACACTAATTTAAGGCTATTTAATGCCCGATAAGATGCAATTATTTCCCGTTCTAATAATAAAACTAAGTGGAGAAAACAAACAAGATATGAACAGTCAAAGCGTAGGAACAATCATGGTCACAGGTATATGATGTTTAATTAAGAACCAAAACAGGCCAATGAAAGCAGTATAAATAGAGATGGATGGAAAGATTTGAGTGGCAGAATGTCCTGTTTGACAAGGTGTTCCTATACATATCAATGCATATGATAAAATATTCCTTTTAGGAAAGAACCAACATAGAGAAAGCAAGCAAGGAGCAATGAGACTCAGCTGTTCCTCCCATTCATAACTTTCCTTGCCAATCAAACTCCAGTGAAAAGTACTTGAAGAAACCTTTTGCAGGCTAAAGGGGAAACCTAACTCTGCTACACAAATCCCTCACCCAAGCCTGCAAACTCTTTTTGTGTCTTTCCCAGAGCCCCCTGAATTGCACTCTCTTATACTTTGATGGCTGTCTAAGAACACTAAGTCACACTGCTCAGAGTTACATATTCTGCTATTTAGTTAGCTAAGTCCCTCTTGTAAAGAACCCATAAAGACCACAAAGATAAGCTTCTCCTAGAGGCAATTCAGAGCAATTCTGTCTATCCCAAGGTACTTTGGAAAGTCCGTGTTAAATCTCAGTTGAGTATAACTTAGGAAGATTAAGGGTTTTAGGCTGGAAGTTATGTCATTTTAAGCTAAATATAGCCTGACTAGCCTCTGTGGGCTCTACCTTTTCCCTCTTTCATATTTAAGGTTACAAATAGCTTTGATTTACAGAAGAGATTGTAGCATTTATTAAGATATACAGTTAGGCACCTAGCTGGTTTAAATTCAATAGAAAAATAAATAAAAAGCAGCAAAAGCTTTCAACTTTGTAAGAGTTCATTTTAAAAAATGAACAAAACAGACCAGTAAAGTCAACTGGATTGACAAGCATAAGGACTGAAATGTGAAGGAATTCATCTCCATTAAGATGCCTCTCACACAAAGCAGAAAATCTGTAGGACTAGGGTGCAGACTTGAGCAGATTTAAGAGTATTAAAAGTAAGTAGTGTACCTATAAAAAGAGGAAAAGGGACTGATAAGCAAAGTGTAGGGCTTATGTGAATATTAGCAAGACAAGTCATGCTAGGTCTTGAACAGATATTGAAAAATTTATAAAAGTATATCAAGCTGTAGAAAGCAAGAAAGAGTAGAAAGTGCTTTTGTCCAGAGAAGACTGAGCCAAGATTAAATGTCTCTCCACAAACAGTGGACCAGTTTTCAGTAAGAACAGCAAGACCAAGTAAAGAAAAGAAGATGGTGAGAACAGAAACTATAAGGAAATCTCTGGCCATTAAACCTGGAAAACTTTTCAACTGTAGGAGTAGTGGGAACAAGGAGCAATACTTTTTTCTGAACAGAGTTAAAAGTATCTTGAGCAAACTGCTGTGTCCTCTTTCCTTTCTAGATTCCAAGGCCCACACAGTTACCTTCAGTCTCTCTTCAATACATTTTTTTATCTACTGTTTCCTTAGTCAGGTACCTAAATTCTTATCTAATTAATCACGGAATCCTTATTTGTTTGGGTTGGAAGGGACCATAAAGCTCATCTAGTTCCAACCCCCTGCCATGGGCAGTGACACCTTCCACTAGACCAGGTTGCTCAAAGCCCCATTGAAACTGGCCTTCAATACTTCCATGGATGGGGCATCCACAGCTTCTCCAGGCAACCTTTGAGAATGGCACCTTTAAAAATAAGCTTCCTTTACACTTTTATTCTCTTTTTTGGGATGCAGAAACATCATCCCATAGGACAAAAATTGCATATTGTTTGAGACCTCGGAGCAGAAAAGATGTGAGCTTTACTGCAGTTGATAATTATTAACACAGGAGGGCCAACAATCACAATACATCTATATAAAGTTTCCTTTCTATATTACAGCATGAAATAAGAGAAATTTTGCTTTGCCCATTTAAGTACAACATTCATCTTTACAAAGCTGAAGCACCATGAAAAAAAGGTGCATTCTTTTTATCCACAGGTTGCAAACAAGGGCCACAGGTCTCATTCAGAAAGCTAAGAAAGGTCTAGGATTTTTCTAAACAACTTTGATGCCTAGTGGCAAAGACCAGCACCTCTCAACATGGGGTCTTACAACAGGATGAATGGATATATCTTTAACATCTAAGCGGGCTTAAAAATCTCACCCTCCAACTAAATGCAGCAAAGGAACAGCACACCTCCCTGATTAAAATTAAACACACGCTCTACTTAAGAGGGGTGAGGCTGCTGGAAGAGGTTGATACACATCCTTCAGTAGCGTGAGGGTTGTGCCTTCTTAGCTGCAAATGCAAGCTGTAGATACCTACCTCCATGTAGCAATCACAAAGTATATTTGGTGTATCTGAAAACCCTCAACTCCCTACAAGGTTACTGCACAGGTCAAGCCCAGCTTTATTAATAAACACAAAATCTTCAGCTTTTCCATGAATCTTTAAGCATCAGGCTTTAAAGCCCTGGGCTTACTATAATTTTTTGGATTCATAAAGTGAACACAATTAGGCAACAGAGACATGGAGAGATAAATAATAGCATTCCAGGTAAAAAGAAATAGTAGTAAAGGAAATGGAAGTAGTAAAGGCTGAATCACTGATACTTGAGAACTACTGCTGTATCATTACAAGAGGGGTAAAACTTGACCTTTGATTTTATAGTAAGTGCTGGAGATGGACCTCAAACCCCTGACATTGAGATTTGAGAGAAACTGCATTCACTTCTGTGTATCCTGGAAGGGTCAGGGGCTCTGTCAGCGACTTGTGGTGCTGCTGAGGTCCCCTCTGATATGATGCTTTCTTTGACTGCACTTTAGATAGCATTTAGACATTGGTTGATAATGACAAAGGAACGATCACCTGGGCCTGTCTTTCTTTACACAGAGAAAGTGTGGTCCTCGATGCCAGCCTCTTAAATTAAGCCTTTTAAGAAGATTACAAAGGCAGGAACTACACTCAGACCCTTGTCTTCTTTCAGAAACCTAATTAAATGGATGAAACTTCCTTCCCTGTCATCTGTGATAGCAATAGAAAGGAAATTTAGACTATTCAACATTTTAAAAACTTTTAAAACTCTTTAAGTAGATATTTATTATCACAAAATCATGGATAACTGTAAAACAGCAGTGCATTTTTCTACCATGGTTGAAGAAAATGGGCATTTAAAAAATCTCTCAGTTTTTAATACCCAGAAAAATTGACATTCAGGAGAGAAAGCTGAAAATGTCTATTTCTGCCAGAGCATGGAAACAGCATTTGTGTTTCCCTCCTTGACACTGGTGCACTTGAAAATAAAACCAAGAAGCAAATCCTTCCTTACCAGTTTGTACTGTGTTATATGAATGCCACTATTTTATTTTCTTTTTGTGAAAACAGGTTATTTTTTCCTCAGCATCTGGAGGACTCGTGGAGATGATGTATTATTAAGCTGTTTTACGAACAATATTCAGCATTTTTAGGGCTTCTAGTAAGAAATAGAGGCTTAACACTCCGTAAAGACTCATCTACTTCGAAACTATCCATGGTTTTTACTTCCATATAATTAATGTTCCTTCATTTCGAGCCAGTTACTAATATGAAAGGTGAGCTGTGAAATTAGGTAGGACATTGAAAGGACTGGGGTTTTTATCTCCCAGGATATCAAGACTAAGACATCCCAGAACTCTAGAGCAACAAATCAACAGTCCTATCCCCAGCCAGCATAACACCCAGGTACCTCAGCTAGCAGTACCAAATTCTCCAAATTAGAAGAGAGCTGCAATTTCCTCAAAGGTTTGTGGGCTTAAAGCGCTAGGGCTTTACATAGTTTTTCTAAAGTAAAGCACTATCATGTAGAAAGACATGGTATTTCAACTCTTGGTTTCTTTCCAGACAGGACACATCTTTGCATAATGATTTCTGATTTTCTGCTTCATAGATGAAATTGTGAATACTACCTTAGCGCACTTGAAGAAAAAAAAAAGAAAAATGTACTTTTCAAGTAAAGCATTTGGCCTTCAGTTACTTGTTTCTTCATTTAAATTGTGTTTTCAGTCTTAGAAGTCTTATTTTTAGGTTTACAGAACATTTTTTATATGAGCAAACTAGAGATTACTTTGAAACTCTGTATTCTGAACCCTGCTCTCTCTGAGGTCTGTTGTCCCTGAAGGGGACTTTCAAGTCTTTGGTATCTGATTTCACCATAAATTGCTAGGTTTCTGTATACTGCCTCATAAACTGACCCAACCAAGCACAAGAAAGAACACTTGCATAATGACTAACTCTTACACTTGGTTATTTGCAAGCAAATTCCTCACTGAAGATTTAAGCAGATTGATGGTTAGGTGTATTAATTGCAATAAGGTGTTTTATAGATTTCAACAAAATCAAATAGATAAATTTGCACCTAATACTCATCTCCTTTGTTGTTTTGAAAGACTGCATATTGTATCAGCCCTGGCATTAATGGTAACTTTGTAAAACCTGACAAGACACACAAACGATTTTGGAAAGTAAACTCCATTTTCAGGAATGATTTCAAATCATGGTACAAGGTAAATTTAAACACAACAATATGACTAAACACCTAATAAGGTTTTTTTCCAAAGATGCAAAGAATAAAAATGCAGAAAAGTTTGCAAGACTATAACCAATGTTTAGGCATCCCTGAAATGCTAAAAAAATGCTGTTCAGCTTCCACGTTTCTCTACAGAAAACTGTTCTAAATACTTCAGTGTCATTTTCCACTCAACTGGCAGACTATCAACAAGAGTTCCAGAAAGGTCTTTCCTACTCCAGAATTATCCAATGCCATTTCTGACAGTGTGGACAATGGGATGCAAAGTAGTTTTCTGAAATTCTGCAGAATTCCACTGAAAATTATTATCAGTAGTATAAGATGACTCCCAGCTAGCTCTAGACAGGCCAAAATACAGGAACTGACATAAATAAGTCAAACGCTATAGAAGGAGTGTAGTGGTTTAAAAGCAGCCATGCAGCTCATTAACTCACTCCCCCCCTTGCTCTCCCAACTCCAGGAGAGTTGGGGAGGAGAATCCAAAGAATGTAGCTCCCACAGGTTGAGATAAGAACAGTTTAATAACTAAGGTATAATACAAATCACTACTGCTACCACTAATAATAGTAACAATGATAAAGGAAATAACAAGTGAAGAGAATAGGACACCTCACCATCCACTGACCCATAACTCACCCCACCCTGCCTGACTGAGCACAGACCGATGCCTCCTCCAACCCCCAGAGCTCCAGCCCTTCCGGGTCTCTCTCGGTTACATCCTGGGTATGACATGCTATGGTATGGAATACTTCTTTGGCTAGCCTGAGTCAGGTGTCCTGTCTCCACCTTCCTCCCAGCCTCCCCTCCTTCCCTGGCAGAGCATGAGGCTCAGTCCTTGGACAAACCAAACATTTGAGCAGTAACTCAAAACATACTTGCTATCAGCACTGTTCCCAGCCCAAAAGTCAAACCACAGCACTACACCAGCTACCAAGAAGAAGAAAAAATGACTGCTACTGCTGAACCCAGGACAAGGAGATGTAAAGAGAAAGTACCTGAATAGGTAAAGCGCTTCTCGTTTCACTAGCAGCAAGGACAACAGAAGAAATATTCAGCACAGACTGACATTTTAGAAGGGATATGGACAAAGCAGGAGAAGGCCAGTGGACAACAAAAAATAATTATGAAATGGGTAAAGAAAGACCAGAAGGTTGCATATGAACTGTAAGGTCACTGCTAAAAGGTTGTTAAATGCATAAAAGGTTGCTGCAAAAGGAACAATGTATTCACCACATCATCAACACGATGACAGAGAGAACACATACAGGAGACCCAAAGGCTTATTAAGCCAGTAGCACCAGGAGGCATGCAAACCAGGCCCAGACTCCTATAAGTTTTACCGTATGCAAAAATAAGCACAGTATAAATAAGACAGCTCCCATGACATTGTGTAAGTGAATCCACTCAAGGATCAAACCACAAAAAAAAAAAAAGTACAAAACTGTTCTTTTACATGGTGCTGTCCCTACACTAACACAAATGAGATCAGCAGTCCTACTGAGCATCCCTCATTAAATAAAAGGTTTCTGAGCTGGGACTACAGCCTCAGTTTGTTCTGTTAGCATTTAACCTTTGATAGCATTGAACTACAAGATCCTACTAAGTTTCTTGAGTTCAGTGTGAAACTGAATTATTCTGGGAAACACAAATAATCAGCTGGGAAGAAGCTATCTCAGAGAATACACAGTCGTGTTTGCTAGGGCTTAATTGAATGCCTAACTAATTTAACAACATTACATATGCTATTTCCTAGTTATAATTACTGTTTTCTGTCATATGCAACATTTCACTATTAGTCATTCCATTTTTACTTAAGTCTCTGTGACTTTCCTGCTTGCACACTTTATTACAGTTCCACTGTTCAACAATGCTGGTTTGTTGGTTGTTTTTTTCCCCACAATGTTAAGGTCTTCCTAGTTAGATTCTGGTCTTGATCAGTAGGTTTCCTGAACTTCTGTAACATGTCCATTGAACAAGTCTGACATTGTTATTTTCCATCTTTGACAACTCTTCCATTTTTTGCCAACACAGTCGGGCTAGGGTTAGGAAATGAAGTCATGAGCTGCAATCTATGGTCCCTGCTGTCAGGTTTGACTGAGGAAACCTAATTTCTGACAGTGAGTTCTTAGTTATGACTTGATAAATTCAAACCAAAGGACTTGCCTGGATAAAATGATGAAAACATTCAACTGACAAACACATATGGAACCAGTGCAATGAGGACAAAAAGCGTGAAGGCAGAAGTATATACTCTGTCTTTTCATGATGAATATCCTCCCCTGTGTTTATTAAGGTAGGCGGGCCATTAGACTGTGCTGAAGTAATTAAGATACATCCTTGACTGGGAATATAGCATCTTCTGAAATGTACACTAAGAGAAAACAGCATTTAGTTTGGAGAATATAGTTCAAACATCTAGATGTTAGTTCTGTCAGCCAAAGCCCTGAGACAGCTAAATCACAAAGTATACAAAACCTGAGTTAAAATTCAATAGCTGATACTCAGTGACAGTAGCTTTTTTCTGTTTTCATCCCCACCAGTGACAACACTCTCACCATGGGTAATAAGCACAAGGCTTGCTTGTCCCAGGGACCTGAGACGCTTAAACATGGGCACTTAAAGCATTCAGTAGGTTAATGAAAAATCACCTGATGAAGTAGAGAGGGCAAGAAACCCTGATGAACATTTGTGAAAGGCTGTAGGCTTACGGAGATCCTGGTAAAGGTTGGAAACCCCATCTGCCATACTCTCTCAGATATATAACATCCTCCTCATTTCTATGCCTACAAACATACAAAGGTTTCCGTGAAGAGTTACACACATTGCATATATACGAAGTTATATACAAACATATATTGTATACATATACATATATATACAAAGAAGCAAACTTCTTCATATTATAGGAATAAATGCAGGTCTTATCCCAGAGTTACTGCTTCCTTCTGCACATGAGCCTTGGAACAGCTTACTAGCTAGGGACCAAATGTGTACATCTGAGCATGCAATGACTCTATTTCCCAGTTCAAACAGCACCTGCTTAGTTAACCTCATCTCCTTCACACTTCATTTTGCTAATGAGCACCCAGCCCTTTCCAAAGAGTGCAGCATTTTAAAATATTAGTACACAAATGAATAGTGCTGGCATACACAAAACATTTTGCAGAACACAGGGCATAAATTCTGGCAACTTAATAAACATACACTGTAATTTTAGCTAGATGACATATGGGCATTTCAGAGTCTTAGCTTTCAGTGATGGTAGTGCTATATACAGTTTTATGATTGATGTGATATTTCCCAGATACTGAGAAATCCAGAAAGACTAAAAAGTAATTCAAGCAATGCTTTGAAGCACAGTCAGGACAGACATAGATATTGTTCTTTCATTATACAGAACCTCAAAAGGTTTCCAAGCTTAGCTTGCTGAGACAGGCACAAAAGTGCATCAAAGCAGATGTCACTAACATATTTACCAAATATAGGAAGCAGAAAATACCACGGAGTTCAGGCCACCCATAGCTTCCCTTGCTGGAGCAATGTAAACTGCAGTGACAAGGTGCAGCAGAGCAGAGGCAATTTAAGGCACAGGTCCTTGTGCTTTTTCCATCCCTTTTGTGAACACCTTTCCTCTTCCACCAAACTCCGCATTAGGGTAGGAACTAGCATAAATACCGGTTAGGATGATTCAGATTTCAGATCAAAGTATTTTTCACAAAAGGCTTATCTGTAAGTGTTCAAAGGCTCTTAATAATAAGGTTTGCTTATTTCAAAAGTATGACTAAGTCATTAGGATCCAAATTTGAGCCCTAAGGGACATTATTCAGAGCCTACTTAAGTTTCTAGAAAGGTTGCTGTAGACCAACTCTAGGCTGCATTCTGTTCAGTACCTTATTTAAATTCTCAGAATCATTGCTTTGAAGAGTAAAAGAGGAGTGAGCTTCCTCCACTGAGTATGCAAAGGTAATCGAACTACCCAAGCTTTCAAACCTTGGCATTCTTCCTCACTTGGTGATGGAAAAAAGGGATACAGTGAAAATTCAGGAGCTCCATTGTGATCTCTAGAGTTAATTTTTAATTTAGTTACTTGCTCTTTGTCTTTCAGTGAACTAAGAGCTATGGTTACAATCAAGATATATTCTCCACAATAGCATCAGATTTTACCTAGCAAGAGAGATATTGAAACCTCCCTTTTTTTACTTCCAATTGTTATTTTTGACTTACATAAAAACAAGCCTGCAAAAACAATCCAAATCATTGCATCATTATATAAGACTGCTGCTTTTATTAAGGGATTTCTCAGAAGTCTGGAAGCATTTATTAAGGGCCATTCCTTTACATACAACAGGTATTAATCGCCTAGTTCAGCTTCATCATGTTCAGAAAAATCACAGCTGGGTAAAACCTCAGCTGCTAAAGCTCTTCTATAACAAGATGCTAATTACTTTGTTGAGGGGTGAAAGCTTAATTATTGCAGATTTGTAACCCCCTGACTGGCACTTTGGAACAGAATTTGTAGTATTTCTTTCAATCACCAGGGAGTCAGACTGCATCATACACAAGGGAGTAGCACAGCACAAAGGCATAATCATAGTTACAGCATATTGTAAGACATGCACAATAATAAAAGCAATACAGAAACATTTAGAGGGGTCTTCAGGATTCTTCTTCTTCTTCCCACAGAACCCCATATAAAATCAGGGTACACATTTTACGTCATACATAGATGTAAATCAGCTTTGTTTTCAACAACTTTTAATGGAGCTGTGCTAACTTACATCCAGTCCATGTCTGAGTCAAATGAGACAAATGAACGCTGCCTGTACTTGCCCACTGTACAATGTTCTTCCTTCACACATGGAAACATCCCCTCCATGCAAACAGACCAGGAAACCACCTAGCTCTAAAAATGTAACTCCTTTACTTCTTTTGCAGTAATCTCTTAACAGTTCCACTAGTGGTCAAGCAGAAGGTACCTGTTTTTAGCCAGTGGGCCTCAGTAGAAGACTGTTCTATGATCATTAATATATAAACCCTGACAAATTATCTCTGGATGAAGTAATGGCAACTGCCTTACTGGGTTTACTATAATGCTTATATTGTCTTCATCACATCTTTAGTATAAAACTCACCTTCCAACACAAGGAGATTAGACTTCTAAGGGGAAAAAAACAAAACCAACAAACCCCCCAGCAGAGAAGATAATGTTGCCCTTTGGATTTCAAATGAAGAATTTCCATGCAAGGCATGCATCTCAAGAGAAACTGAAAAAAATAAGTGTTACTGGCCATATTACTTGTGGGTTTTGCTCCAATCTTGTGCTCTGCACTTTCAAGATCTGCAAGTGGGTTCCCCAATCAACCACAAAACTTCTGACATGACCAACACAGCAAATGCTGCTGGTCCAATGCCCCATGGAATGTGCATCAAATAATACAGTTGTGCTACATCCAGACAGCCTGGCAATGCCAGAAATACTTATTTGCACCTTGTATGCGTGCTAACTGTATTTGCAGAATACGTAATAAATTGTCATTTTCAGTGCTAAACTGCCTAAGGGTAATCTTGTTTTAATTTGCTGTTTTACTGCCTCTAAGGGCTTCTGTTCTTTCACATGGGAAAGCTATATTATACTTTAAAATTATGACCAGAGACAGAGCACAGATACCACTCCACACAGATGGGGTAGCATTATTTCCTGCAGCTGGAGCAGAGCAAGTTCAGACCCTAAAGGAGTCCTTGGTATGAAGAGAATGCAGGAGGTTTTTTCTTTACATACTGAATTAACTCCAGCAAGTAGGGCCAAATGATACTGAAAGAAGAGAAAGCAGCACTGACTGAATGCTTTTCTCGTTTCTAGCCTAAAGGATTTAACACAGGGTTCCTATCATTCCCTGAAGAAACTAATGAACCTCATTGTTAAGAAATCTTACTTGACATTTTCTTTAATTCTCTTTCAACCTATTTCTCTGAGTTACTTTGCTTCAGCACAGCCCGAAAAGCAATTCTTGACCTTTCGTCCACATTAAATTCTTGAATTCCATTTTAGAAACAGTTTTTCAGAGGAGAGTTGACCTCTGGCAAACATACACACAGAAAATCAAACCTAAAAACCAAACACAAATCATTTCAGGTGAAAGCGTAGTATGTGCTTGACTGTATCTTTGAATCCTCAAGCCTCCATCCTCACCAGCAGCTCAGATTCTATTGATACACGGGTAACCAATGTACAGGGGGGTAATACAGAGAAATTGTACAAGGGGATTAAAGGAATTCCTTTCCTTAAACAAAAGTATTGTCTGTCCTAAGTACCTGCCATTGCCACCTTGCCAAGGCATTGACTACTGCTGGAGGGGAAGAAGCAGATGCTAGTTCTACTGACAAAAGTAGATGATTGGTCCTGCTGATAAGCCTGGGAGAGGCATACTGGGAGACCAAGCCTTAAGACCATGACAAAATCACAGGTGTTTGGTCCTACTGAGAAGCGGGGGAGAAGCAGACTGGGCGCCAACCAGACCCTAAGGCCATGTCTGAAGGTTAAAAGGTGTAAAGTTTAAGAAGAGGAAGACTCATTTACTTCATCTTGAAGACCCCTACCCACAGGAGGAAGACTCATTTACTTCATCCTGAGACCCCTGCCCATGACCAGAAGGGGCACTGCGCAGGTGCAAAGGACCTTCCGGCTCATTATAATACGAAGCGGGAATAGATACTAAATATGTATAGGCAGATTGAGCAACCTCATGTCTATGTATACGTTAAGAGGATAAATGTAAAGGGAGAACAACCCTGAGGTATGCATGCTTTGCAGGAGCTATCCCCATGCACCTCAGCGCTGAATAAAAGCATACCTACTTTACAACTTTAACTAGTTGTGGAGTCTATCTGCGCATCACTATGAGGTACCATGACCTCATCTCCCCTCAAGGTCTTGGCAGCACACTGGGGTGTATTACTGCACTGGCAGATTTGGGGGAGCTGGAGGAGGGAAGGAGGGGAGGAAAGGAAAGGATTTACACAACAAAACAGAAGGATAAGTCACCTGCACAGCAACATCCCTTACAAGCTGTTCAGGACTGCAGTAATATATAAACACAAATCCTTTGAAAACAGTGTACTTAACCATATAAAATCTATTTTGTTTGTTTGTTAGATGGAAAATCTCAAAACAACTGAAACAAACATAACAGCTAGTAGCTCACATCTAAGTTACTTAGTAAAAAGACATCTGTACAGGATCACGAATTGACAGAGCCGTATCAGAATAGTTGCATCATTCCAACTAGCATGGGAAGAACTAACATATGCAAAAGCAGAGTGTTAGTCCCTTTTATTTTCTGGGTTCATTTTCTTCAAGTTTTTCATCTTTTCCTTGCAAGAGGCAATTTATTAGGTTTGTTTCACGTGAAATAGAGCATTATAAGCTGTACCATGAGACAGCAAGTGCAGCACAACAGCTACTTCTGAACATGACCTTTCTCATACAGGTACAATTTATAATGTATATATATAATTTACAAAGTTTTCTGTAACTCATGCTTCACAAAGCAAAGGTGAAGAGCATTACCATGGCTAGCAACTCTTATTTTTAAAGGCTATATTTCCTATGATATATTCTACTCAGCTGAACCCTGCACAAGCTCTAGTTTTCCCCAGAATTTCATGTGTTCATTTCATTTTAAAAAAAATAACTCCTTTGCCTAGTATTTTCTTATTGAGCCATCAACATTTTAAGATGGGCAGAGACCATCTTTTTTTCATGTATTTAAATACAGTGCCTGCTAAAAAGCATCTTTATCATAAGTCTCCTATACAACATGATAATACAAGCAGTGAAAAGCCTCATACAGTATGATAGTACAAGCAGCAAAAAGCCTCATACTTTACATTTGGTGCTATTCGTTTGTCCCATACCAAGACATAGTGCCTGCTTTGAGAAGTCTCTGAAAAATCTCAGTTTAACAAGCTTTATCCTTTCTGTTTAAAAGCCAAACTTAAACAATTGGTGAGTTTTATTTGTTAGTTTGTGCAAGGGGTTTTTTTTTCCTATACAAAAATGACCACTGCATGATATAGCTTCCAAGTGCACAATTGTGAGCACTACTACAAGACAAAGCTCTAGCAGTTTATAATTTAAAGTAGATTCTGTGCCTTACATGGGGCTATATTAAAAGTTTTGTTCCTTCACATCCAGCAGGGTAGTTCCTGCAGATAATTAACTGAGTTTAAAAATTTCTATTATTCCCTTTGTATCCCATGTAGATTCATATTACTACAGTATTTCTTCCCTCACAAAATCTCTGATGTATGTATCTCACAGCTCCTCTGACTAGCTGATGCAGTGGCTTTACAAGGATTTCTCTCCACACTGAAAGAGAATTTTAATCCATAAAGATACTTACTGATAGCTTGCTTCCTGCACTGCATGTTTTCTTCCGCGTATAATTCACTTAAAAAGAATTTATTTTAACTTGCTTTATGATTTCTACAGACTTCATACTTAAAGATAACAGTGTCCCACTTTTCAAATACTTCACCAGGTTTCCAAAATAGTTGTTATCTGAGTGTCTTTAATTGTAACAGACATTCCCATTTGCCCTGGGTACTTCCTGCTCTACTCAGGAAGGCCACACGTATTTGGGGTCATGCTGGTTGTCTCCATATGCTGATAAATCAAGACTTCACCTTTTCCAATTCTTTTTCCTAATCCCTTTCTCAGTCTTATCAACTTGTGTCCTAGTTTTGTCTAGAATTATAGTTTCTTAACTTCTCCCTGAAAAGATGTTTCTCCCATCAATATCTCCCTTCAACATAACTACATTTCTTAGCTTCTTCCTGCCTCTGATTTTAAAACTCCCTTAGATTTCTTTTTGGTGTTTTTGTTGTTTTTTTTTTTTTTTTTTAATTTAAATTTCAGGTACTGCCCCTACTGCCTTGCTGGTTCACATTGGTTCTCTCTCCCCATACAGCCTCCATCCATCCACCCATCCCAATTTTTTCCCAGTTGTCTAATGGGTATTATGTCCATCCCCTATGCTATTTTCTTTTGAGCTATGAGCTGAGATTCCCCAGGTCCACCTGTCCCTGCACACGACACTTGCATCATGTCAGAGAATGCTATCTCATAGACACTTGTCCCAAACCTAGTACCCAAGACCATACTACTGCATTCAATAATTCATATTTTTCCCTTCTATCTGATGGGTACAAACATGCAGAAACCGTAGCTAGTAGCTGCACTACAACATGATGTAAATGCTGTACCTGTCATGCTCACACACACATCAAGGTAGTTCTTGCACAGCTCACAGTGGCAAACACCCCAATATCTGCATCTCTTAAAGATTACTGAGCTGGTAATTTGGCTATCTCCTTCCAAGAGCTGAGATATAAGTCCCTAGGTGTGTGCTCTCATTACATGGGGATACCAGACCATCTACCCAAGCAGAAGGAAGGAGACAGCAGTGGCTACTCAGGCAGTATTTCATGTGCCTTAGCATGGTTTCTAGGAGAATCTGCTCCACGATACTGTCAGGCAGAAAAGGTGAAACTGACTGGTCTCTAGTTCTTTGGGTCTTCAATTTTCCCCTTTTTAAAAATGAGGTCTTTTTCAGTTGTCAGTAACTTCAATGGAACTAAGTAGACATAAAAACCCCATAATTCACTTTATCTTTCATTAGATGCATTTGTCAGGTCCTGTTACTTCTCCACGTGCCATCAGCCCTGTTTCCTCCACCCCACAGGACTTTGTTCCTGCAAGGGCACTGCTCTTCCTATGACTATCACTTTGAAAAGATGCTACATGGCCTTGAAAACAAAAATGAGGATTCTTGAGCTACATACATTTGTGGTCTCCACAGCAACAGAGTAACCAAATCTGTGCCCCCTGCTGTATTACAAAAGGACATAAATATTGCTTGAATAATACAAAGCTGTAGAAATAACCACTACACATCCATTTATTTTGAAATAAATAGTCCTTTGAAATAAATAGTCCTTTGACCTTATTTCTTCAGAATAATTAGTCTTACCAATGGTGGTACCAAAAACTAGACCTCCTTCAGCCTTGCCTCTTCTTTACTTTAACAGCTGTTCTGTTTGGACTCTCAGGCCCAAATGCAATTCTTCTGTAAAGCATAACATGGCCACATAACACAAGCCCCTCTTAAATCGGATGGAAATCTCCAAAGAAGATAAAGCTCTTTAAGTCTGGCTCATCTCCACTAATATTTTAAAATATGCAAGTACGGAGTAATTAGAAATTAAATCGGAAGTCACATCAAAAGACAAACTTCGGTGAGGAGCATAAGGTGGGGTTCTTATGGCATACATATATTTGTTTTACCGGAGTGCTATTTGATGAAATTTTGATCTTACTCATTTGTTCAAACAGTTGAATTAACTATTTTGCAGTAAAATTAAGAATAATATACACAATTATGAAATGTGAGATACTAGCTAAAGTGGTAAATGGAACCAGAATACATAAGCCCTAAAACCAGGAACTATTTTGGCAGTATTTGAATAGCCTTCAGATGGGTAGATGCAACGGATCTAATTTTCTTACAGGGGGCAGTCAGAAATATGGGATCATTGTCATTATGGTTTCTCAGGTTGGTAAATAAGATAAAAAATAAAGTAAAATAGGGATACCCAAAATCAATAGTCCCTTTAGCAATGCAGATTTTAAACACTAAAGCCATATCAATAGGAAAGCAGGCATAGTGTGCAAGTAAGCTGACTAATTTAAAAGTTAATAGGTAAAGAAAGTCTTTGCATGCAAGGAGAAACATTTCTAAAATTAGCCTTTTCAGATGTCAATAGCACTACTGCAGGGCCTTGCTAACCTCTCCTTTTCAAAACCATAGTCATTGCAGTTAGCGCTGGCACCAGATGTTCATTTACACCTTTAGGTTTGTAAACTGAATGCTCCTGTGTTATGCCAGTGTGATCTTAACACCCTCGACAGTGTTTTGGTTTCCTTCTCCTCTGTGTCTTGAAATCTACTGAAAATTTTAATCTAAGAATATTACATTCTGAGCTCTAGGATAAGCTTCAAACAGCATCATTCAGTGAGTTGATCCAAGTTCCTTAATGTAGCTGTTTGCCATCACATCACACCCTAAGTACCATTGACATCTACACACAGCAGACAAATATAACACAGAACCTATGGGAGACCAGCACATTTCTGGATAACAAAACCTATTCAAATAAAACAAAATCTCTCTGTTACATATCTCAAATACTTGTCTAGAATCTTTTATGAACCTAAGACTGATCCATATTAATTTTTCACATGACAAATAAGAAACAAACTTTAGCCCAAAGCCAGGAGCATGTTTTACAGCAGAACACACAGGTTTTAGGATTCCCAAATTTCCTAGAGACTGTGTCCCGGCATGCTGCAGCACTTCTGAACATTTTAGGTTAACCTACTTCTTTCTGTAGGTGTCTGTTCTACTCTTATTTTTAAAAGAGGAATGCTGTAATGTTTGAGCAATGTCCATAACTTCTGTTGTTTTCAAATAAGGAATTCCTAGAAAGGCATTGTCAGTGTGTCTTGAAGGCCATCACATTCTAGTGATGAGTCAGGCCTAGAGCCAAAAAAAATTCTCCAAAAGCCTATGAGCTCTTCTATCAGCAGAAGGTTTCCGGGATGGGTGTTTCAGATTGCTAGAAACTGAGAATGTTGTCTCACACCACCTCAGGAGGTGTTTTCTCATGTTCTCAGCTGGTTTGTTGTTGTTATTTTTTGCCCTTCACTTTTTAGAAGTCTTCCAAAACTTCATTTTCCCTACCCTGTCAGACATTCTGTGACACAGAAACCCCCAGCTACTCAGCTGTCTCATATGTGGACTCTGCAGAGGTCAGTGTTGGGCAGCACAGAGTGGACACAGGCCCCTCTTAGATCACTGTGAAATCTAAGATTGGCAGAAGCCACGTTCTTTAATAGAGACCTAGAGGAAGAGTTCATCATGACACACATTTCTCAAATCAACATGTTAAATGACATTTCATGAAAGTTTCAGAACATAAAAGGCAACCTTCCTGACCTTACAAAATCAGCAACTGCAAGCTTCACAACTCATGGCAAGTATCTTCATATAACAAAGAGAAGTTTCTAAAACTGTTTGCAAACAGGCATGACAAGATGTCCTCATGCTTTGTGTTGAGAGGCATGACCAGGGTGGACATTAAGATGAGCCTGAGGGTCTCTCAGTCTGCAGAACATTCACCTCCCTTGTTTTTATTCATACTTCCTCTGCAAGAATAGGAAGTAATTTCACTCAAGCATGGATAGGCAACAAAGCACTCCAGAAAAATGAGTAAGCTGGAGGAGTTCTCAAAAGAGCCCCAAAATTTACCAACCTGTAAAAGAGTCACCAAGTAAGATATTCAGAGCACTGAGCACTTCCAACTTGAAAAGGAGACACCAAAACACAAAAGGAGGAAAGGAATGGTAATCCACAGAATTCTTTCAAAGATACAAATGCTAGATAGCTAAAAGAATGGTTTAGTGTAAGATAAAGTCTTTCACTAAAAATAACGGGTGTTACTACAGTGGTGAAAATGTAAGCTGAATATCACAGTTGAAAACTAACGTTATGCAACGATTTGACAAAGGAAACAAGTGTCCTGACTGACATGTCTAAAATAAAACTAGATCAACCTTTACAAATGACCAGCTCTTTAAACATGCTCCCAGCTGATCTCCTCGAAAGCCACAAAAGCCAAGTCAGAAAATTCTATTTACTTATCACTCTTGCCAGGAGCTGCAGTGCTGAGAAATGCTGGCCCCATGCATTATCCAGCCCACACAGGACTCATTTCTCCACCCAGTGTTTTAACCTTAACACTATTAAAAAGAAAACCAAACCACAGTAAACTGTGTGATGGCATTTTTTTCTTTTTTCCTGTCAAGATGTTAACTAAGGTTGGTTAAGAAGAATTGAAGTGAGTGTGATACAGAAAAACAGCTGCTGCTTTAGACTGGCTTTACAAAAATCTGCTCAGCCTGAACATGATGATGATAAATTAGATAAATTACACTAAAAATATTATTGTTGCAAACATGTTTTCTATTACAGACATCCCTATAAGTGTGCACACCTGTTATTTTATGGCTTAAACTGATAGTGATCACCAAGATGCACCTTCTCAGAAAGTTGTTCAAATACATCAGACATTGTCTTTGTGGTTATATACACAGAGGCAAAGGGACACAGAATGGAATATTATGACAGCCAACATGCCTCAAAGGCATCAGTAAAAATATTAGGACTGGGTTAAGCTATGAGCACCAAATCCCATACCCACTCTGAAGTGGAGATACCTAGTGCCAGGTATCTCAGAAAAAGAGGCAAGGAAGAATTTTGGACCAAGGTACAGGATGGCATCCTTCCAGCTTCAAATAGAGAGATGGTGATTGCTTTACAGTTTTTATTTCTTTCAAAACCCTCCTTTATTTAGTATTTTCTCTTGCCAGCGCACAATCTAACTCTGTCTGTAATATTCCAGTTTGTTTAAATTCTGTTGAGATTTTCACATGACAGCTTTTTGAGGAATTTTCATAGGTGAATAGAAGAAAAAAAAAATAAAAATCCACTGCATTTACACAAGTTTTTACTATGTTTGTAATAATGGCTTCCTTTGTCAAACATTCTGCTGGCCTACCCACAGCCTTATAACACAGAAGAAAATCTTTTCTGGGGTGGGGTAAGCTCTCTGGGGAAATCCTGAAAGCATTTCAGCCATCAACTGTTAGAGTGTTACATACGAAAATGTACTGATATTCATTTTGGGGGCCTTTGGAACATTGGAAAAAGCTAAGACTGAGCAATTTGTGAATTTACCAGTTGCTTTTTTTTGAGGGAGGCTTTTCCAAAGATGGGAAAGCAAGGTGTTTTTCATGCAAAACCAGCCCTGTGATGCTGGACCATAAAAAATGTTGGAATGGCTTGCTACTTTGCATTTATTAAAAGAACCTTTATCACACACTGCTACTGAAATAAATGCATAAAGGATGGGCAGTCTTTAGATAAATAGGTAACCATTTCAAATAACAAAACAAAGAAATAATTAAAAGGCTTTGCAATAAAAGCTTACCAGATGATGCACCGACAAAACACTACAATTACAAAACATTTTCAGCTAATATGTTTAGCATAATGTACTCCACAAGCATTAATGGATTATCAAGGTAGCTGTAAATCACTTTATCAATTATTGAACTGCAATAAAATATTTATAAATGGGCCCTTAATATCAAATCAACTGTAATACTTTTAAAATGTGGCAAAGAGAGGGAATGTGCTTATGTTTTCATTAACAGAAACTTGTGGAGTGTTAATAAATGACTTTGCCTTAACCCATGCTTTGCATCTTCAGTAGTTCTGGCTTAAGGGAATAATACAACTGAACAGTGATTCTGTTTTACTATAGTCTGTGCAATAAAACAACCCAGTTATGAGAGCACTTGGATATTGTTGTGAATTTGAACCATCATGGGTAAGGAGTTTACCTCATTTAAGAGGTTCCTTCCATTAAGACTATTGGGAATGAGTACCTGGATAAAATTGTCAGGTGATCTTCTATGAACTTTTTGCTTTTCTTACAGACAGAGTTAGTTTGGAACCATTGCATTTTTCATTTAATTTTGGGTTAATCAGCAGAACACATAAGAGCATTTTCAATTAAAAGTGTATGTCCAGAAATATTCAGTATCAGTTCAATCAAAGGTTTCCAGAAAAGCAAGAAGTTTGGCAAATACCACCATGAAAAGTCTGAACGCATGCAGGGTGCTTGCTTCAGCCTACTCCATCACTATCTAAAAAAAAAAACCAAAACCAAACCAAAACCAAACCAAGAGTACCAAGTATCTGCTGTAAAACCTGGATTTTCATTCCAAATTTCCCTTTGAAATTCAGTCAAAGTCAGTCTCTCAAAAAAAAGCTTTTTCAAATTTTCTGCTTAAATTCCAGTGAAAAAGGAAATTATTACTAAGCCTCCAGATTCAGCACCACTGTCCAGTTACTGTAAAAACTATTATCAAGTGAAAATGATAATAGTCACACTTAATCAGGTGTGTCTCCTGAGTCCCTGAATGGAAATCATATACTTGCTTTTTAATGTTGCAAGGTTAAAATTGTGAGGATACCCTTTCATAGCAAAAATGAAAGAAAGCAGTCAGGCTACTATTAGACTGCCCTTGATGCTGCTGATAATAGGACAAAAGTGAAGTAAATTACTGACTGGCAATTCTGCCAAGCAAGAAATTACTAACCACATTTTTAGTAGGCATCTGCTGGTGTTTTCAGCACAGGGGGTGTGACAGGACTTTACTCATCCTCAGGCCAAGAAATCTATTTTAGCTAATAAAGAAACATGCAAAAAAAAAAAAAGAGGACTCAACTGCCAAGTGATACAGCAAATAACAAGAGCCATTATACAAAAGCAAGTCTGACAAATACCCACAATCATTGATAGACTGTACCAGAGCATCTACCAGATGCACACATTCTTCTTTCAGGCCCTTTAGCCAAAGTTCAGATACCTATTGTAAGATCACACCATCAGAAAAAGTGCTGCTGAGAACTACCTTTGCTGCTGTCGCTACAGCCACAAAATTGCAGCTGTCAGAGCAATTCTGAACTGTAAACCATCTAATCATAGTCTGATTGCACAGTCCAAACATCATCTAGAAACACTAGATTGTGCTGCAGAGAGCATCATTATACTTCATAGAACAAACTGCTGAATATGGGTATACTTGATGGGGAAAAACCAATACACTGAAAAAGCCGGTGTTAAACTCCTCCTGTTCTCCCAAATGCCAAGTGAAAAACACAGTCCTATTGAGGAAGGCAGGCTTAGTAAGCTCTCTGAAACATGGGGCATACCCTGTCACTTATTTATGCCCATTTGGCTGGTCAGAACCAAAGATCAGTAATTTTGCTCATTGGTGCTGAGTGTTTCCTTCAAAGAAAGCCTTCTAAAGCCACAGCTGTTATAAAGAGGCATATCTGAGGTTGATTTCAATCTAGTTCTCTATTGCAGAAAATGCTGCTTTTGATCTACTGACTGCCAGGTTCCTACAACGTATTTCAACAGCAGCCACATATCAGTGCCTGCAAATTGAGCTTCAGCTGAAGAAGTGGCACAACAGGAGACTTACCTAATGAGCAGAATGAAGGAAAGCTCCCTCTGGAAGACAACAGCAGTCTGTCAGTAGTCTCTGAGCCTGCCGACAAGAAGGGTTATGGACCTGCATGTCCTACAGCCACAGCAGCCCATTCAGCACAAGTAAAACCATAAACCCCTCTCCAACACAGGTCTGAAAACTGCTTGTTTTCTGAAGGCCTTCTCTGGTTCATTTTGACATGACCTACCTAAGAAAAAGCATTGGGGTGGAGGAGTTGAGACCCTGCTGAAAGCACTGTCACTGTAAGCTCTTTCCTGTAGGGACAGCAGCAGGGTATCACTAAGCTTACAGGAGCCAAGTACTTGGATGAAGGGAAAGCTGTTCATGCCCAACCAGAACAGCATGACCCTGGCAGGATCTCCTGGACCATTTTGCCTGCCAGCTTTGGAAGGGTGTTCCATCTACTGCTACCTTGCATCTGGAAGTATGAGTAGATCAAATCTCCCAGTATTTCTTCCTCTGGAAAGATTTCTCCTAATCTTTTCCATTTCATTCTCCAGCCAAAGATACAGAATCATGTTTTTAAGGAAGATAAGCAAAGGAATAATAGAAAATCCTTTTACAGCCATTTCACCTGATCTCTCGGATACTCTGGCTGACCCAATAATCCTTCATTTTTGATGCTGGAGAGCAGCATGTGTTTCAAAACATTCTCTTCATCCTGATCAATTATGTGACTGACTGTGTACTAACCCCTGTTCCTAGGTAAGTTTTTCCAATAGCTAGGTATCTTTGCATATAACATTTCTAACTGTGCTTAGCTTTGGCATCCAGCTGCTGAACTATCATATTTAGACAGAGTTTTAAAAACATGCAGTAATGAATTAACTTTGCTTCCACTGAAATAAATCCCAAACCAGTAAGGCTACATGGCTATGTCCCTCACACACGTGCAGTACAGGTACACATCATAAGTTACACACTCCCTAACACCATGCTGACAGCTTTACTGCATGCAAAGAGTACCAGCTTAAACAGACTTTTTAGTTCATCTTGAAAAGTATTTCAGGTTTCTCAACTTCCTTTTACAATGTAAAAAATTCACAACCACAGCAAATTTAGCAAGAGTGACAGAGTTTTAGATGCTGTTGGTGGCTGGAACAGTTGTTGCCCCTCCTCCCATAAAACGTTGCTTCTAGAAATTACTGGGCTGCCTGCAGAGAAGTGTTTTGCAGCTCCAATACAGTTCCAGCAGTATTATCTTAAACAAAAATCAGTAGTGATTTGTTTCAATGTACTAAATGGTAAAATCCAAACATTTCAGGTAGCTTCACAAGAGCTGCAGCTTCTCTGCAGCGGCACAGCAACCTCAAGGTGAAAGGCACAAGTGTCAGGGACAGCAAGACAAGTGTAATACCTATACATTACAAGCCTGGATGTGCCTCGCCACTCTGCATAACAACTTTCACTCAAGCAACCTGACATCTGAGCAATGCTAAACCCAGCCTAATTCAGCCATGTACAAAGCCTGCCTGGTTGCAGTAAATGGGCTGCAGACAGTGAAATGTCAATGCTTCACTGACATTTTGCACATGAAAGGTCTATATCATTCTGCATATGAAAGGTCTACAGCTAAAACAAATGCTTCCAAGATGCGTTTTCTGTTACTGCTGTCTCCCTTGTCATTGTTTGCCCTAGCCAGCACAGGGTGTTTGGGAGGATTGATATCCATCAGTCAATGGCATATGGATCAAAATCCCGCATAAGAGCTTGACCTACCCAATAATCTTTTGCTAACTAACTTGCTTCACGTTTCTTTAGGCTTGTTGTGGAAAAAAAAAAAAACCAAAGAAAAAAAAAACCCCAAACCTAATACAAAAAAAAAAAAAACCAACAAAAAAACAAAAACCCAAACAAACATAACAAAAACCTCAACAAGATGGGCTGGGAGTGTGTGCCTACCACTACAAGGCCAGCATCCATGCAGACTTCATCTTGCAGCAAGCAGATTCTCTTTAGAAGCTGAAGAGGTGAGAATTCACCAGCATCTCAAAAAATCTAATTTTTTTATCATATTTTTAAATTAACTTGTAATTTGAAATCCACTCCTTTTTCTAATAGAGCATTACTGTTTTACCAGCATAACAAAAATAGCTGTCTGCAATTTCCTAAGTGAAGGAAAGGGTTCTTTTATTTTCTTTCAGCCAATTCTGCAACCTTGCTTAAAGAACTTATTACAGAAACACTTTGAATGAATGACAGCACTTAATGATATTCTTATGGCAGTAATACACAAGTGAGACTATTTTACTTAATTTTTCTGCAACGGTAGAACACCCCTGCTACAAAGCTATGCTAACTCAGGCTGCTTGCCTTTTCCCTAGTTATTAAAATGACACTTAAAATGCAAATCTTAAATAGACACAGCAATTATCTGGGGTTTACCTAACAATGACTACCTGATAGTTATGCAACACAGCAAAGATTTTGCATCTTTTACATTGCAGAACAGTATCTACCTTAATGAAAATAAAGTTGGAAAAGGGGATTTGTGTACTTAATGAAAGTACAGGGAGTAAAATGCCTGGAACTTAGAGAAAAACACCAACAAAAAGCATAAGTTTGAAACTAAGTCCTTTGGAAACCTTTGGTGTCTCAAACCAGCTTTAATCCACAACCTTGTAGGTTGCACCATGGTCACCCTACATTCTCTATAAGAACTGTACAAAGATGATCTGAAATAGAAAACTAATGATGAGGGAGGCATGTGCAGTGCAACCAAATACAACGGTTCTCCTGTACCCAAATTGATTCTAGCCCAGTAATGTTCAAAGACAATATTTCAGCTAAAAGATTAACGTGCTGTTAAAAACAAAATGCTCCACTTCCTAAACAACATACATTTCTAAGAGACAAAACATACATCATACTTCCCATGCTTTAAATATCTCAGCAATATTTTAAGTACATAAACACAAAGCTTTTTAGAATTCCAGAGTTGAAGGTATGGTTTTATTACTCAGATCAATCCCTTTTATTGTCAGAAGTCTAGACTAACTGCCCTAAGTTAGGAACTCACAGTGCTGTCTTTATAAGCCTTGGGTTGGAAAGATTACATGAGCCTTTAGAAAGAAAAATACATAATATTTACAGGTTCCTATATAATGTGAAAAAAGATTTAATTTCTCAACCTTATTTTTCAGTGTTTCCCAGAATACCATTATCTACTCATTAACAAGTTCTCATCCAGTTCACCTCACCTTCTGCCCTTGACACAGTCTTCCTGCTTCATTAGGTATCTGCTGCTTTCATGTTTTATAAGATAAAGACCCAAAATAGAACTTTACAGAGGGACAGAAAAAGTACTTCTGAAAATAAGGATATACAAATAGGTCTGTATACAATGCCAGTGTCCCATACAAATAAAAAGGGGCTGTCCACTTTGAGCGTTAAGCAACCTAAATCTCTTCACGCCAAGTAGCTTTTATTTTTACTATCACTTACATGTATGATGCAATGTTCATTGAAAACACAGCATGACTGGTGTTCAGCAACTGATAGTACAGTCATAGGATAGATCAAATGTACAGATATTAAGAGTATGAGACAGAATACAAACAGTTATCTCATATGTGGCCTGGCATAGTTGTGTGTCTTCTGTTTCCCACCTACTGCTGAAGACTTCATTGCAAAATTGTACTCATACCACAATTCTGTTTTGCTGCAGTTTAGATCTCTACTTAGTTGTAATGCTCCTATCTGAGAGCAAATGACATCATTATGCATTTTGAAGGACAGATATGATCTCCAGCCAGATTAAAACATAACTTAAGCACTCATCTATGACCAGGAATGCACAGAGTGGGCTGGAAGCAAGCACGCATCTTCACATATCTTCAGTGTCACAGCCAGCACCAATGGGCTGGTGCTTCATGGATCCAACAAAATGGCTCCAAGTTATCTTCTTCTCCAAAAGCAAAACCAGGAGCAGCAAACTCCACATTGCACTCATACCCAACAGCTGATAAAAGCAGCTGGAGCACATGAATTTATGAACAGTCTTAATAGAACCAAATATAACAACAAACCATACTCTTTCATTCTCTGTGAACCTTTCTGCTGACAAAGACTCTGTATTTATATACGCATAATGCTAGGTGAACTTCAATGTTGAGAAATAAAATGCTTAGCTAAACTCACTAAAACTGATGGATACATTAAAGAGAACATTGAAAATATTCAATCTTTTTTTTGTGGTTCACAGTCACAAAAGACACCTGTGTCCAAGCCCACTTATTGTCCCAAATCTGACTGATCCTTAGACCCTTACATCAAGTCTTATTGAATCTGAAATGTTCTTTTATAAACCTGACTTTATGTCTTGAACTATCACCAGAATTTGGAAATCAGAGGAGCTATAACATAAATGTACAGTCAAAGTCTTATTATATCCAAAAGCTTTGTTCATAAAGATTTTTGGTGTATTCAAAAAGCTTCAGATCTCATGAAAAGACTGTTCTGATATCATCAAGACATCCCTCAACAGTGCTGCCACTTTAAAGGGTTAGATATGTTCCAAATATACAATGTGCAATTGTCAACAATCAAAACACTTATTAAATTGGCTTCTGAAGAAAACAGTTTTAAGAACATGCAGCTTTGGTTTAGTGTTAAAAACAGGTCTGCATGAATAGAGAATTCATCTTAGGAAACAGCATGCTACTGGAAAAGAAGCAAACTGCTAACACACCGTGAAGAATCATACACCATTTTCCCTGCTTGGATTTTGTCTCACAGCTGGAGAGAAGTCTTGTGCAATAAAGATAATTGCCCACCAGCAAAGTAATAAGACATATACAGGCAGTCTCCACTAGCCCTAAATAAATAACTGTTGATTTCCCTTTCTCTCACCATGCAAAACCAGAATATAATTTGGCGATTCATTTGTGAGCTCAAAGAAAGTACCAGACAAGAAGGCA
Source organism: Melopsittacus undulatus (assembly GCF_012275295.1). Taxonomy (NCBI): domain Eukaryota; kingdom Metazoa; phylum Chordata; class Aves; order Psittaciformes; family Psittaculidae; genus Melopsittacus; species Melopsittacus undulatus. Next base: position 57,248,489 of record NC_047533.1, read on the forward strand.
GGACTGGATGGAAAGCCACGGACATATTAATGTATTAACCTTGGAAAATCAAGCTGCTTTTGTTTTTAAAAAGCTGTGAGCTGTGAGCAAAGTAAAACAGTGCCAACTCAAAGAGGCAAATTTACCCCATGGTCATTTCAGAGCCATTTTCTCACACTTTAAAATAAACAGTCTGCTTCTATATGTTCATCTGTTATACCACAACCTGCCTCAGCCTAAGGCAGAGTGTCACTTATTAACATGCAATCCTGGACATGTGCAGGTCAGCTTGGGACAGTGGGAACAGAAAAGTCTGTGCATCATAGGGCTGTGATGTTATCAGAGGTTACAAAGGTGAGTCCAAGGAGAGATCTTCTAGAAGAGAATGCAGGAAAACATGACATAGAAGAGAAAATAATCCTCTTTCATAAAAGCCATGTGCACTGTTTTTAAGCATTTCAGTGAATTCTCATTGCAATATAGGCTTTGTCGCTGTCTAGGTTCATTCTTAACATTTAATGTACCAATCAGGAGCCTAAATACAGACAACAGAAAGCAAATTAAATACCTGGCCTCCCTCTAGGATGTTTTTACCGAGGACACATAGACATTTTTTATGCTGTAAGACCTTTATTATCTGAGCTTTAATGTGTTATTTAATTTTTCTAGCTCCACATTCCTCATATCACCAGAGAGCCTGAGCCCTCTACAGTCACTAAAGTCGATATAGTCCAAATACTCTCTTAAAGCAGAGAATATAAATATCTTTCTAGAATAATCCTCATGTGATACCTTTCATTGTGACAGGACACTCAACTTCACTTGAGATGACCTTCAGACAACGTAAAGACTGCCTTGCTGACAGTATGAATAATATCTGTGCTTTGCAAAATATTTCAATTCTGCTATTCCTGAGCCTGTAGAGTCTCTCTTTTGGAGATTCAGATCTTACCCCACACACCAGGGCCTAATGGCTTCAGATTTGTACTGACTCTTTCCACCTTCCTTTCCAAGAAGGGCTTGATACGCAAAAGAAATTCAATCTTGTCCTGTATGTTGACTACTACAGCAATGCTTCAGAAACCATTTTAAAACTATTTAGTGTAAAAGGCTAATAAAGTAGTATGATTTCTCCTGATTTAAGGGGTGATGAAACACACAAGAACACAGGCTTAAGAGACTCCCTGAGCTCCCATGGAAAGAAGCAAACCCTGTCAGTCATTCAAGCACTCAGTGGTGCACACTCTCCTAAACCACTTGCCCGAAAAGTTACTGACAACTGCACTGGCCACAAGTACAGTTCAGACCTTTCAGGCTGTCACTTTTACCCAGAGATACAAAAGCATGAGATAAAAATATTACCCTCAAGGAATCTTCCTTCTCTTTTGTGCTGCACTAGTCTCTCAGGCAGTTTAGAGTGCCTCTATAATGCAGATAAAGCTGACAAGGTCACCCAGGCCTTGATGTGAATCCTATAATGAGACACAGGGATGCAAGTATGTTTTCTTAGGGCTATTTAAGAAGCAGAGACTGTAATCAATTATTATCTACTTTGGAAATGAGGCTGATATAGAAGGTGAAAGAAAACTGCTAGAAAAACACACAGATCCCCACTGCACCGTTTTTCAAAAATCTTTGAAAAAAGGTTTATTGGAACTTTTTTTTTATACTCACAAAACGACACTAATATTCCAGAGACTATTTCCTTGAAGAAAGAGTAAAAACTTTGATAGGAGATTAGTTTGGACAATCAGAAGGAAGGATACTTACATGCAACCAAAATCCAACCAGCAATTTTCCCCAGCAAATTGGGAATAAAAGGAAGGGCTGCAGGCAACTGGGTATTGTGAGGGTGTAAAGAAAATTTCCTGCCACATCTTTGAGCTACATTCCCAAGAGGAAAAAAAAAAATCCCAAGAGAAACCATCTTTAAATTATTTCAAAGTGTACACAAGAAATAAAAAAAAAAAAAAAGCTTAAGGAAAGAAACAAAAAAGCCACCGGTGATTCCAGTACAACTAGACCTCAGGTGCTCATTCTTTTTCTGGTACATTTCTTTCTTGTTACTGCAGTTAAGTAAAAATGGGTTTTCATTAAAAGCCAAACAATAACTGCCACCACCCCCCTCAAGAAAACTCTCCAGAGATTTTATTCACTTGCAGAACTCTCTTTAAACTGGTCTATGATCTCACAGCAGGTTTATTTTAATACGCATTCAAAACACAGAACTTATGATGATGCAAAAGTATTCATTTCTGAATAGTTTCCAGAACTGTTCTGCAGTGAAAAAAAACCCAACAAATAAACAACAAATCCAATTATTCTGCTACAAACAATGAGCTAGGGTCTTATTTAAGGTAAACAGACCAATTTATCAAGACAGTGGAACTGAACCCACTTACATTGCCTGATACTCAGTTCTTCACTTTAACCATATGCAACTTAAAAGGCATTCTTCAAAGAGATACTTAGAAGGAAACACTTTCCTGTAGTAAAGCCAAGTTTGCCAAGACAGTAATATTCCTGACAACATTTCCTTTGAAAGAAGTGCTGAGAATTCCCAGATGATGTAAAGGATGCAAGCTGTCATCTATAAATTAAGACAACCCTTTTTCTGAAGCATATACATGGTAGGAAATCAAGGAACTCAGGGTATTAGGAAGTCAGGTTTATAGATTTTTTATTTTTTAAAGCACCAAGGATTATAGATGCTACTGAACAGAAATATTTGCAGCAAAGGGATTATATGGGGGAAACACAGAAAACTGAGCAATCATATCTACCGAATTACCTTGTAGCAGTTGAACTGGGGAAACTATCATGGCAGTAGTCTGCAGCAAGTACAAGACAAAAAATACCACAGCTTCACCCTCTTCACGGAGATCACTTGGTGTGCTCTAAACACACAAGTGCCACAGCCCAATGAGGAGTCTGAATCTTTAATTATTGACTCAATTGGCTGCAGCTGGAAGCAATCTTTTCCAGACTCTTTTGGAAAGCAACAGACTCTAAACAGCTCTGGTCACTCTCCTGCACTGACAAAGTCTCCTGTGATGCCCAACTCAGCAATGATACTGTCCATTCTGGAGGCAAAACTACTGTTTATTTTATCTGCAGTGCCAACACATCTATCTGGCAAAATACTGCATTTTGGACATAGCTAGCTGAGCTCAGTACTATGGACAATAATGTCTCAGGATGGTCGAGGAGGAAATCAGATGTGCCATGTTCAATGAAAAGAAAAAGAATCTCTTAAACGAAACTTCTGAAATTTCTTGCTCCTAACTACCCTATTTTTACTGTTTTCCATTGACCAAGGGGCACTTAATTCCCTCTGGTTTCTTGGAAAATTCCAGCACACATTGCTTTAACCAGATCAGTTAGCATATCTCACCATAACGTTGTAACTCTGCTGAAATCCTCATCCTATTCCTTTACTCCTTCAGAGTGCGAGAAGCACCATGATTGCAGCTGGGCAAAACAGAAAGTGGAGGCCTGCAAAAATTGGCAGCTCCTCTTTGCTAGCAGCAAAACTGAACTGAAACTTACAAACTGCAAAGCCTACTAGAAATACACTGTGTATGGTTAGCCCAGACTGATCCTATGCCATCAATCTTACTTTGCTGAATAAATGCAACTGGACCCTTTAGCTTTGCCAGACTGGAATAACTAAAACTTAGATATTCACGGTGGTTTAATGCACAAGGTTCTAAGAACAAAACTATAAACACAGCACAGAGTTTTTATTTTGGGATGCCTTAACAAGCAAAATCTCATTTTGGAACATCTTTCCAGAGGGAGAAGAAAGTTACAATGCCTCAGCAAAACCTGTAAAACTGAGAAAATAAAACATTTCTTGTTTACTGTAGTATGAAACAGGATTAGTCTCTTCTAACTCAGAGTGTCAAAAGGGAAAATTCATAATTTATACATTCTCATAAAAAAATTGTCATCCCATGATGGCTGTTAGCTTACAGGTGACAAGTCTTACTGCTCAAAACCCTCCTGAAATGAGGCATTAAGTTGATATTTAGATCAAAATCTGTCCTCTTTTGCATGCACTGCTTTATATATTAAGTAACAATATTTGCTGCCAGTGTTCTCCCAAGAATGTTCTTTGCTCTTCAGAGAATGTTGCACCTCTCTTTCTGTATCAATACCATATATTTTTTATTTACTTCCATTCTCACAGACATTATATTTTGGTGTAGAGTTGCTATGCAATATACATCCAAGTCTTTCTTGTCAGATCAATCAATATTTTATTTACAAGGAAAATACCTTATTTACATTGTGTCAGAAGGGATATTTGCTGAAACACTGTTGCATTAATAAACAACGGAAGAAGCCTCTGGAATAGGAATTTTTTCTCTAAAGAACACTGTCCCATGTAGTGTGCAACTGATAGCTTGAGTTAGCAAAAACCACTGGGTGAGCATTGTATAACTTGTGCTTTATGGGCCTCACAGACAGTAATCTGTTTGTGTTAAAGTAGCCTGATATCCTGTATCAGGCTATTTTAACTACACTGCAACCACCAGCATGAAGAGCTACACTGGTATTTTCTCCACACTTATGCAGGGAAAAGTTTCCCTGCCTTGGGACCCTCTTTAATTTAGGGATTTTCTGTCCTATATCTGGACAGCACAGATAATTTTGAAAGGATGCTTTTGTTTTGGGAAAAATTGTTTTGCTAGAAGGTGTTGTTGATGGCAAAGGGGAGGGGTAAGGTCAAAAGGCAAAAGGAGAGGAAGAAAATAAAAGGGAACAAGAAAGAGGCAAAAGAGCCATTTTCCAGAGCAGCAGGGAGCTCAGCTGATGACATGCTTCCTCTCATAGGGCATCAGGAAAACTCCTATGAGTCATGTGCTGTGACAGCACATAACTTTGCTTTCCACACCCCCACACAACTACCTTGCTTCTACTGACCCTCCTAAAGGCTTGCTAGTTTTGGCTTGAAACTCTATTGAAAGCTTGAGAATATTTTTCCCATTAAAAATAAATTCAAAACTGGTATATTCTGGTTTTAAATCAAAACTAGTATCTTCTGGTTTTAAATCAAAACCATCTAATTGGAAATTCCCAGTCAGTTGTATTTTTACTACCTAATGGTCCTGAGAAGACATGATACAGATATTTCTGAAATCAATTCTGTGAAATGAAAAAGTCCTCTTTGCTGCCTGTTTTCTTCTTCACATAAAGGTCCTTTGACTGCTATCAGGTCACCTCCAAACTTTTTTGTGAGCTGAACAGATGAAGTTCTTTAAATCTCTCACCACAAGGCATTTTCTCCAGTCCTCAGTCTATTTTCTGTGGTTGTCACCTGCATCTTCTCCAATTTTCCACCAATTTTTCATATTAATATAAGTATCTAAATAAGAACTTAAAAGCCTACCTTCCAGCCATCTCTTATTAGAGAAATTGAACAAGGTCCATCATCAAGTGATTACAGTTAATCTTAGATTAGTTAGGGTTGGAAAGGACCTCAAGATCATCAAGTTCCAACCCCCCTGCCATGGGCAGGGACACCTCACACTAAACCACGTCACCCAAGGCTCTGTCCAACCTGGGCTTGAGCACTGCCAGAGATGGAGCATTCACAGCTTCCTTGGGCAACCCATTCCAGTGCCTCACCACCTCCACAGTAAAGAACTTCTTCCTTATATCCAATCTAAACTTCCCGTTTAAGTTTGTACCCATTACCCCTTGTCCTATCACTAATGAAGAACCTTGCGTCAAGTACAGTTCAAATTAAGCCTTTCAACAAGTACTGCACTACAGTACATTTCTTACCCTACAAATACACCTCTACATTTTCAAGAATTTACTCAACTGTGTTGTAGTAACTTGTACAGGAGCTCTTGACAATGCTTTTGTAGACTCAGCTTTGAGTAATGTGAATGCTTTCATAGAATCATCATAGAATCATAGATAATCCATAGAATACATTCAGATGATCCACTCCTTCCAGATTTCAACTTGTTTGCTTTTTAAGTCATGTTCTATTTTTTCAAATAAAACATTTTTACACTTGTATTCAAAGTAAATACTTGGAGCTTCAGATTTCAATATTTTTTTCCAGGCATGGTGACTTAAAGAACAAACTGTTTTGTTTCTTAAACCAGTGCCCACCTGTTCTATAACTCTAGTTTTCACGACAGGATCAGACTTTCTAGATAATACACTTTCTCTAGTTGCTGGATTCTTTTTGCAAGTAACCAGATGAATAGGATTATACCAAAACATTTCAGGAACCATAAAAGTGCTGTTGAATAATGCTATTTTCCCTTGTGAATACAGGTAAACATGGTCTTGGAGCACAGGTTCCCCTGATGGTCAGAGGCAGCAGGGCAGAAGGAAAAAGGATGTGTTCCTACACTTAATACAACATGAAAGCTTCCTGGATCCTCTGGATATTTTGTGTAATGGCATAAAAATACAGCATTACTTTCCAGTGTCTCAGCTTCTCTTAGAAGGGAGTAACTGAACAAGGAATGATATTCCTGTGTATTTCATAAAACAGTTCCTGATATCAAGAGACAAGACATGATCGCATAATGAACTGGCATATAGCATGGTGCCTGTGTATTCTGTACTCTGGCCTCCAAGAATTGACTTCTATTTTGTTAGAGAAATCAGTACGTAATGGACAACAAGGAATGAGTGGAGAATGGTTTTGTTGTTCAGTAAACTGAGCTGGCAGCCAGCTGTCAATCCCACTGGCTCTGCTCCCCAGATCCCAGCCAGAACAGTAAGGGAGATTGTGGAGGTAACCTCATTTCACTTGCTAAAAATATTTGCAAAAAAAAAAAAAAAAGGTTTGAAAAAATATTGCCTAGAATTTTGCATTCCTTTAGATTCCTACTTCTGCTTCTCCACTACAAACAATATATTTCCCTCCTTACTGCTTTGATAAGAGACTCTGATCCTGGTGGGAGTGTCAGATTTGCCACTGGAATGGAATATTCATATAGGCAGTTCTGTTATTACAGTTGGCTGCCCTGTCTTCGCCATGTTCTGTGATTACTGTGCAAGATCGCTTGGGAAGTGATCCAACAGCAGCCTGTCTGCAGAAGCAGTAATCTCATTACAAGTTTTGATCATGAGGGTGCCAAATATTTTTGAGACAAATATGAATGATCTCTGTGCTGACAGGTAAAGCGAGCATTGCTCAGTAGAACATATATATTGCAAGAATTATGAACCTGACTGAGAAAATTATAAGCCTGACTGACAACAGAGAGTGTGGCTATGATTGGGAGGAAAGGGCACGGGACTTTAGAAGATGGTACACAGAAGGCCAGAAGAGTGCAAGCACTGTTTGTCCACAGGTTGCTGTGGAAATGTCACATGAAAAGGGAGGACACTTAGACCTGGCCTTGTTCCATATAAATTCAGGTGTTTAGTTACAAACACTTAAATGCGAATCAGTGCAGAGAAAGAGGAAAAAAAATGGTGTTCTAAATCACTCTCTGGAGGGGCCAGAGATTAGAATTGCTTTCTGTGTCCTGTTTCTCTCTGTTAAAATAAGGATGAGAGGGGCAATGCAGAACCATTCCAGTGCTAGCTAAAGCACTCCCAGTTAAGTATGTAGCAAAGGATGAGATAAGCCTCAGCTCACTGCCCAATCCTCTATGGGAACCCTAGTAAGAGAGAATGCACTGCCACAGTCCAGCTATCTCAAAACATCTACGTCAAATTTACCACATATGCACAGAGGACTTAAGCAGCAGGGTCCATATAGCTCAAGCACATCAGCCTTAGAGCTCAGGGGAAAAATAAAGGATCAAGATATTAATGGAAACACTTATATTTTTAGACTAACCTCAGTATATGAAGGAGTCTCAGCATATTCTTCTTTTCCACAAATCAGGAGCTGAGACTCAGAGAAAAGTTTCATTAAGACAAGCCCGTCTTATTTTCTCTGCTGCTGGCTGTGAAAAATTAAGCACAAACAGTAAGCTCCTCTTCGGGGCTTAACTCTGTGGAAGGCCATATCTTTTTATGAAAAGGGAGTTTCTCTTTGACTTCTGCAGCTGGAAGTGTTAGCATCTTTTTCTCTCATTCACAAGATAAAGAGCCCTGCAACCTTTAAATGGGTTGCAAACGGACTTCACTGCTTATGCCTTATCTTTATGCCTGAAGGAGAATGCAGGCCACAGAATCATGGTGAAATGACCTTTAAAATCATCTTGTATGCTGCAGTAGAAATAGCCATGATGCCCCAAGGCAAAGCTGAGAATCCTCTCACTCAACCTGTAAAAGTTCACTGTGGCAAAGGGAACAGAGGGGAAGAAAGAATAGAAAAAAAATTTGGGGAAGCTGGGACAAACAACGGATCTGTCAGGATGTTTGAGGTGGACTCCCCACCACAATGCATAAAACACTGGAAGAAGTATTTTGAGTGGGCTTGGGTTAAAAGTATAACTTCCTGCACAGGAGGTAAAGAAACTTCTGACAGAACAGTTTATTCATCAGTGCATTTTCCAGAGTGGAAGAACCAGGGATTTTAATATCCCGCAAACTGAGGAAGGATTGACTAGGTCTCACAGTCCTTTAGTGAATGTGAAGGGCATGAATCCCTATAGGAATTTAGAAAGAATCTAAGAGGGCTAAGCCTGAAGCAATGAAGCTACATGGAACTGAGAGTCCCAGCTATACTTCCCTGAATTCCTTAGGGTAAAAAAAAGTCAATACATAAAGAAGTGACACCTTTTATGTTTCCATACTTGTCAGCTGCTTTTTGTAATGACAATTTTGGGCTCTAATCCCTGAATTTTTCAGAACTTTTGCTTTCAGCACCTAAACGTGTTAGGAGTATATTTCTGTGACACAAGGCAGCTCAAGGTTCCATGAAGGACATCAGGACTTTAGAGTGTTTGGTGCAGAAGTCCCTTTTCAAAATAGGACACAGGTTCCTATAAATAGTCCTAGGCAATCAGAAAGCTTTAGTCACTGCATACATTCTCTAAACTAAGTCCTCAGCAAGGTTTCCATCAGCAGAAACTAAGGTTTAATGAAGGGTTGAACCAAAGGCTTAGCCCTCTAAATAGTCAATTTAGTGCCATGAGAGATGACATTTATTGAACTCCTATTTCTGTCCAAGAAATCCTATGGTGCTTGAATCTTAATCCATTCCTCAACAGTTGATTGAAGAAAGCATAAAATAAAATGTTTGAGTAAAATAGAAATATCAGTCATCAAATCTGCTGTCAAACTTTCAGCCAGTGCAATCACAATAAAGCAGGGGGTTATGTGAAAGTACATTTGATATTTGCCACAGCCAAGCCGGTTGTAAAGCCAGGTCTTCTCTAACAACACTTCATCAGGGATACACATGCAGGCTTTTTTGCACATCAAAGAGGACACTTTCAGACATTACTGCTGTAAGGTATCCTTTCTTCTTTTTGTTACCGTAAAGCCCCATTTGTAACAAGTAAGCTTACAGACTCTTAGAGCATTATCTAGTGAGAATCATCCAGTGCTTTCAGTTTCCTACAGAGATGTGATCAAACCAACAGAAACTGTCTATAGCATTTATTTCTCCAAGTGACTCTGGGAGGGCTCCAAAAAAAGATCTAATATACAACAGCCATGACACAAAAAGATCAGTCACAGGAATTTAGAGGGTTCTGCTGCAGCATTCAACAAACTCTCAACTACAGCACATCTGCATTGTTATATTTTAAAGAAGTATTGTACACACATTGCGTATGTTCTTTATAATGTACTTGCCACACAGCTTTAGGGTCACTTCAGAGGTTACTTATGCAGTCTCACCAGTACACCCACCATAAAGCCATCAGAATGGGAGATTTCTAGAGATGTGTTTTTACCTCTTTCATTGAGGTAAACCAAGCTAAATTTACATCCCTTGCAGTTCCTCTTTACCTATCACACTCTCAAAAAATTCCAGGGGTGGTCTATCCTATTCAGCACCATCAATGTTGTTAACAAGACAACAAAACTCAGAAACCCAGACCCAGAGAAGCTAGCTTTGTTAGTAATACAGGCCAAAGCATAGCCTCTGCACCTCTACTGCTTGTGGCAGACATCATTGCATACTGCATACGATAACCTACAGCAAAGCAGTGAATTCTGTTCTAAAAATGAATAAAGAAGGATTTAGTTGTGATGCAGAAGTCATGTTCAAGAAACCTTTGCAAAAACAGCTCCTACTGAAGCTTCCAGCTGACACTTGTTTGCAAGTTTGTTTGTTTGATCTAAGTATTCTCTCATACAGGAGTTTTGGTGGCCACAATTGCCACCCAAGTAGAATAAGTGGTAGCTAATGGCATTAGCATTTTAAAAGAACTATGAGGCAAGGACTTTTGAAAACTGCAGTCTGAAAAATCATGCCCCACCTGTTGTCTCTCTAGCTAAGAGAGAAATGAAGTCTTGCCCTGTGAGCAAGACTTCATTTACAATGGAGAGGGTGATAAGCAGCCAAGAGATGGGGCCAAATATTCCATCCTGCTTTCTCATTGGGAGCCAGACACTGTCCTCAGTATGCTCATTGTAATCTACCATAAGGCTGCAGAGACTTGTGCAAACCAAACTCAGTTTACCCATACTTGTATCTAGCTCTTGAGGCCTTATTCAGACCCACTGAGGTTAACAGTGTGAACGTATCTGTGAAATTAACATTACCAGCTAAACCTATGATATACATTTATTTATGGATAGTTCTTTAGTTAAGAGAAATCCATTGCTACATCCTCCTGTGTCTTCACAGCATATGCTCCCAAGTAACAGTGTACTAAAGCAAGCATTTCTTGCATGCAAATAATCAGATATTACCACCAATTATGACAATATTAAATAGAGTTTTTTGAGATAACCCCTGTCACTGAACAAAAAAATTTTCTTCTGCCTTTGGGCAAATGAATGCTGTGAAACTTCTATTTAGGAATGATCTAGCAAAGCCCAATCTTTCCTTCTGCCATTTCAGTGCCTGAGTAGTCCCAAAGTGAATAATGCCAGCACAAGTTCTCTTACTCTGAGAGTGGCACAGACCTTTCCTACTACTAGTACAACTTATATTCCTCCAGAACTGGAGAGGAACTAGACCCAGCAGCTGTTACCGGTATGGACAAGCCCAGTAGAGGTAACTGCCTGACCAACATACAAAATGGCACATACTCATCATTCTCAGCTCTGCAGCAAAATAAAAAGGTAATGATCCCATTTCAGGAATGCCAACAGCAGTTATCCACTTGATATCAGTGACGTATTAGAAGCTTCAATTTTAAAGGCAGTAGCAATTACACAACCCTTTTGTGTATCATTAACAACCTGGAGGCTATTCCTCTACTTAATAGCAATAGTAGCTTTGTGTTTGAGGACAGGACTTTGATGGTTAATATTTGACAAGCACAGGCTTGTCAATTATGTTTTGGAGTTAACATTTGTTGAAAACTGATAGGCAACTCTTGAGGCATTTCCTCCTTCACCCCAGAGAGCTTTTCCCTCAAAAAAACTCCAACAAGCAAACCAACAAAACATACCATCACCTCCACAAAAAATAAATACTCCCACTACTCACAACAAAACAACAATGGTCAGTTCAACTTTGCTATCACAAAATAACACCTAGGATGAATACAATTTGATTTTCAAGCTACAGCTGTGTCGTGGTTTAAGACCAGCAGGTAAAATGTGGAACCACGCATCCGCTCTCTCACTACTTTCCCCCCACTTTCTCCCCCCAACTCTCAGAAGGATGGAGAGGAGAATCAAAAGAATGTAACTCCCATGGATTGGGAACAGTCCAGTAACTAAGGTATAACACAAAACCAGTGCTGCTACCACCAATAATAATAATGATAAGGGAAATAACAAGTGAAGAGAATACAATCGCTCACCAGCTGCCAACTGATACCCAGCCCAACTGAGCAGTGATCCAACCGTTCCAGGTAACTCCCTCCAGTTTATGTAGTGGACATGATGGGCTGTGGTATGGACTACCTCTTTTGGTCAGTTTGGGTCAGGTGTCCTGTCTCTGCTCCCTCCCGTCTTCCCCTCCTCCCTGGCAGAGCATGAGACTCACAAAGTCCTTGGTCAGAGTAAATATTACTGAGCAGCCACTAAAAACATCGGTGTTATCAGCGCTGTTCTCAGGCCGAAAGTCAAAACCACAACACTACACCAGCTACTAAGAAGGAGAAAAATGACTGCTACTGCTGAACCCAGGACAAGCTGTTATGGAAATTCAGCATAGATATGAACCGAGATTAAAATTCCAGTCCAATGTATATTTGTATTAATGAAGAATTGGCTAATAGTAAAGTGATCAGCTGTGAAGAAGTGTTCACAGGATCAGTCACCTTTATATAAAACTAATGGAAAAGGTCACAAGACACCAGCAATGAACACCCTGTAGCCTTCCGAAATCTGAAGCAGAAAAAAAAGAAAATTAAAAAATCATAGACCAGAAAAACCTACACATGTACTTTTGAACTCTCTGAACAGGCAGTTCTAAAAGTTCTAACAAGTTAGGGCTTCATTTTCTGAGAACCAGTTTTCACATGGGATTGAGAAAATTTTCATATCAAATAAAAGACACAAAATGGAGATCTGAAGCTGTATGGCAAAAGTCAGCAGTAGAACCAGGACCCTAATCTTAAAGCAATGTTAAAGGTCCTCCCTTTTCTAGTAATCACAAGATCACAAGAGGTGATACAACTGTGATTTTTATCTTCTTTATTCTAATGTAATGGCCACCTGACTTCCAAGGTTCTTGAAAGAATCATTACTTTCTGCGTTTGTTATCCTTTTATTATTTTACTGCACCACATGGCTGCACACATAATTAAGGATTTAAATAATGAGTAGATATTAGCATTATGTAAATCATCACAATTTTCCATAATGGGAACTTGTGGTAACTGCCTGTAAATCACAAGTATTAGGAGTCACAGACTTACACATTTTAAAATCTGAAAATATATACCTATTATAAATTATAATCCAAGCAGCTTTTTTGACACTCTTAGATTGTTCCCGTCTCAATCTGTTGCACATCTGCTGGCAAAACTTTAGGTCTGAGCCCCTTAAAAGAATATGAAACGTATTAGTATCTTGAATTAAGACAGCATGGAGTGCTCAAGCCATGATTATCCCAAATAAAATTAAATCCTCTGAGTTAACATCATGTATGTCTATTCAAATTATGTTTAGCTAAGGTCAGTTATGAAAAACAATTGCCATCTCACCACTTACTGCTCTCATCCATCTTTTTTAATAAACTCATTACTGAGCTATAATTGGAGAGATTCGCATAGGCCAGGACTGTAAAACATTGCTTTTCTTAATTCTTCTTGCACTTCTTGCTCTATTTCCACTGTGGCTTAGTGTTTATCTACTGACACCCCAAATAATGAGTTCAAAAAGCAGCCAAGACAACAAAGTCTATTCTGAAAGTATACTGCAAAATTTTATGTTAAAACATAAATGCTTTAATACCCATTTCAATGAAAAACACTGATTTATCAGGAAGGGCTAATGGGACACCCATCTATATCACTGTGGAGCTCAAGAGTCAGCAATGAGGTTTATGATACTAATTTTGCAGCTATTCATATGCTGGCTGTAATAAAGATGAATGGGGTCCTTAATCTGCATTTCTTGTAACACAACCCATTTTCACATGTCATGCAAAGAGAACAGTAAACCCAGTGCTGACAAGATGAGATTGCTGATGAAAAGAAGATTTAGAGAACGCAGCCTAGAACTGGAATCTAGGTACTTAATCTACTCTGTCTCTTCAGCTTCTTCCAGCACAACAAAAAAAATAGGAGCTCTCCTGTTCTGTAGGGTAAAACTGGCTATGAAGAAATCTGCTGGGAGAAGTACCATGTGCCAGCTATGTGGAGATATAGATCCTAGGGTGGCCACTCAAATACTAGGCTGCTCAGAGTTCCTTCAGTTCACTCAAAACAGTTTATCCCTGGTACATTTCCTTTAACCATCCTTCCTATTATTCAGCCTAATTTTTCATATCAAAACCCAGGATCCAAATCTTTCCCAGAATGCACATTACGTGTATGTGAGACTAGGAAATTAATTTCTTTTATTACTAAGAAAAAAAAAAAGAAAAAAAGAAAAGATGAAACACAAAAAACCCAAACAAATAGACTAGTAGGACCTAAAAGACAGCAAAAAACTTGAATAACCTGGCAGAAGACTGATATGAAGAGACAATTAAGACATTACAATTAGCTGTTTAACTGCATCTGGATGTTCAGTGCTGTTTTCTATTTTTTTAATAGCCCTCTCTCAGAAAATTCTGGACTAAATGTGTAAAGACTTTAAACATAAGTTGTGATATGTAAGTACAAGGATACCCAAATTCCACCTAGCACAGTAACTTTACTGCAATATCAGGTGGAGACAGATGCCTACAGATGAGAAGGAACAGGGCAATCAAAGATACATTCTGCCAAATACTTATTCAGCCTTCTTGCTGGTTTTGGCTTGGAGAACCTCCTGACGGATTCATTCCAGCCTCATTGGTTGTTTACAATAAGAAATTACGAAGGTCTATGTACTGCACAAAGAACCTCCTCTTACTTGGTTTGTCTGAACCTACTGAACATTTTCTCTACCACCTCCATTTGCTAGACCCCATTGTTTCTGTGGAAAAAGCAATGAAGAGTATCTGTATCCACTCTTAAGCTAAGACTATGTAGCTCTCCTGTATATTCTCCCAATATTTTTTGTTCAAACACACAGGTTAGTAAGTCATTCCCTATTCAGAATCCTGTAGGAATCTCTGGTTTTTGCTGTCTTTCTCTAATTTTCCTAGCTCTCAAAAAAAAAATAAAAATTCTGAGTCAAGGGGGCAAAACACATGCATTTGTCAAGACTGTAGCATGAATCTATCTGTGCTGCTTTTGATTTCATTCCTTGTAGTGCCTAAGTGCTCCTGTTCTCCCACCTCTTCCCAGCTGTGAATGGAAGTTTTCATGCAACTGTCTTTAGTTGCAAGACTGCTGCTTGGTAGCAACAGTTCACTTGGACTCCATTATTGTATATATGGTGCTGGATTAGCCCAATGAATCATGTTACTCTTGTCTACACTTAATTTCTTCTGCCATTTTAATGCCCATTCACTCACTTTTATTAGATCATTCTGCAGACCTTCAGTCAAATCTTTGTCCTCGCAAACCCAAAAAAGTTCATATATCAGCCAGCTTTATCACTCTAATGCTCTCCACATTTTTCAAGTTGTTTATGAACATACCAAGCACCACAGGACCTAAAAAGGAGTCCAAAGATTGCTAAACTTTCCCCAAAAGCACCAAACATTTACTGATTTACCTGGCCCACATATACATGTACACAGAGTACATGCTAAGGATTAACCTCAAATTGACAAGGATGTAGTTGATTTATGTGACAAAGCCCCAACACCAATATTTTGAGTAAGGTGAGAGTTTCAATCACAATGGCTTAAATTTAATGGCTGAAAATGTTAATAGCATATATTCACAGATAGACAATTAAGTCTTGTCCTTTCTCATGTATAACATGGAGTGCTTTAATGGAGCAGGAAAGCATATTGTAATGAAACCAACAGGAACTGATGAAACAGCACTGAAGGTTGTCTGTATTGCACGTTCATCACACAGAAACTCTTTGTCTATCAGTCCAGCAACCCAATGCTACTACTGGTGATATTAGAAGTTGGCTTTATGCTGTTTATGTTTTTTCTGTTAGATGGACTACATGACATTAGAAAAAAACAACAAAAAAAATGAACAACCAAATAATGCCCAGAGAAATGATCAAGTTGAACTAATGAAAAGCAGACATTAGACACTGGCTTTCAAGTCAGACTCTTTCCTGGCGGAAATCCCGTACACCATGCACAATAAAACACCAAAGGGAAGTTATACGATCACACTCCAAATGTTACACAGGGTTGACTGCCAATAATAAGCTAATTCTAATTAGAAATATAAAAACAAACATTTGCAAAACATCATTCAGTGAGCCAATATCCCCCATAAGCCTCTGATCCTAGTTAGGAGCTATAGAGTTAAACTGAAGCCTTTCCAACTCACAGTTTAGCTTGTCCTGCTTAGCTGCAATTGCCACGTTAGTGACTTTCAACACATGAGGAAAACAGACAAGTCATAATCAACAACTTCAGATGTTTTAAAGCCACAAGAATCCACTGTCTTTTTCAAAATGTTGTTAAACTACTTGAATTACTAAAACAGGGAAGGTATGGTTGAAGGACAATCTATAGCATAGTCTGTCATCTTTCCCACATTCCACCCTGAGAGGCTTATCCTTTTTTTTTTTTTCCACATCTTTTCTTAACCCTTCTGGGCTTTGTCCATAAAGACAGTGGGAGCAAGCAGCATCTGTTTGATGTTTCCCTTTCCCAGCACAAACACAACCCACTGCAGGTGGCAGAACATATATGCTTTGTACTGATCACTCCCAGAAAGAACATCCAAAATGGTCTCTGCTGGTACAGAAATGTAAGTGCCCTCTACAGATTAGGCACCTTTGCTCATTTTATTTCAAAACCAGACTTTTCTTGACTGATTTTTCACTGAACAGGAATTCTGACAAGGTAATGACTGTATCCTTACCTGTTTGCAAACTTATGGAGTGAGAAAATAAAATGCTTTTCATTTCCACAAAATGTAAGTAACTGAAATGCCACTGAATCCTTGCCAGAATTCAGTTTTCCAGTGGTCTTGCTTTGCAAGAGCAGCAGAGCAGTAAGTAGCCAGTCCTTTCAAATCAGTCTTGGGATCAGCTATTGCCCTCGTTGATGTTGCCAAATGAAAAAGAGAATCTTCCCTCTCGAAAACACATATGAAGGCCATCCAGCTCCAGAGAAAAGCTTATTACCAGGATGGTCAGACATAGACAGTATGGAAAGTTCCTCTTCTCCTGCAAGGAAGAGCTAAGGGATTTGCCTTGAAAGCCTCCCAAGGGAAAGAGTCTCATGAGCACCACAAATACAACCACTTATCACCTCACTCAGACTGTTCCAGTCTTTCTGTTTCTGGAAGGAGCCTAACATAGCAGCAGAAGAAAAAGCAGTGTGAGGAAAGCTGTCATCAGTACAGAGATGCATTTTCCTGAGTCCAGGGAGTCCTACATCAGCAGCAATGGCCGTGCTCCCCAGCATCATAGAACAAACTTGTGACCTTTACATACATATAAACAAGGCCTGAAAAACTACTGCACACAGCAGGAAGAGATCAAAAGAGGTCAAAACTATCCAGTGATGTTAAGATCTCTGAACCAGCAGGGGAGCTGTTAAATGAAAATATTCAAGTGATCTTGAAAAGCAGATTCAGATACCACTATACAGAGGAAAGAAAGTTTGGGTTGGCATTCAGGTGGCACATTACCAATACCAAATGGGACTAATCATTTTCTGTATGAATTGTTATTATTCTCTCAGAGCCATTGAAAGAATAAATACAAGGTTTCACTTTAATGATTTTCAGAATGAGACTGAAAACAAAGTCATGGGGGTGGGGGAAAAGGTTTAGTTATCTCTTAGTATCATGAAGCCTCTAATCCCCCAACCTGGGTGAAAGGCTCTGTGGGCTAAATCATCAGAAACAGAACTTCTTACTCCACATGTAATCTGTTAGGTAGGAAATGGACAAGCAACAAAACACAAGGAAACAAACTTGTCAGCAACATTTGGTGAATTCAGTACACCACAGGGAATACTTACACTACTTTATTTTAAAGTGCTTAGTTAAGAGCCCTGGATAAGTACAGTGGGAAAGATAATGGCATTTAAGTGCTTCAGACCAATAAAATTAGAATATAACTAGACCAGAATTTTCCTTCACTGCTCAGGCACTGCAAAAATAATAGAATAAGTCTGTGCCCAGATGCAACAGAAATATTAACTTCCTGGATTTAAATGTATATATCATGATTATTGATGAGATTTAAACCTAGGTCTGGAAATTCCTAGTGGTGGAGATAAATGCTTATCACACATGTCCCTAGACAGCGTACAATCAAGCAAGTATTTGACCCCAGTCCTCTCTGTTAAATATGTACTAGTTGTGGGTGAAAAATTCATAGAAAAGAACTTAAGTCCCTTAACCACTGTGAGATGAACCTCTCAGCTGCTGGCAGCAGACAGCATCAGTCAATGCCAAGCAGAATCTTTCTGATTTAGGCCAGCTTGAACTTGGGGCCTTTGAAGTTGAATGACTGGATTCAAAGTCAAGCATTACTTAATTTCACAAAGCATTACAAGAGCTACTGTAACCTCTAATGCCACGAAATCCAAAGGCTGAGTTATTTCTCAGAGCCCAGGAATCCCTGATCATTTTCAAGCTCTGACAAATCACACACAGTTGAGGATATGGCAGACTAGGTGCAGGTGAAAATGAGACCATGCCTCTTCTCATTTCAGCTCTCCCCCTACCCTGCCATTCCCTCTGATGAGGAGACAAAAACAGTGAGTCTGGCACATATAACACTCAAGGAAGGTCAGTGCACTAATGAATGCCATTTCCACAAGTCAGACACACAGAAGTTGATCTGAAGATACAATATATCTATAGAGGGTTTTTTTTTAACTGAGTTGACAGAAACAAATGAGCAGGTCATGTATTCAATCTCTCAGACAACATAGGATTGCTTCATTTACTATAAAGGTCAAAAACAGTGACCTGCTTAAGGGCTAGGTGTCTTTTCAAAGGTGAAACACTGATGAAAGTAAACATAATTTATTTTTAATTACCCACCAAAACAGTATTTGATTCTTCTCCAAGCACATTATTCTTCCTCTACCTGCTTATCTCTAGCAAAAAGGTATTGAGCAAAAAGTTTTTTTGAGTAGAAATCTACTGATCTGGAAACTGTTCCTATCCCAGCCCATCATAACATCTGATGTTCTGCATATAGCTGAGGTTTGACAGCCCTAGATTTCAGAAACCTTTATCCCTCAAACCATTTCCGAAGTAGACAAACTAATGAAAGAAAATATCATTTTAGGCAAATCAGTACTTTCTATTTCACTAAAAGCTCCCCAGACTGCTCAAACAGTTGGATTATCTTAACTGCTACTTAAATCTCCTTTGCAGAAAGATCTCTTAGTATTCCTCTCATGTGGCACCAAACTGTGACCTGGACCTTGAAATCCTGCAGCAGGGCTGCAAAACACAGGTATTTGATCTGGATGCACAGATATAAGAATATGCAGAAAGCTCTGCCTGAAACTCAAACTCAGGTGATACTAAGTATGGCTTTTTCTAATTTTATAAATAAAAAGGAGTAAAACCAAACTTTTTTTTAAATAGGCATTTCACTGCATTATACTGAATTTTATCAAAAATGCTGATAAAAATCAGAATGCCTTTCAAAAAAGGGCCATTGTCCCTTTGTTTTTTACATTCTGATATTCTGATCCACATCCCACCTAAAACCAGCTGTAGTTTGCTATTCTTTTTTACTAAGAAAATATTTTGCTTAAGACTGGCATTGTTAAGATAGACCATATTTTGTTTGAGAAGCACAATGTCTTGAGATCTCTCAGAACACCTTCCCATCCATGAGCATAAAGCAGAGAATATTTCATGTCCCGTGACATATGATGAAACAATCTTATCTGGATAGCTACCACTTCTGTGATGCCTTGCTTTCATTCAGTTAAGATTATTTCACTGATCTTGTCACACCACACAAATACATGAAATAAGCAGAAAAGAAACAGCTCACATAAAAATTGCAGTCACAAGCCTGTGATTAAAGATGTCCTAGATACATCCTTGTCATTGTCTGCATTCAGTTTTTAGCATTTTTCCGCTAAACAAAGCTTGTTTCCTCTTCCCTCTCTCCTTTTTTAATTAAAGCTTCTCTTTAAGATCATCTTCAGATGATCTGAGGAGTATTCCCCTATGACATTTTACTGTCAAGCAATGAGCTGCTCTTGGTGGTTTCCAGATCTCTTGCCAATGTAACCATGGAGACCTTGCCAGCTGCTACAACATCTTGAGGAATTTTGACTCTCTCTTATTAGCTTCCCCAATGACAAAATCATTATCCAAAAATGCAGTCACGGCAGCTGCAGGATTTTCTTTATTTTTGCAACACTCATGAGCTTAAATGCTTATTATACCAACTGTTGAATTTACTGCTCATTATTAAAGTATTTGGTATTTACATGCATAGCATGCAGGGCTTATTTGGTAAACTCCTATATTCTAAACTGTCCAAGGACTAAGACTCCAACCTAACCCATGACATAAAATAGTACCTAAAAATAAAAATGTCCAATTAGCTGAAATAAAAAGCCATATTATCTTCCTTCAGATGGTGTTAGAGCACAGCTACTGAATGAGAACAGCATGAACTCTCAAGCCAGAGGACCTAGGAGCCTATGCCAATCCTACATTTAAATAGTGAACCTACAACAGAACAGAAAAGGTTCTGTTTACCATCACTTCTTTCCAGCATCCTTCAAGTGGAAGTGGTCAGAAGGAAAATTCAAGAAGGATGCTGAGAGGAAATGAAGGGGAAGAAGAGAGAAAGAACACTATTTTCATCTTTTTTTAGGCCTTAACTGTCATGCCTTTCCACTCCTCTGTTATGGATGCATCACCAAGGATCTGTTCCCACAACAAAGCAGAAAAAAGAAATTATTTTCTTCTGTGTTCTTTCATCCCCCCTTCATTTCTTCTCTTACCACTCTCCTCTTTCCTTTACACTTAAGGGCATGGCCTGTCCAAACAATGCAGAAACTTTTTGCAACTTTTCCACAAAACCATAGCTGAAAGCACAGTGAAAAGCAAAGTTTTAAACATCCCAGAACAAGCTAGTACAAGCTAGTCAGATCTTTATTTGGATGACAGACAATGAACTCTACCCATATCTACAGTACTGAAGCTACTGGCTACAGCCAACACCAGGTGCAGAAACTGAGTTTATTTTGCTGTTATCTTAGCTCTTTAAGAGACATTTATTTTAAATTCCTTTCAAGGAAACATGATCACACTTCAAGAACAAGAACTCCAGCAGTTTTAGCTCATCTCACCTATTTTGTGTGCTTTTTCAGTCTTTAATTCGAACAAAGGCTTCAAAAACATTCTTCCACTCAATCACTCCTAAGAAAAAAAAAATAAAGCAAAGCAGCAAATGCTGAGTATGCCTTATTTAACCCTTTACATTTTAAATACTGCAATCATTTTTTATCTTTTCCTATTACATTTATAAATTAAATGTAACAACTATTTCTAACAGGCATTGTTGCCCACGAAGCAAGTTCAGCTATCTGTACAGCACCTGAATCTCTGGCCCATTTATTCCATTGAAATGAATTCACCAGTGCTATGTTCACAAACAGCTTACACAAGCTAGAGAGACACAGATATGTCTCTTGGAGAAAAAGCATCTGCTTCCAGAACTCACTATGAAAGTGCCTCACCTACATTTCTCGACATCAGTCCATAGGTTTGCATGTTTGCAAACATAATCTGGGGCAGCTAATCCCACTGACCTGTGATGTGATACCCAAGAGAACACCAGAAACTTCAGACCAGTTTAAAACACATCAGAGAAACAATATCAAGAAAGGGATACCGCACTACAAACACTGTGAACCTGTCTGTGGTCAGTTGGATGGCATTGTTGTGCCCATGGATATTAATGAGAAATAAGGGAAGAGGAGGACTGCATGGACTGTAAGGAAAAGTCTTGTCATGAGGTGCTGAGTAAGAATCAGTTTTCGACCAGCTGTTCCAGTGGGCTATTTCACAGAATCTGCTGGAACTGAAAAACACAGCTGCTAGTTCAATACATTCCAGCTTCTAAATGTTGTCTCTAGTTAGACATACCTATTTCTACATGGTTTGAGATGGAGTAGGTGATGCACATCTCCTGAACCTTTTCTAGCAAAAAAGAGTTTTTCCTATGCTATGTTGTCCAATGAATAGCACTGCCTCTTTGTAGCCCAGAAAGATAGGGCTTGGTATCTTTTACAGGTAGCAGAGCATCTGCTGGAGCCCTAGCTCCGTTTTCAGAGTATGCAAAAGCATCCAGTTACTGCCAGTATTATGTAATATGTTTAGAATCTATTCTGATATGAGATAAAAAGTGTTCATGCTGTACTAACATGCTGCAGTGATATAGAGCTCTCCGACTTAAAGCAACCATTGTTCTACTTCAAAGCCCTCAAAGGAAGCTGAAGTATGCCTATTAAGTGCACAGCAACTTTTTAAGCACAAGCAATCTTTACTGAAGTAGCTCTCTACCTGCATTAAAGATACACACAGTCAAGAAGGAAGGAGGATGCTAGGCCTTTTTTAAAGCTTATAAGAAGATTAAGTTAAATCACAACAGCTCAGAAAGTTCCATATCTCTACTAGTCAAGTGTTTGATTAGTCAAAAGTGTTGACAATGGTGGTGCAAAAAGGTCCCTCATCCCAATTGGTGAACAGACATTACAGCAGTAACCCTCAAATTTTAAGTTAGTTCCTACCTCCCCCAAATCGTCCACATTCAAGCTTAAGAGCTGTCATAGGGACTGGTCACATTCAGGAGCCATCAGTGAGTCTCACATTCCA
Source organism: Melopsittacus undulatus (assembly GCF_012275295.1). Classification (NCBI taxonomy): domain Eukaryota; kingdom Metazoa; phylum Chordata; class Aves; order Psittaciformes; family Psittaculidae; genus Melopsittacus; species Melopsittacus undulatus. The sequence continues at coordinate 57,271,033 of NC_047533.1, forward strand.
TAAATATTACATAAAATTATTTCTTTCTACAAGAATCACAAGGTTTAGAGTAGGGAAATATTTCATACATGTGGCTTTACAAGTGGAAGAGAGATGGCAAGCATGTGATGAGAAAGGATCAATAATCTGGAGCAGAAGATGAGAAACTTAAGCTTAAGTTCCTTGAGCATATTCTCCTGCTCTAGCAAAGCATCTTTGCTGAAGAGAAAAGGCAAAGAACATTGTAGAAGCAAGCTGTCTACCCTGGGTAGTCTGGCATTAGCTCCAGTTTGACCAAGTAGACACAGTGAGAGCTAGAGATTTACCACCAGCAACTTCCAGAGGTTATCTTGCTGTAAGTGAAGTAAGTATATTATTTCTTTAACATTTCCTTCACTATTGTAACCATAAATGTAAACATCATTTGCATCAACTTTGATTGTTTTGCTTTTCATTAATACACTCACATTTAGCTCAGGTCAAGTTAAAGTCTAAAGAAAAAGTGTTATGAAGGTAAAGTCACCTTCTTCTGTATGTAATGACCCTTCAGAACAGATACTCAAGGAAGAAACATCTTCTGGTGAGGTGCATTAGCCAGGAAAGCTCTCTGAGAAAGAATCGGGTGTCAGGTAGAAAACCTGAAACCCAAGATTCCTGGGAGAGCACATGGCAATTTAAAAGCATACAATTATTTTTAGCCTAAAGGGCAAAAACCATACTTTCATTGCAAAAGCAAACAAACAAAACACCATTCCCTTATTACCTTCTCCCCCACTATTCTGCCCCCCAAAATAGCAAACCCTGTTCCCCTAAACTCCAGACAGATAGCTTACGTCTGAAGTGTTGACTGTGAAGGTAAACTTCTAATTTTTAGCTCACCCTGCTAATCCATGAGAAGATTAATAGCTGTTCTGGCATGAGAAAGATTTTAATTAAAGTTTATTAGCTTGAATCCTTTCTTCTCCACAACACTGCCCACCAGCCCCAACATGTAGTAGCAATGGAGAGAAGTCATTTTACTTTGACAGCAGGTGTAAATGGGCTTCTCCAAGGGCTCACCAGCAGCCTATCAGGGCTGCTAATCCCAACAGTTTCAGTTACAAGAAAGGAAGCCCGAGGCCAGCCAGTACTGAAAATCTTGCCTGGCCCAAGTACATACAAAATTATCCATTGTGGGCAAAATAAATCAACAACCTGTGTATTGCCCTCACTTCTTAGGCTGGAGTGGTCCCTACCACTCAGAGTCTTAGTACAATGTGGGAACTTTTTCTCCACTGTTCTCATAATTCATAGAGTATAGCTTGAGCTAGAATAACTAAACCATAATTAGATTAACATGTCAAACCTTTTTTTCCATTGTGAAAAAGTCAATTTGGTGATGTCAAAATGTTTAGAAATGATTTAGAGTAAAAGCTGAACAGAAAAGAATATTGAGGAATTTGAAAATAATAAATAACTTCTGTTTTCAACAGCTTTTCTTTTCAAATGCAATTTCATTTTTAAATAGCTTTAAAAATGGAAATAAATAATTTAATTCTATGTTGTCCTGAGACAAAATATAATTTTTCCTGAAAACAATGCACACACAGCCCCCCCACCTTCTATTCAAATCAAAGCTTTTTTTTATGGGTATAGGTAGGACAATGAAAGAAACTGCCTGGGGTTTTTCCCAGCATCAATAGGAAGAGAGTGTGTCAAAGTATACCAAGGCTATCTGAACTTTCTTTAGTTCAGCAGCAGCTATGTAAACTACGTTCACAATATATATTTATTTATAACAGATAATTAAGTATTAATCAAACTTCAAGAGCAAAATATAAAGCTGAGCCGCAGATCAAAATATATCCTTAAAGAATTAGCACTTTCTCCTTGAGTGAACTCCTGATTTTAGATCAGTTCAGACCACATAGCCTCCAGGTGATTATAGCTGGATTCACAGAAAATGAACCCCTCATACATTCTGTGCAACTCCAATCTTATTTTATACCAGTAAGCTTTTCCCCAGTGACTGTAGGCTCTAAACACTACAGCACTTGAGTTTAATAGCACTCCAGTTTAACAAACTCTTTATGGTCATTAAGAGAAAATGATCGAATTAATTCAAGAATTCAAGAGCATTCAGCTGAACTGATATTAAACCTCAAAAATGTATGAGCCAAAGTCCATTTAGGAAAAGGCAAAGTAAAAATTGATAATAAGAAATAGGCACAATTCAGTTTCAATCTAACTAAAGCTTTTTAAGAAGAAAACACTCTAATGAAGCACTTAATGACTACTTAAAAGTATTTTAACAAATGATGTCTTCCAAGAGAATTTAAAAGGTAATTTCCCATCAAAAAGCCTTATCCAAAGTCATACCACTACCCCTTAAATCTAAGGATTTGGGTTAAGTATTTCTGCATGGCCATGTCAAAAGAAATGACATGCATGTTTTCTAGGCAGAGATGGTATTTTGCATTTTATATATTTCTACACACACAAAGCACAAACAGGATTACTTCCACAGAAGAATAAAATCATCACATAATACATCATGCCCAGTTCTTCACAAGCATCTGCATAATACTTACCAGGCTGAACAGGGCCCACAGAAGAAATCAGTCTCGACTACCCCTCCTTGCTGTCCAAATCTCACAAGCCAGAAAATTTCTCTCAACATGATACATAAAAAAAATTAAGTCCTTTAGTATGAAATACACTACAACCTAAAAATTGAGAATATGACATAAAAAGAAGGATCAGAAATCCCTAAAATCCTTATAATACTACAGACTAAATGTGAGACTAAAATACTGAAGTAATTCTAGAAATGAGCTAGGCTCCATGTTACAAGTAAATCTCAGAACTGGTTTAAATGTGAGCTTGTAGTACCCTAGGGCTTTCTGAGCAAGCATAAGAGCACTAGGGTGCCTGTGCCCTCTTTTCCAGGTGGTGTCAATAAGCAATTGTTCCCAGGAAGGTTAGGGAGGGGAAAAAGTCCCTACAGCACTTTAATGATGCTTCATATAGGAGGCTGCAGTATGCTCAAAATAATCACTCTATTTGTGCAAATAAACTCACACCCTTTCATTTGAGCCTGAGCCCTGGGTAGCAATATCCTATTTACTACCTACTCCAATATATATTTTGTTCTCTTCTGTTCCTCCAGTAGTATAAAAAGGTAAAATGAAGAGAGGTCAAAGGTCTACCCACACCTACTTGGTCCCCTCGGTTAGCTAACATAATATCTGTTTCCATAGCAATGGCACAAACAGGAGAAATCTGACAAGCATTACAGCTCATCTTCAATCCTCTACCTCAAATGCCTTGATACTCATTTAAAGCTAGATCAGCTGCAGGTGGTTTTCAGTAGGAGCAAAGGTCAAAGTCATCTGAGGTCCCCAGCAAGGGGCACTGCCCCACCAGATGGAATATGATTGCAAGTCCTGCATAATTGCTCCAGATTTCTCCCTATCAGCCTAAAAGACAACTTGCTTCTCAGGCTAAACCCTTGCCCTTTTTTTTCTCACTGTAACCTATTCTCTTTTGTGCTCCTTTTAAAAGTCAGACAGTCCAACCAATCCTCAGGTATACAGGCCCTCCTCCCTTCCTTTCAGACTCTTGTCATGGTACAAAGTGTGTAAGCTGTCTTTTTAATAGCAACATGGCTTTGACTTTTGTTGCATGTGGTAGGTTTAGCTCTGCTTAGGCAAGCATCCAAGAATCTGGACTATAGGTATCATAAAGTTAGCTCTCAGCTAATGTGTTTGCTTGAGAATTATTTTATATTACGTCGCAGTGTGAGATATGCTGCTCAGCAATTCAGGTTTTCACCTAAGCTAGTCGGGTACTAAAGTGGCAATTCTTATATCTGATAATTCCTTTACAGATGTTTTCATGGCAAACTGATTTCCCTCCTGTTTCACTATACTTATAGTCAGCATTGTTAATTTATCTTTTCTTCTACAAGGCAATAAACTGTTGCACATTTTCCCTGGAAGGGAGGGATGTTACTGATTTATTTTGCAAAACAGGAGAGTCTGATAACAACCATTGATACAGATGAGCAAAGACCACTGCAGAATCTTGATGGAATCAACACAGCAACTACAAAATCTCACTAGTTTAGTAGATGACAATATCATCCTTTGCCTTAACATTTATCTTCACCACAGAGCAATTTACTTGCACTATATAACTACTTAAGCTGTATCTTTAGAGAAATCACGATGTTTAATGTTTCATGATTGCCAGCTGACTGAAATTTAGATTGAAAATATCCAGGTTACAGCAGCTATTCATCTCACAATTCCATGAATTTGTTCACAGTAGAATTTGTCACGGTCATAGTACATGGATGCCAAAAAGTACATGTATAGTGCTGGCATAGAGGAAATCCTCCCTTAATCATCAATACAGAACAAGATTTCCCATAGTCTCGAAAGACAACAGGAAAATACGACCTTCCATGGGACCTTTCACTACAGACAAGCCAGACTGCACAGAGGAGATTCACTCTTCAGTGGCTGCCTTAAAACACCTAGAGAAGGCTCTATTTAAATCTCAAACATCTCTGATATCTCACAGAAAAGTACGATTCCTCATTTCCTCCCTTAACACACCATGTTTAGATTAGATACTGAAGAGAGGAGGTAATAGTAACAACTGAGGAAGAAGAGGTACTGATTTAAGTTTCACTTGCTGCTAAGACAGATTCCATTCTCAACAGCAGTCAGTTCATTTATCTCCTATGTAGAGTTGCTATTCTAGAACAACACACAGAACTAAAGACATGGGACCAGTCCATATACTCTGTGGGAGAGTCATTTGAAGTGTTTGTAATGTGATGACACAGGATTAATTATTTACATTCACAGCTTCAGTGCAGGCCTGTTATGGTGCAACCAAAAGGGAAATACAACAGCTCTAGACAAAATACTTTCCAGTAGGTATGGTAGGAAGCTAGTAAACACTGCCTGCAGTCAGAGAGTTGAAGAGAGTGCTTTCCCATTTCCTCTCAGAGTCACACTACACTTATGCTAAGCTTAGGAAAAACAGTCCAAATGGACCTGATTTAAGGGAACAAGAGCCTCATTTACATAAGCAGGGAGACTGAAACAGGTCATCAGATTCCTGCTCAGGACTAAGACAACACTAGTGATTTTCCTACATTTCCAGGAGATAGCAAGCATTAGAACAGATGAAGGTACCTGCATTGGCTGGTTTTTACAGCTACTCTGTCAGGCTTCCCTTTTTTCCTTCCTACGGACATTTCACAATGCTTTGGATCAGCAGTGGTATCTGGTTACAGTCAACAGCAGTTGCAGCTCTCTTGGAAAAACTTGAACATTGCCTACTGGGCAGGCGCTGCTGATCCATATGTCATACTGCTCTAGGAAAAGCTTTACCACAGAACTTTACCTTTGGGAAGGGGATAGTAAATGGCTTATCTTCTGTGTGCCTGCACCCAGAGAGCAGGCATACAATGCAGAAGCAGCTTGTTGTGCCTCACTTTGCAGATAACAAAAACATGTGGAATGGGAATGATGTGGGTAGATTTAATGATTAGACCAGTTACAAATGTTTAAAATATTTCTTTGAAAATAAGTCAATTGATGTTTCTTTAAAAGAAATAAAATAATAAAAAAAAATAAAATAAAATAAAATAATAATAATAATAATTAATAATAATAATAATAGAAAAAATACTGTCTTGGAATAGAGTACAACAGACTATTTCTTCCAGACTTTCCCCTTTGAATTACTTTCAATTAGAAAAGAAAGTAATAACAGAAAGAAAAGCAAGAGCAGAAACAACAGATGACTGAATCTGAAACATAAATCTACCAACATTTACAGCTTTGTCAAACTATTTTGTTAAAAAAGTCTAACAGAAAAGTCCAGTCCCTCATAAAATTAACTTCCTAGACAAATTATTTTTTGAATAGAGTGCCTCACCACTAAACCAAGGCCCTGTATTCTTCAGAAGATCACAAAACTGAAATAGCTTATGTGCTCAAAGAGAAATTGTATAGTTATAGCACAGAATTCAGTGCTTGAAAACCATAAGGAAGCAAAGAGAGGCCTGAAGGCTGAATCCATATAAAAAACTCATGGCAAACTCAACTGAAAGGTGCTTACACCCCCTTAGGCCCTGCATTCAAGAAATCAGCTAGGCTCCATCATGCAATTCACCCAAGATCCCTGACAGTCAATCTGCTTTTTGTCAAAGTAACTCCAGGGTCATAGTCTCCCATACATGTTCCCTGGGGCTTCAGTAGAGGTAGAAATAATATTATAGTGACATGTGTCTCTTTGGAATTAAAGCCACTAACACCATCATGTCATAAATGACAAAATAACACAACACAATAATAATAACACACAAACAACAAAATAAGGCCTATTTTCCTCCTACAGTTTCATAAATGTTGAAGAAAATTCCTTGCCCTAGGTTTCCCACCATAGCCTCAGATGTCAGATTCTTAGAAATATAACTTAATAATTTACTGGTATAGTAATAGGAACATCTTGAGCTGTCTGCCTTTGGGGAGGGACCCAGAACAAAGGATTTCCTGGGATCCTGACCACCTTGTGCTGTTCATGTGCCCTGTATGCATCTCTTGGCCCAGTGGTGAATTTTGGTCTGGGGTCTCCTTGTCTATCACTGGGGTTATTTTTTTGTTTTTCATTGTCTTGAGGTGGGCTGTAAATTTCTTATCTCTCTGGTTGTTGTCCCTTGGTATTGATGCAACTCCTTCATCTTCCAATTTGCATTGTTTTTTTACTTAGGTTTTTATTGATACAACTAAACAATAACTGTCATAGCCTAAAGCTCCAGAAACGTCATCTATCTGTACTAAGTGACTGTGTAAGCTAAGCAAAATCACCCAGTCAAAAGAATTCAGCTAATGGAATTCAGCTAACTAAACTCAATTCACAACAACAAATACTTCAAAACTATTTCTGTAAAGGTACTGTCACAAAGACACTGTTGTTTGTACACACTGAGTCAAAGAATTTGATTCATCTCATGATAATGTATTATTTTCTTTCTCCATGTCCTAAGCAGTAGAGAAGTATGCAGTCACAGTATTTGCCCTTACTACCCTAAATAACTTTACATAAAACATGTAAACAAGATCTGAGACAGTTTTCAGACAGAAGGAGATTTTCAAGATCTGTGAGCAAGGACATGCCTAGAGAAGAGAAAAACAGAAGCAACGGTTCCATGGAAAAAAAGCTAGTAAATCAATGCCAGGGAATCCACACAGTCAAAAACAATAGGAAAGTAGGTTGCATTCATTATGCTGCTCTTATTGCAGCTGGCTGGTCATGTAGCAACACCCACACTTGAACTTGCAGACATTTTCCTGTGCCCAGAAAGAAAGCACTGCCTTCGTCAGAACTTGATCAGCTCTTTGGACATTTTTTTGGGCTGGTGTTTTTGAATTATTCAAGCAATCTGGATTCATCTCTCTCGAGTATACACCTTCCACTTCAGATACCTAGAAGACAAGTGACGTCCGTTGAAGCTGAATTCTACCCCAGGCTAAAGGCACTATATGAACACAAAAATCTGGCCCACAATGCCCCCAGACAGCTTAAAGGTTTTGCGTTATCAGTATTTGACAAAAAAGTATTGAAGGAGATGGGGGTCTAGGTTTGTTAACTTCTCTGGTTAAAGAGGAAGTGAAAATAGAAAACAACGTAAGTGAGAAAGCTTAGAGATCTAGTGGTAAAAATGAGCAGAAATTCTCTGTTCCCTGCCTTGGAGACCATGTGTTATAGCCATCACTGGATGTCATTATCTCTATAAAAACTGTTACAGGAAAGGCTTGCCCACAGAATATCTTACATAAGTAAAATTTTGTGCAAAAGAAGCAGACAATGTCTTCCAGTTGCCCATGAATAACATTTAAGTAGACTTCATTGCAATTAAATATTTGCCCAGATAACTTATTTTCTCTAAGGAAACTCTGATAGCTCAGAGTTTACTAAATTTTTAAGATCCCACAGCTGAGTCAAGAGAGGTAATTTTAGAGAGCAGTAGAAACATATTCAAGCAGTTAGTAGTGTGGGAGAAAATTTGATCAATATGAGTTAGGACACTGGGAGGATTCCCTCTGTTCATTCTGTTCAGATGCTCATTGTTCACCTGATGCACCACCATTACTACTTCCCCAGCAGTGCTACTTTTACTTGTTCAATATACTGTTTAAGCCAGCTGCAATACTTTCACAGATCTGACCAATGTATGCATTTTACAGTGTCCAGTAAAAATAAACACAAAGCAATTCTAAAGTCCTTCTGCTATCATAGGCTCTGATGAAACCAGAATCAGCTTTAATATATTTTATGAAAGGCAACCAGCAGGCTCAATAACTCATAACCAAGTAAAATGAAAACACCACTTTCCACAAAGTAACAGCGTTCCTTCTGAAACAGAAAGTATATTTTCCACCAAGTAGCACAGTTTTCCTTCTAATAATATCTTTTTTCCTGAAAAAGAAAAAAAATTAAAAAAGGTGGGGGGTAAGCTTGAGAACAAATTGTACCCTCTTTTCAAGACCAGGTTGAATGAAGCCTTGGGTGATAGGGTTTAGTGTGAGATGTCCTTGCCCATGGCAGGGGGGTTGGAACTAGATGATCTTAGGGTCCTTTCCAACCCTAACTATTCTATGATTCTATGATTGCTTGTCAAATAGTGGGGTATCCTTATAGACTCCTCTGTCTTTCTTGTGCTCAAATCTTGAAGGATAATCTGGGATGGGATGTTCACTTATACAAAGCCTCAACACCTTGTACCTTGGAGTCTGGAGTGTTACACAGTGTATCTGGAGCATTCTAGAAAAATTTATTTTACAATTTCTATATGAAAAATCCCATGACCCTCCTCAAAATTTGCAGCTCTTCCCTCTTCCTTTTAAAAGCTTTCTCGTGTGTACAGCTTCCTTGGCTTATATGAAAGTTAAAAGCACTACTTGATGTTTCTCATAAATCCTTCCCAAAAAGTCAATGGAGCTTGAGTCTTATCATAGCCTGAACACACTGGCCTGTTCTAATGAAGAGAACAAGCTCTGAAGAAAAGAGCACTGAAAAGGCTCCTACTGCTCTACTGACCATAAGACATTTAAAAAAATCACAAACCAAACCAAATCCCAAAAAACCACAAACCAAACCAAAAAACAAACTGACAACAACACAATCCCAAAAGCCACAAAACTCCACCACCACTGAACTTTCATCTTGCACATATTCACTTGCACAACACAGTCCCTGAGGAGATGCTAGCTCAATACTGACCTTCCAGTATGGCACAGAGCCAAAGAAAGTAAACTCTGCCTCCTGGCCAGGCTAATTACACCAGGTTTAGTGCTATGCTGACATGATTATACTGCTTCCAGACTTGGTGATAGGTCTGTCAAATCTAACTCTTTCTTTCTGCTTCATAACTTGTGCACAGAGATACCCAGTGTCTGCATGCATACACTCAGTTCTGTCAGTTTGATTTTACTTTTGATGAAATATTACATTGTTCAATCAAGTGGGTGCAAATTAAAGTGGGTGTCCAAGTGTAGTTCACAAATTAGCTCAAGTATACATCTTCTAAACAGAAAAAGTAATTTTTTACCAAAATACAAGGGGAAACACCATCCTCTGTGCTGACTGAAGTAAGGTGAATACATTAAAGAGCTATGTAGACTCTTGTGTCTCAGCTCTCTTCCCCTTTCCTCTTGCTCCACTGAGGTTATTATGTCCTTATAACTTACAGCAGAAACAAATCTCCCTACTGGATAACGAAGGAAGAACAGTCACAGCCCCCCCTCCCCCACACTTTCCCATTCCATGTACTTCTCAGCAGAGGCCTCCATAACATGCACAGCTCATGAAGGATATGGAAGTGAGTACCTTGCCCTTTATCCACAGTGCAGCTCTGGATGACTTACTGCACTTAATACTGAAATCTAGCAACACCCTTCTGAATCCCAAACAGTAAAGATCTGAAGGCAGCATAACCCCCTGCTACTGCTGAACATAAAAAAACACCGTAAGTGCAGGGCACAGGATTATGCTCTCTCTTAGCTACATGCTGATAGAAAGGTTGGCTGCTGGTTCTGCCCTGACTATGCACCCACACCACATCACAACAGCTTCAATCAGGTCCAGTTTTAAGGCTTGCACAATGGATAGGAATGACTGTTCACAGTTTTACCACTAACATGACAGTCACTTCTATACTTTCATACCTGTATTTACTTCATTGATCATCTCAACTAAGCTCTCTGTGAATGAGAGGCTCTCCACTACATACAGACACAGTCTAATCTGCAGCATTCCTCATCCCCACAGATAATTTAGGGAAACTCAAGGCATAGCTCAGGGCACAACTTGGGAAAGGCACCCCACAGAAAGATGGGGAATCTTGTGATCTTTAGTACTGGCAATGAAGATTGAGTTCCTGGAATTCAGTTTATATGGGAACCTGAGTTTTTCCCTAAAAGCAAATAGCTAACCTGTCTAACTGCAGGGAAAAGCTTGATGACATATTATAAAGCTTGAAACATCAATAAATGGTCTGACAGGGGATGACATCGCAACTGGTTAGTATTTCAGGTCTTTTGATGCTGTAAAAGCAGAGAAACAAAAAGCAGTGTTTGATGAAATACTGTGAAGCTCTGACTGGACATGTGTATCAGAAAAACCAAATGCCTCAAGAAATGTAACGTAAGGCTGCATGCATCCTCACCATGTCCCTTACAGGTCATACTACTTCACCAAAGCACAGAAATTTGTCTGGGAACATTTTCTCATAGGTACAGTGTGCACCAGATGAGTACTATGTACTAGGGCTACCAAAAGGTAAAGACAGTGAGACTGGGTATTAGTTGCATGAAGAAGCAACAGCCTTTTTTTGAAAAACGTGTTTCTCCCTTACTCAGTAATCAGCTGTGGTAATGTGTGCTTGTTCAGTTCTTTTTGGTATTTATTTGGTTTGGTTTTGTAGGTTGGGGTTTTGGGGGACTTTTGAGTTTTTGCTGTTGTTGTGGGGTGGGAGTTTGTTTTGGCTTGGTGTTTTATGTTGTTTGTTTGTTTGGGTTTGGGTGTTTGTTTGTTTGTTTTTTAACAGAGATGGTGAATTATAGTCCAAGAAACAATTACAGGTGTGAAAAATGCTGCCTGTAACTTTACTACCTGCTCTGCTTTTCAGTAGTCCTGTGGAAAAACCTCCTGGTTATTCAGTGAGCTAGAGTTTATGATTTATTGCCTGTGTTTGGCACTTACTTGATCCATCCTCAGACTGAGTGCTTTAGCTCATTGCTAGAGACAGCAGGTGCCAGCACTTGGAGTTTCAGAGACATTTCAGCCATGACAGCCCAGGCACATATAGTCTGGTAGTTAACAGAGGTTCATTCTTCTGAGTTCATTCAGCAAACTGATAAAAACCATCCTGAATTTTCAGAAATACTTAGTTCATAAATTTCACTGAAGCATGCTTTAACCTGCTGAAAAAACTATTTCCCAGTGTAAAAGAAGGTGCTTTTTTCCCCCATTAGAAATATAAAAGACATTAAATATAAAATATAAAAGAGAAAAATAATACATTCTATTGCCCTATGATCATGTTTTTAAAGCACAGAAAATCAAGAAAACACAATTTTACTGAAAATTAATTCTGTCTCAATCAACTTTGCTTTTGAAGGAGTAATGGTTTTGATACAAAAGGGACTTTTGACATAAATCCTGCTGATTTCAGGCAGTGCTCTCTTATATCCATTCTTCTGTGCCAAAGAAACAGAGAATTATTCTTGGAAAGGAAAATGAAGTGTTAAATATATGTACCATTTCCTGAGAAAAAGTGTATAATTTCTTTAGAGAATAAAGTATAATTGCCAGGCATTGATAAACTGTGTAAGAAACACTATTGATGATTCATACCAGTAGAACTTGCTGCTAAATAAACTCTGACCTTGATACTCAGGAGACCCACTTAGAACATCCTGCAAGACAATGATATATTTCTCCACACTAACCTTTGTGAGTAGTCTGCCTCTTCAGCTCCTTGAAACAAGCTAGTTCCAATTAAAGAGGAGAAGTGGAACTGTTTCATACATTTGTTTTAGTGACAGGATAAGCAGGGGTTATGATGTCATAGTGCCAAGAATATCAGATAGAAAAAGCTAGGTATGGGCTTTCTTCAGATTTCAGATATGTCTTATTGCAACACCACAGAAAATCCTTCCTTCTTTATGAAAAAGAATGAGCTGTCATGTCAGAGAGAGGGAGAAGATGAGGAAATGGCATGGAAGCTAAAGCTTACATCTGAAAGGAGGCAGTTTTTGTCCACATTTCTGACCAATGTTCACTGTGCAGAAACAAGCATGTTATTTCACTTTCCCACAGTTGAGCTTCTCAGCTGCAGTGTGGAGAGAATAACACAAGCTTTCTCCGACTTCTAGCTTGCCAGGTCTTACCTTCTGCATGGGGCACTGACACATGGCACAATTAGGGTTTATCCTGCCAAAGGGGTAATGCCCAGCAGAGGAGCAGTCAACAGAGAAGACCACTATGAAACAGTAGTGTCTTCATGGACAACTATCTCAGTGAAAGAACTGAAGTCCCTCCAGCTAAAGGCAAGGCAGACACTGTGGATAGCGAGACTAGAAAAAAAACAGGAGGTTTTGATATTAAACTCCTCCACCTCAGCCTCTGAAGTGGAATGAATCAAAAATTTGCAGGAGAGTCTGCAGCAAACGATTCCACACTGCTCCTCAGTTCACCATGCTATGCTGTGCTGTTCTAGTGGTATTCTTGTTCTAGTGGTATTCTCTCCCAGACAATGTCGAAGCTTCATGTCCAAACAGCAGGCAGCAGTACAACTAGAAATCATTACCGTGTGAATCTGGGGACTGAGGATTGAACAATATAACTGACTTATCCATGTCTTTCTCTTGTAAGCACTGTTCACCATGGAACACATATCTAGAAAGTGCCTGAGAAGCCCACTAAACATGTCACAAAACACTTGACAGCACCAAAGCAAACCAACAACCTTCCCAGTATTCTTTGTATAGACCTTCAGTATGAAACACCAAAACCCACAACACTGACAGCACTCCTAAAAAAAGAGCAGGAAGAGTGCAGAGTGGCACCTATATTCTGTGTCACTTTTCTTTTGCAATTAGGAAAGTCTCATTAGGTGTATTTAACGTGTTCTGTGCCTTTTGTGTTTCAGCAAGAATCATATAAGAGAGACAAGCCTTGCAATGGGGAAAAAAAGTGAAGAATTTAGAGGCAGTTCTTAATCCCTGGACCTGTGTATCAGGGAGAAAGGTGAAAGAATTGACTTTGCACACTCAGAGTTAAACTCCATCTCTAAAGAACAGAAAATCCATCCTTTCAGTAAGAAGCTCCTGAGGAGCCAAGCTGTGAAACATGACCTTTATCCTAGAGCATCAGGCAGTCTAGGCTCAGGATGCAAAGAGCAGTCAGGATGTACTTGCTGAGTTTTGAGAAGGAAGCCCACAGAGCAAGTAGAGGACAGATGCAATATGCTCATGGAAATGAACATCCATGGCTCAGTTTGCTCAAGGTGCTGAAACACAGAGGAGGGGCAGGAATAAGAGAAGTAACAGCAACAGAAGCAGGTGGAATGTAGGGGATGCTCCATAAGATAGCCTGAAAGAGACATTAATGTGTTTGAAAGCAATGTGAAAAGACAGCGACTGATCCAGAGAAGTAGTGAAGGGATGTAGGAAACAGCATGCCTGGTGAGTACAGGGAACAAGGTGAGTCAAGGGATTCACTTCCATCCTGGTATATATTGAAAGAAGTATCAAAACATTTAGTTTTTTCTATGAGGGGAAACTAATCATCAGTCACATCCAAAAGGAAAAGCAAGCCTGGTGAGAAGTCAGTTTCGAACTTTCCCATTGTTGCAAGTCAATTTCTTCAGGCTCACTTCTTTGTTTTTAAAGTCTGACTGGCGTCCAGCTATGCCTATGATGATCAAATAATGACAGAAATCAAACAATAAATGAAAGAAAAATCCCTTGTGTCATGGCATTTCCTTTATGAGGACTTCTTGCCATACTCTCAATGTACAACAAGACATTTCTGGTTCTTGCCTCAGTTGCAGTCAAACAGGAAAAGCTCAGCTCTGGAAAGGAGTGGTGATGTTAGCTGACAAATGTTCTCCAGTTACCTTCTTATTTATTTTTTAAATCAGTCCTGCTTGTAATTAAAAACAAACATCTATTTCTAGTATTTGGGATGGATTCCACACAAATTCTATTAGTTCAAGTGAAACAAGTGAAACTGTATTCAGTGATGAGAAAGACTAAAAAACATTGATTGCTTGTATTACATAAAAGAATGCAATATGTATAAACAATAATGAGCAGTAAATTAAACTTTCTTCCTGGCTCCAACCTTAATTCCATAGAAAAAATAACTTCAGCTGGTTGAATGCTAGACCTCTCTCCTCCACCTTACAAGTTTTGTGCATGTTAAAGATACCACAAGAAGTTTCATTAGATTATGTCAGTAGATGAAATTTCAACTACCATAGAAGAGAAATAGTCCCACTGGCTGCTTTGAATTCAAAGGCTGTTATTACAGATGCTTTATGTAAGGCTGTTCTCTCCTAATTTCCAGGTCTGCTGCCACCATTCTCAGAACATTCAAATTAAATCACCTCATTTGTCACTAGCCTTTCTCAGAGAAGATGAGACTTTTACACACTGCTGATTGTTTACAGACTGTTGCAGGTTTCCACAGTGACTTGTATGTCTTTAAAAGAAAACCCACACTTGAGGAGGAGTACATATAATGCTCTGAAAACTACCAGTAAGTACTGGTTTTTGGGTAATTTTCCACACACTTAAAAAGGTTGTGCATTTTCCATTTAACTTTAGCAGAATCTTCAAATCTTACTCTATGGGCTTTGTCTCCATATGAATTAAGGGGAACAGACTTCTTTATGTTTGAAATCTAGAACAAGTCAAAGACCAAAGACATCTCCAGCTCTCAGCAAGCCATGTCTCATTACGCTCCAAGCCTGACAAAGTTCAAGTTTGAACAACCTAGTCTAGTGATTGGGGGTCGGAATTTAAGTTGACATTAAGGTCCTTTTCAACCCTAACCCTTCTAAGATTCTATGAAACTCCATGTTCAGTTTAAGATGCAATGTTATAAGGTACCCTTTTTTTTACAAGACATAAATTGTATTTCTATTTTCGTAATACAGTGCTACTTCCAGCATGTATCATCTTATATAATTTGGTCCATGGAATTTAATAGCTCTTCCCACTTTGGAAAATAACCAGTGAAATCAGAAAGTGAACTAATTTTAAACTAAAAATATAATGGCAAATGTTTTATATGCAGCCCAAACAATTTAATAGGAAAATTAAGAAGAAGAAACTTGCTATTACAAAAGTAAGGGTATGTACAAAGAAAAAGGAAAAAAACCCCAAACCATTGGGAAAGTAAAAGCTGAATTACTGTTGTCACTTTGAAGAAAAATCTATATTACAGCCAGACCCGATGAGAAAATAGAAGCCCTTTTCAAACAAAATGATAATTTTTAATTATTTTAGAAGAAATAAAAAAAAACCTAAGAGAAAAATGTGGAATTAGTTGGGTCTCAGGCTCCAAGCTGGCTGTCTCACAATACAGTACTGAAAGCAAATAGCTGCCTCTGTCCTTTCTGCAGGTGCTCATGTAGCAGCTCTCATTTGATAAGTTAGCTCTTCTCACAGGGAAGGGAACATGGAGATGAGATCTGTGCACCAGTACAGATTTCCAGCAACAATGAGATTTTGTAGGTAAGAAATTTACTATGGGAAAATTATTCTCTGAGAAAATGTCTAGAGTATGCCTAGTCAAGTATGGGAGAAAGGTTGAAAATGCACATCTTTGAGAATTTCAACTACATTGCAGGTGGACTTTCAAAACCACAAGCCTGACCTGTATTAAAATAAACATGTCTCACCAATTGCATCACCTTGGTACTTTGATGTAAATATTTACAACCACACATACACAAACACGTTTCAAATTAAATAAAAACTAAAATAACAGTACAATTTGTTCTAAACTTTAGCCCTACTTCCATCTCCAAATTAAAGAGCTCTTCAGGCTGGAAACTTTGAGCCATGGACTACATATTTTTCAGAAAGGTGTCACAGACCAACATTAGCTATATCCAGACCAGCTGGTTCCTAAGTCTGCACTGCATTTGGCTAAGGTACAAATATCTTAACAGCAACTTTAACACATATCCACAATACTCTACTCACCTCAGCTGCCTAATGTAAGAAATGAGTATTAAATAAAAGCTGAATACATTCATACAATACAAAGTGCATAAAAGATAACTGTTCCAATGTCAAAAAGTGAAGCTGAAACCATCTTTCAGGGCATGTCTGTTTGCTCACATAAAGCAAGCAAGTTTGCTAACACAAACCCAGCAGGCTGCAGAGATATCAGTAAGGTACAAAGAAACTACTACTTCAACAAAAACATAATTACAGTGTCCTGCCCAAAAGTGTCTACACAAAGCAACAGATCTGAGAGCCATTGTGATACCATGGAAATACTTTAAAGGTGAGATTTTTCCCATATTAATCTATCACTTCACAATAAAAATGTAACACCTTTGAGGCAGTACACATCTACCTTCTATTTTGGAGGAATACAACTGGGTGCTGGACCTCTTAGCTAGTTTAATACAATATAAAAATTATTACACTCACAACAATAAGGATCTATAGAGATGAAAATAACGAGGCACAATGTAGTGAATTATATAGTAGACATTATATTACTAGTGTTGCTATTATTGGTGATAATACTGGAACATGGAATTCACAACATTATGCCCTAGTTTATTTCAACAGAGAAGTGAGTCTAATAAAAGCAAATCAGCTCTCACTAGACCTGAAAGTATTTTTCATTTCCCAAAGGAGCCCTTCAATCCTTCAAATCTTCTCTTTAAGACTGGATCAAAATTGTTATTGGGAAAGCTGGCTAAAACACTGTTGACAGCTGAGGAAATGTTAGGGGCTGGGAGGCAGAGATATTTAATGGGTTTCTGTGTCTTTTTAAAATTTGCTTTCAACCTGAGTTGAACATAAAGTTCCCCCTTCCTCTCAGAAAAACAAGATGCCCACATCAAGTCCAGTTCCATGAACACTCAGACTGCACACAGAACTTGTGCCCCAGTTGTATCAACTCCACAGAGGTCTGATGCCAGCTTTCAAACCAGCCTGCCCTTCATCCAGGGAACCCTAAAGTCCTGCATATAGAACTAAAGAGCTCAAAAGAAGCAGGCTACCTTTCTCTTGTACATCTACTTTAGGCTTAAGCTATAAAACAGAGAAAACAGATCTGCCACCAAAGACAAAAAAGAACTTGTCTGCAATCTCAGAGGTTTTTGAAGTGATTTTGTGGAAAAAGGTCAGCTCCTATTGATAATGGTTTTATATCCCTGTTAGTGAGACCATACATATGTATTTGGTAAATTTTGTCCCACAAGAACAACAGAATCTCATGGTGCCTTTCAATACAGCTGGAGTGTTACAGTCTCTAGGAGTGCTCAAATGGACACGGCCCTTTTTTTACAAAACTCGTTCTTTTTGGAATATGGTCTCAAAAACAGTGACATGAAAGATACATGGCTATGAAAACACAAGGTTTATTGATACTCTGTAACAAGAGACAGAACAAGGACAGAGAGAAGGAGAATGACTTGGCCATGAACCCACATTTGGAAAGAAGGCAAAGTACGGTACACTCACTTGCCCTGCTGCTCTGGGGAATCAATAGAGAGGCAACAAAATGCAGTGCATCTACTCTCCTTCCTAGAGTGAAGGCCAGAAACATAAAACTTCATCCAAGTATCTCAAGAGTAAAAAAAAATGGAATCTTCTGATCAATGCACAAGCAAAAAACCTTGGTGAAGAGTCAGGTAACACAAGATACAGGCACAAGAATCTTATGGGCACATGGATGGTCTTAACTACTCTAAAGACTGAGCTGGTAACCATGTACCCCAAAGAAGGAGTTTTCAAAGAAGGTTCTGTGGATGATTCTGTAACTCTGAGCTAAGTAGTGAGTTTCTGATCCAAAGGCTCAGAAACTTTGTTCTTCAGCTTTTAAGCCACAGCTCCTCTGCACGTAACTGGCATATCCCAGCCTCCACACAGTTTTCCTAAACAGAATATGGACCAGAAATGCATCCCTGGTTATTCAAGTGCAGCAACAGATATCCTTAAGCAAGCAGCCACAAGACCCTCAGCAACTGCGCCTTCCGCAGACCCCCTCACAGGTATGGCTCTACTCATCTATCACACCAGAACAGTATCAATATTAAATAAAGTAATGAAGTTAATTTAGAAGGACCTAACTATTCTTCTCAGGGAACATACTCTAAGTTCAAATAAGCATCAGGGAACAAGAAGAATTACAGTAATCCTGATGTGTGGTTTTCTGTTGCTTTTTTTGTTGGTTTTTTTTTTTAAGACACTTTTTTTGCAGGAGCCTGTGGGTAGGAAAAAATTGCTGCACTGAGTAGAACACAGATGGGTGAAAAAAAAGAAGGAAAAAATACATCTGCAGACAGAGAAAGACGCTGATACAACATGGTCTGGTGAACTTCCTTTGTCAAGCAAGTTCTCGTGCTTTTTATGACTAAAAACATTTACCATTACTCATTACAGAAAGAACAGAGAAGATTCTATAATTATTCATTAGATACAAACACAGAATAAATTGATCTTTGAACATCCTATCACTTCAGAGTTTAAAGACACAGAGACGTGATTAAATCAATATTCTCAAAGGAGACAACACTCTCTAATAGCTGGCTTTAATAATCATAATTTTGCAGCCCACTGTGCTTTGAACACAGTAATGAATTAGACATGGGAGAGCAAAATCCTCACAGGAAGAAGGTAAGCATTAGTATATCATAGTCCTACAGCTCTGGAAACTGAGGCCAAGAGATTACTGGCAGCATTTACAGAAGGAGGAGGCACTTAAATACCACGATCCCCCTGGCTTTTGGGTAACTTCCAAAAGAATAAATGCCTAACTCACTTCTGAAACAACATTTTAGAAAACAAAATCCTTTAATGGCCCAATTTCTGTAATGATGGTTGGAATCCCTCAAGATAACAGGTAGTCGTCCAGGAGGAAAGTAAGATTTCCCTAGCTGTCTAGTACTACCAGGAATGCTACTGGCTTCCCTTTGCTTACCTTGAAATACATATCTGACTTTTGAGACTGAGTTACTTTATCCCATCTGCACTGCAAGACACCTTGCACAGGCAGCCCTGGCCCCCCAGAGGTTAGATAGCTGCTGGAGATTGCTGTTGCTCCTGCTTGTCAGGCTTTATCACCAGTGCAAAGAGATGTACAACCTAAAAGCTGAATTTCTTTCTACGCCACAAGTTCTTGTCTCTTCCTCTTGACTCTAAAAACATCTCTGGTGAGTAAACAGCTAAAAGAAATACCTCCACACCACACCTAACAACAGGAACAAATCCTAGCTGTTTGTAGTATTCAAGGTTTGAAAGAAGACAAGGAAGATGTCTTGCTCAAGGTTGAAGAGCAGTTCCTACGTGACATATAAGAACTGCTTGCTCCCTAAATATTTTTTGAGGGAAACACACTTTCTGTGAGCTGCAACCAAATCCTAAAGGTCTGTGGTTACCAGAAAGGAACACATCAGAGATGTCTTTCTTCACTTGCTGAGCTCTTCTCAAAAGGAGCACATACCTAAGCAATGTATATTATTAGGCTCATGGTAGTTGCTGAGAGAGGTCTTGCTATGCACCTCTCCCAATTAACTAACACATTCCCTCCTAGAGTCATCTGAAATAAGATGACTGAACTGAAACAGACTTTATCTCCATTTAATTTTTTAATCCCTTTTCCCCATTTGAATTACACATTCTGATCTAGAACTGCACTCACAGAGGCTAATCTCCTACTGGTTTCTTTTAGGCAGCTCGAATGCTATCTTCAGTTTTATTAGCTATTGGAGTGTAACATTTGTGGATCAGGATGTAATTAGATATAATGATGATGACACCAGAGCAGGTAGACACAAACAATTCCAGGATTGAAACATCACTACCAGAAAATTTATCTGAAACTTTCTTTAAAGACCACAAAATGAAGACAAATAAAAGTTGAAAAGACTGAAAAGACTCTAAAACTGAGCATCTTTACTACACACCACAGTGTAAAAAACCCAGACCATCTTCCACAGAGAAATGTATTGATAAGAAACTGTTATATCTGGGAAGGTTTTTACTGTAACACAAGAAGTACTTCTTTTTTTTCTTGCTCCATCCTGAGCTCTGTCAGACACCAGAGCTGCATTTTTGCAATGAAGTTTACTCAGGAGAATATTGGGTTAGGATACACAGGACCCCAGCTCTCTTTCCAGCTTTGCTTCCAGCAAAACACTTGCCTTGAGTTTGCGTACATTCTTTGTCTCTTGTTTCTCTAGTATGGTCCTCCATATTATCCAAAGATAAGCAGGTGGTTTCCAGAGGGCACTGATCAAGTACAGCAGCAATAGAGAAATAATGGTATGATCCTGTTGAGACATGCTGAAATTACAACAAGGAGAACACGGCAGCCAGTTCAGAATTCAGGCCCAAAACCCAGTGACATTACTATGAACTAATAATTTAATTAAATTATTGCTCAATAATTAACCCCAACTTTCTGAACACCAAGTTCTTAGAAAAAGATGCCTTTCTCTCCAGATCTGAGCTTTTGCAGAATTAGATGTGAGGCAGAGATCAGCTGTGCCAAAAAGTCATGGAGCCATGAGAAGTATCTTAGGAGAATATTTGCTCTGTGCAATTGAAGCCAAACAATTTAGCTGTGTGAGGAGAGGCTAGTGTTTGCAAGCAATCAGCAGCAGACAAAAATAAGCAGTAGAATCACATTTCCAGAAAGACTGAATTACCAGTCATAAAACATAACCTTTAAAATACCTGTCTTGTAAGTCCAGTTTGATCCTGCCTATATTTTATTTTGAGATCCTTAAAAGTGCAGATAAGTGTCCAATACATCCTAAAACTATATATGCATTCCCTGGCTTTACAACTGAAATTGTTCGAGATGTTGGGGTTCCTGGTAGTAAATGAAAGCAGCAAATGTTCTGTAATCTCTGAAGCAGTAAAAGATCTCACTGAAGGAACCTGCTGCTATGTCATGGACATTTGCAATAATCACAGTCAGGAAGGGAATGTGACACCACTTGTTCAATGTGATTGAGCTATTGCAGAGACTCATGCTAGCTAATTAATCACCAGGATAGCTGAAGGGGAAGAAGCCTTTCCAGAGAGATTTATATGCATAGCTGGAATAAGCCCGAGAATTTTTTGTGCTTTCCCTCTGTGCGTGCAGAAAGGAGTCAATTGTGAGGCTGGCACTTGCTTTGGTGATCAGTAGTGGGCTAACAGTGAAATATTATTCTGCTAGAGCTGGAAAGCCCAGCCTAACCTTGAATAACTAAAACCCTCCTGTGAATTTCCCCTGCAAAAGCTGAAATCAAGATGAAATAATTGTAACCAGTATCAGCACAAGTACTGTAGTTATAGCCACAATACTGTTTAGTATCTAAAATGTTTTACAATTCATTGCCATTTTTAAAGACCCTGATTTTTTGTTTTCTTTCAAAATAAATAGAAATATGTGGATTATCAGCTTCCTATCATCAGCGCAGATAGAATCTTTTGTTATCAATAACAATTAGTTGTGATGAGTACTTTTCAGAGCACTTTTAAATTCTTAAAGCCCTGATCCTATAGAGCTGCATTCACATGCATAATGGTAAGCTTACGAACAGTGTTCCCACATGCAGTGGGAACACCAATAATCCAAGTTCCATCACATTCCTAAAGGATAAATATACCTTCTCTTTCTCAGATGACTGGAATTCCAGTAGGTAAAGGGTTTGAATTTTCATCAGTGCAGTAATAACAACACAGTGACATCATTGTATCAAAAAGGAAAAGGGAAAGAATGCTTAATAGAAAAGATAAACATGCAAGCAAGAAGTCAAGAGTCTGACACAAGCTCATGTCTTTGGTGTGTAGATGCCTACAGCCTTCAAACAGACTAGACTGGTTGGAACTTGTTCCTGCATATTACAAAATCAGAAGGAATTCCTCCTATTTAATTCAGTGGACAGCAGATTAGATTTAACAATTAATTGACTATTCCATACTTCGGGAAATGCTTAGTGCAGCTGAATCACTGGACCAAAGCAATCCACCATAACTAGTAAGTACTGATAGAGATGCAAAAAAGTAGTTTGAATACCAAAGCTTTCCTGATTAGGGTTCTGACAGAAATGTCTTTATCATTGTAAGGAGACAACTCTGAGTAGTTCAGCTACACACACACAGGTTCTCAGCCTCTCAGTCATCATCCTCCTTGTCTGTTGCTGTATTCATGGACTTCCTCTGAAATTCTCTTCTGGCAGTTCTACTTTCAGACTTCATCATTTTCATTTATTTCTTAAATCAAAATTCCCTATGACATCCCAAACTGGAACATTTCTCTTTCCAGATCCCTACTACTACTTTAAAATAGTCTGTACAGATTTTGATTAAGGAAATAAGATGATTGACTTTCAAGGAACATGACATAATTTTCTCAAAGATGCTGGTCCTACACCTATAATTTCTTGCTTAAACAGCTGCACAAGTATCTCAGGGTTTATATTCTTTTGTTGGATTTAAAATACACAACCAAATTGAAACTGGGGTAAGTGTGTGTGTGCCCCTGTTCTGCTGTTCCTTACTCTTTCTTTCATTCCCTGACTCCTCACCTTTTAAAAGGCAATTATTTTGTACGATTCTCCAAACGAAGACCGTGAATACCAGTTTGCTCAGGAAAGCTCCAGGTAGAAATGAACACAGTGAAAATTATATTTATGTGAAGGCTAATTCCAAGAAGCATTCTGTCTCAGGGAAGCAGTCAAGCATGTGCCTGTCCCATAAGACATTATTATATGCTTCTGTGACTTTCTTACACTGAGGTTTGTGGGATATAATCTAGAAAAATTCTTTCCTAACTGGCCAAAGATATTCACTATTTCAGTATGTATTCCAGTCCATAGCAGGTTGAGCTGGATTCTCTTTTGAAGAATTCTTCTTTCTTTTTCCTTCCAAAGAAACACAGACTTCCTATATCCAGGCACACTCACACACTGATATGTCCACTCAAGTAGAAAGGTTTTATTCAAGTTATTAATCTAACTCAGATGAAACAGGATCTCACAACCCACATGAATCAATGCCTTCATCAGCTACCAGAAATTGGGAAGAGGGTGAACATTCCCTGATTTCAATGACAGACTCCTCTTTGTACAACAGGCTTATTTTGCACCAGAGTTACCTGCAATGAAAGGTACCATACAAGACTGAATTCTGGAACCATCTATAAGCAAGAAGTGAATATATGGGAAGAGTTCATGTTCTAGCTCTTTACTCCAGCAAAAAGCAACCATTTTAAGGATGATCCACTTTTTGGGAGGAAGAGGAAGAGTATCTGTGCTGCAATGCACAGACAAAGAGCTGATTTAATGAGGCATTCTATTCCATTTCCATTTAAAAACCTCTAATGTAAGAAAGCACATCTGCCTAAAAATGATCTGTGAAATTTATTTAAAATGCGTTTGAGAATAGTTACAATCATGTCTGAGCCTCCTACTGGTGGCAGCTATCAGGATGAAATAGAATCAGTGACATGAACAGCATGACAGCATTATGTAAGAGATTATGAAGCAGTTTCAAGCCTGCTTTGATACAGCATTAACAATCAGCAGGAAAAACTTTGTTTAATATTTCAACAACATGTTTAAAAGTTAAACACTTTCATTCCTCTGATGGTGCAAAAGCTTGAGCAGTACAGAGACAGAAAATAAGGAGACATTTCAAGGCTTTTGCCTACAACATAGGACTATTACAGAAACCTTCTCAAAAAATAACCTTGCATTCCAACAAGATGTCCAGTATCAGCAGGAGACCAGACCTGCAAACATTTCCAATGCATTTCCTTATGGGCACATGTTGCTTTCGCTTTCATCCTCATGACTTGAAAATGGAGTTTTGGAGTGAAACAATTTTATAGAGCCCAAAATGGGAACAGAGAACCTCTAGGTCTATTAGTCCCCAGGGAAGAGAGGATGAGAAAACATACTTCTTGAAACATATCAGGGACAAAACACTCAGGCCTCTGCTTAGAGACTACAAAACCGTAAATCAGCCTGGATGAAAGTGACAGGATGACGGTTCTTTTCAAAGATACTCTTTCTCCACATACATGCTGTCAACATAGGGCAAACATTTAATCCATTCATGAGGCTTATAAACTCCTCCAAATATCCTCTGCACTTCTTTTAACTCAAAACATGGTTCCCATTCCCAACCATTTCTTCTTTTCCCAGGTGTTCTGTTCTTTCATTTTGAAAGCACAGAAATACTCTGGAAATGCAGACAGATTTCTAGAGGAGTAATGAAGCTTAAATGGAAGCTGTGAATCCTGGCAATACTCCACCACATTTACTACAAATGCCAGATAGGATGAGGACAGTTCATTCTGGCCTTAGCATCTGTGGCCTCATCTAGTGTATGAATGATGGTTAAGTATACCCCCACAGTGTCTTTCAATGAACAGACTTCTTTTCCTCATCATCTTTTTGGACTAATCCCCTCATTCTACAGGGTAAGTACATATTATTCCTATTTTTTAGACATATGAATGACAGTATCTATTTCAAAATGGTGTCAGACATTTTAAAGCACCCTGTAACTGTATCACATCTTAAGCCATTAACATTGGCTTCCTATCCAGCATTTCATAACAAAATGAGAGTAACACACAGATTAATAATTGGTATTCTTTCCACTACTGTGGAAATGAACCTACTCCATCAATAAAGGAAATCGTGCCACTCTGGGGATACATATTATCTTCTTGGGATTCAAAAGGATCTTTCAGATCTGTTTAAAAAAAAAAATAACATATTTGAAAAATTGTTTCTGGAATTGTCATGACTAAGACAGAGAACTACCTGCCACAGAAAAGGTCACAGGTGTAAGTGTCTAGATCCTGACTGGGATTAGGGAACTCCACTGCAAATAGTTCCCTACCATTTGATCATGGAATCTCAACCCCATTTTTCAGATATATTTGTCATATTTGTATTCTTGCAATCTATTAACCAAAATCATCAGTCACAAAATCATTGTCACATTGTTGTGCAATTAACTGTGTAGACAATTTGGGTAATGACTGCTTTATTATTTAGGCATTCTTATTATGAGGAGATACATGAACATTTCCTGCTGAATGTTTAATACATTGCCAACAGGTAGTTTATGGAGTTTTTGAAAGCACACTAAATCATCCAGTATTTAACCGTGGCACAGATTGATGCAGCTTTGCAGTGAGAGTAGAACAACTGAATATACACTAGAGTGTCACCAGAAGCTGAAAAATTAACAAGATATGCTGCAATGCTAGACCCTAAAAGAACATGGAATCTTTTCCTATAAAACTGTGATCTATCAGGGTAAAGCAATTTTCTAGATCAAAATATTGAGGCTTGGCCAGGATTCTGACATTTGCCTACTTACTTTCTTCTTCTCTTCCTTGTTCAGCTCACCAATCTGTACATTTTGAAATACCTTCTATTTTCTGCAACTGAGCTTCTCTTGACCATATCCCAGGTAATGTATATATAACTGTTAAAATGGAAAACAAACAAAGAACCACACACAAACAAAGAAAAACCCAAACAGCTACAAAAGTCTAGCCAACTGTTCTGTGTTACTTGACACTTCCTACAAGTCATGTCAGTGCCTTTAGCTACCTCTGTTCCATTTGCTTAAATGCTGGAGGCAGCGGGTCTATTCTCAAACATCAATGTAAGTATGCGACACTTCACAAAACAGAATACCTCTTTGTGCAGAAATATTATCATTTGCATACAGTCTCACCCTGCACACTGCCACAACCTAACTGGCATCCAGGTAAGGATGACTTTTTACTTCAGCATACCTTACACAGTAATTGATATCATACAGGTTCTCCTCAGCTCCAGATAAATTTGAGCAGAAATCATTTATGTCTTTTTAATGTCCTATCAACATGAAAACTGTGCGTTCCTTTCCAGACTGCTGGATGGGTATGTCCCAGATCCAGTGAACAGGCTGATGGCACCAATGAGATCTGAATATTTTCTATATCTCTTGCTGCCTTGTTGTTCAAAGAGATTTTGCTGTCTTCGATCTCCAGTGTGTTTCCCTACAGCATGGCTTGCTCCCCATGCAATATCCCAAGCAGAAAGAAGCATTGGCCCAACCACTTGGCTATAAAAATGCAACTTGCACTTCTTCCATCATTCCATCTTGATTGTATTAGGAGCTCAGTTCCAAATGATTTCCAAGAACCACTTTTGTTCCCCTAGTTCTCCCCACATCCTATGAAGAAAGCCCAAGCCCCTACTCAGAATTAATGATTTCCTGACATAGCAATGATCTATGCATACCACATGGCTTATGTGCTGCAGGTAAACTTAACTATTCACCTGAGAAAAGGCCACATCCCAAGAGTTAGATACCAAACTGTTGACTATTTATTTGGTGCCTAAATATCTTAAAAAATAACTACTCCTAACTATCAGGGCACAAATGTTAAGCTATACAGCTAACACTCTTACTGATTTCACTAGTACTGCTCTACAGTAAAGCTTTCTCTCATCTACTGGCATATTTTGTATTCCTTTCCTAGGGAGCTCAATTGAAAATGTCAGTCATTCCCCACTACAGAAGAACTTTGACACTCTAAGTTTAGAGAATACACAGAGTTTATAATTATTTATTCATTTATGTTTCTTTTATTTTTAATCCTTTGATTTCTGAGTATCACCAGCTAGATTTTCTAGCACAATAATTATAAATACTTCATGATAGTGTATGAATGTAAAAATTCTATTTGAACTTTTGATGAGAATTTGTGATGAAATGTTGGTGCATTGTTTTTACTCATCTGGGAACTGGAATGCCACAGTAATTTTCAGATGATGAAACTTCTGCATTTACTTTCCACTTTTGTCATTACTTGTCATTCACTTTCTCAGCTTGGAGTGCCATCTCCCAACAGAAAATTCTACTGATGGTTTTAATGTGGTATATATGCTTAAAATCTGAAAGGAACTGAGATAGATTCAACCAGACAAAGGATATATACTTGGCAAGAATACATACATATGAAAGCTTATTGCAGCACTAGCGACATCAAGCAAATGACAAGCTGAAGCCTACCTGCACCACTGACAGAGGAGGCTGTACAGCTCAAGAGTGTAACATAGCCCACGCTTTCCACTACTCTGTTGAGAAAAAGAACCATTTCAAACACCAAACTGCTGTTTAGCTCTGAACAAGTCACCATAAAGTTTTGTACTTCTGTTTCCTTCATTTTCTTTGCTATTCTCTAGAGGCTGGGTGCCAGGAGTCTTCAGTATGTGCCACATAAAACCCTAAAGAAAGTACTCATGTAAGCTGCAGCCCCTGAAATAGAGCTATAAAGATAATAGCAAGGCAAGACTGGTTTCCAGTTTTGAATTTCAAGTTGCATGAGCTACACTTGGAAGTGGAGCGTACCACCTCCTCTGCACATCTCTTGCAAAGAGCATGTAGCAATATTGAGTTGACAACTCATCCTAAAGGAGCATCTTGGAACAGAAAAATACAGCAAATACAGTGCAAAACCAATAGCTAGGCAAATACAATATGGAGAAAGTTACAGAACATGAGAGGGATAACCACACCCATTTGTTACTAAAAAATGCATACAGCAATTAACTCTGTGCTATGAAGTCTGTAATTTAAAGATACAAGAGGCTCAGGTTTTAGTAATTGTCCTGGGTTCAGCAGTAGCAGTCACTTTTTCTCCTTAGTAGCCTGTGCAGTGCTGTGTTTTTGACTTCTGGCCTAGGAACAGTGCTGATAACACCTATGTTTTCAGTTGTTGCTCAAATGTTTAGTCTGACCAAAGACTTTCTGAGTTTCATGCTCTGCCAGGGAGGAGGAAAAGCTGGCAGGAAACGGAAAGGGGACACACCACCCAAACTAGCCAAAGAGGTATTCCATACCACAGCATGTCATGCCTAGGATGTAACTGAAAGTTATCTGAAAGGGCTAGTGGACTGCGGGGTTGGACTAGGTATCAGTCGGTGCTCAGTCGGGCAGGGTGGGGTGAGTTATCAGTCTGCAGGTGGTGAGGTGTTTTATTCTCTTCCCTTGTTATTTCCCTTATCATTATTGGTGGTAGCAGTAGGGATTTGTGTTATATCTTAGTTACTGGGTTGTTCTTATATCAACCTGTGGGAGTTGCATTCTTTTGATTCTCCTCCCCATCACTCCAGGAGCACAGGGAGGGCAAGAAGGTGGTGGGAGGTGAGAGAGAGACTGCGTAGCTGATTGTGTCTAAATCATGACAGTCATGAGTCCACTTACACAGCTGAGAAGTCAGTCACCTGACAGAGCAGGATCACACTTAGCAGATGCAGAAATGGAAGAAAGTAGCAGAAGTCAGATAGGCAAGGACAGGGCAGTCAGAAACAGAGCCAATCCTGGCCATACTGGTTTGCATGTACAGCTTAAGCTGAACCAGACAGAGAGGTGACTTCCCTATAAACCAGGAAATACAATTACTGACTTGCACACATAGTTGCCCATTTTCTTTCAGGAGCAGCTTTTTCATAGGATGCCTTGAGATGAGCTGAAAAGTTGAAATGCAAGGCAGAACCTATGTGCCTTTTTCCCATACCAACACCCATTCACCAGACCACTAAGCAGTCTTTGCAGATCATACAAGCAAATGGCTTGAAGTAGGTAATTTGGAAGAATCAGAAAAACAGGCTTCTGAAGTACTAATATCAAAAGCATTGGCAGCAACAAACTGTAGTAGAAGGAAATGTTATCTTAAAAAAGCACAGTGATGACAGTGATTTCAGAAAAGAAAAAAAATCGATTTTATTTTAACTCCTTAAACCTCACATCAGCAGTTCTGAGGCAGAGATTAAATAGTATCTGTAACTAGCTTTATCTTTCTTCCCATAGTTAGAGCTTTTATTACAATTGTCACCTAAACTTAGAAATTAATATTTACATTTTATTCAGTGCTTGTGATTTATTTACAATGCTGGCATTTTTAGTCCAAGTTCCATAAAATATGAAGACAGAAAGAGATAGCGTACAACCAACTACAGAAACTTGCAAGCAATCTGTGTAAGCTAAAGAAAAAGGCAACTAAAGTTGCCAGAGTTCAAATGCTTACAGAAAGATGACAAGAAACAGCCTTGTTCATCTGTGACTTAATATCTCCTTTCACCTCTTCTCTGAACTTATCCATCTCAAATATGCTTTTTAGCTTTAACTCAAGAAAACACACCTGTAATTTTTAAACCAAAATAATAAAACCAGCTGCTTCTTTGAACTCTTCATTAGCATTCATTATATCCATTTCCAGCATGGTAGTAACACAGACATTTTTAGATTTTCATGATTATGATTGTCAAGCTCAGAAAGAACTAAAAACAATTAGTTGATTCCTTTAGGAAACATTCTTTAAGAATAAAAGGTAGAGAAATCCTAATGAGAATGGTGAAAAGCAGTCAAATCTTGACCAGACTAAGTAGTATTATGCAGATTGGAAAAGGCAAAATCATATAAAAAGGCCTTAAAAATCACACAACCAGTTGCAATCCAGGCTGTGGCTGGTCAATTTCCTACGTGATGATTGCTTTCCGTTTAATTCAGGAAAACTACATGTTCAATCCTATATGCATAAAGGATGGAAAAATCAGAGGCACTTTTCCTTATGAAGCACTTGATTCATTGGACTTTTACATATTCCACTACACTGAAAGTGCAGAGGATATCCAGAGAAGTGTAATTCAAGACATTTTCCATTGCCCCATTTGCAAAAAGGCTCTTAAATGGGATTATGTAAATTATGTGAATATGCACACACACTTATGTAGGGACACAAACCTCTACCATTTCTGAGGGACACATACTCTTTCACATTTTTTATTTCAGAAAGAACACAAAAACACTACTGCCAAGTTTTCAAGTCATCACCACTGCAAATGAGGTTTTTCCATTTGATCATTAATAAAAAAAAAAAAATGGTAATGGAGTATGTGCTACATTCATCCCTTTTAAAAATACCTTTTACTTGATGCATTACATTTTGATATATCCCAGTCAAATTAAGCAGAGACTGGAAACTACATATGGCAATCTGATTAATGACATAATATGATTTATGTTCTTCATTTTTGTATATTGGGTCATTCTAAATTTTTAATATATTCCTACAGATGTGAATGGCACCGCATTAAATCCTGCCTCAGACAAAAATCTCCCATTGAGATTGAAATGACTGAACATTTTCATTTAATGAGGACTGGGTGAGGGATTTGAGTTAGATTTATTTTTTTTAAGGCAGCCCGAGTGCCATGTAAAGGAATTTTCGGAGAAGTCTATACTAGCAAATACCAGACATTTTAAAGACACTAACTAGCTATTAAAGTGCACATCTAGGCACATGAAACCTACAGAAGATCCAAACATTTTCAGATTTGGCAGCTGTGTGCACCAAAGTCCAGACATAAGTTTACCACAGTTGAGGCTTTGATGCAGGCTTCAGTACACTTTCACATCTGAATGAGCCAAAAGAACACGAGTGTCAGACAAGGATGTGATTCCAAATCACTGTGTCAAGTTCTGCTATCAAAGGCATGGAAGCATCACCATAGTCTCTTTGTATTACTTTTTTGTTACAGCAGGTACTAATAGCACAAGAAGAAACTACATGATTCAGTATCCCTTTCCATCCCTCCACCACTTTCATCAACTGCTTGTACTACACACATGTTGGAACCTATTTGGATTTAATGAAATGCTTCTTTACACTATCGACTGTATGGAATTTTGAGGATCAATCAATTGCAAGCCATAACTTTGGGTAATGTCGTTTTTTTTTTTTGCCATAATATCTTGTCCAGTATCCCTTTCTTTCTTTTTTTCTTCTTTAAATTATAATTATTTTTAACAAGTCTGCAAAACTGAATGAGAAGAAAATAGTTTTCTAGTCTTTAAAATAACTGAAATCACAATATTACCTTGGAGCTTTCTGCTGGCCCTAATATTACTTCTTCTCATGTCAAGTGATGAACAGTATTAGGCCATTATGGAAAATCTTGAAAATCTGGCTTACTAATGACTACTTGATTCATACAACTTTTTCCTGTTACAGCACTTTCAGAAATAATGTGAGAAAGTGAGCTAAACAGTACAAACACATAATCAAAATGTTTTTTGGAGTTCTGGATATTTTCAACAAGCCTCTATAACCAGGGGGTGAAGGGAGACAATAGGCTAAAATACAACTACAGCATTTTATTTGCATATTTTTTCAATAAATATGTGTTCTGATCAGTTACAGATATATCTATTTTAAAGAAACATGATGTCATAATAACCTTGTACTATCCCTGCAAAATATTTTTGTTATATCTCTTTTTCTTCTAGTTTTAGGCAATATTTAGGCCTATCTGACACTGAAGACAATTCAGCTCATTAAGCTTAATTATAAAGGATTGGATCGTGGATTAGTTTATTGCTTAAGTGTACACAGTAATTATTACTGATGTTAAAAGGGATATTCAGTCACTAAGAGGATCCTATTACATTATTGCTGGTGGCACTGGCACTAGATTACCAAAATTGTGTCTTCAGGGTTCATCAATATCACACAAATATATGGAGTTCTTTTAATTTTTTTTTCTTCCTGCATTTTTTACTTTCCCCTCAAAAAAAAAAAACTCAATACACTAGGTAGTCTAAGCAATACTACCTTCCCTCCAATTCATGTTATTTTGCACTGACTAGTAAAAGCTGTGACCTCTTACTGACTGGACGTACCTGGTTTAATTAAAAGGTTAAGAGACATATATCAGGAGGTACAACTGAAAATAATTACAGCTCCTGAAAGCAACATCTGCATGTCTCAGCAAGACCAAAATTTTGAACTATTGAGCAAGCAAGAGGCTGCTATGATATGTTGCAGTGGGAGATCACCTGTCAGGAATCTAAAGTTCACCTTCATTCAAAATAATACTTCATATTCTCTGCAGAAAGTAGCAACTCAAAATAAGTAAGTCCTTCCATAACTTAGCACTTTTCTGTTTGTTTATAAAAAGACATTTTATATTACCCTTTTTTTAAATAGAGCGATGTAATAGAAGTCCATTGCAAAGGTCATCCCAGAACAGAACTTGACATGCCCTATTATAGTTAATCTAATTTTAAGCAACATTGGTGAACTCAGCTCCACTTTATACCTAATATATGTAACAAACCAGTCATGTTCAAGGAAGTAGAATTAGTTTTATAAACTCTCCTTCAGAAAAAGAAAACTGACAATCCTGAAAACAGTAATATATGTTAATACTCTAAATCAAAACTGGAAATAAATACATTGTCGATATAACCAAAGGGAAAGAGAAATGCAGAATTAGGGGTGAGGTTATTTGCAGAGTGTGTTCTCATGGAAGGTAATTCTGCAGTTTACTATTCCTGTAGTATATTCCAGAAATAGTTAAAAACCAAGAATAATACTTTAACTCAGCTGTTCATCATGAACTCATTTGGCTGGTAACAAACTGTTCACCTAGAATGTGTTACACCAAACCATGATAAGTCACTTTACAGGCAAAAGTATTATACAGCCCTTACAGATAGCTCTCCCTATAAATCATGGCTTACTTAGTTGCTTCATAATCTTTATTTAGGTACCATGCCTCTGCCAGCCAGAGAAGACTAGCCTGTTCTTGCCAGAGAAACCCAAAACAGAAACCCAAACTATCTATTCCTGCTTCTGATATCAGGAGCATTGCTTGTAGAGGCAGTAACCTCTCTGAGGGTCCTACTGCTATCTTCCCCCCTCAAAAGTAGTTGCAGTTTGCTATGACTCCATCTTGGCTTTGTCAGAAGCCGTTAGTGTGGTTCCCTGAAAATCTAGAATAAGCAAGGAAGACAATTCGAAGGCTATGACAATTTTTCTAGCAAATCTGTCTCTGGCCAGAGCCAGTCACAGCCAGCCCTTCTTCCCTGCACTTTTGTACACCTGAAGCAATATCAGATCTAAGTACCTGACACTGAAAATGTCATGTCTTTGCAAGCACGCTATCTTTCTTTAGTCTACTGGCAATTAAGCAGATATTTTTTTATTTAGCCCAAGTAAAGATACGTCAAATCAGCAACAAAAATATTACTATGGGGCAAGGAAAACTAACTGCTCATAAAATGGATTATTGCAAAATAAAAATCAAAATCAAAAAAGAGAAAAAAGAAAAAAGAAAAAAACCCAAGACTTTTACATAACAGATTCCTTCTCTTTAAGTTTTATGGAGAGCTAGGAAAACTAGTAAAATTCAATATGAAGCAGAAATCATGCTTGTTTCAACTGTAGCAAGAAATTCTCTGTTGCAGAAAGTTTTTCACAAAGACTCCCAAGCTTAGGTACCAGCATGAGTACAGTATTCCAGTACTTGCCAACATGCAGAGGTACTCAGAATTCTGATTCTCTACATCTCCGTTTTCTACCACAGAGAATACTATTAGAACTATTAACAGACTAGCTGTGATAAGATCAATATCAGTCTATTACGAGTATAATTCAAATTAAGCCAAGTAATCTGGAGTATTTGGTTATAATCAAGGTTTGTGTTTCCTTCTGTGGACTATAGAACTAGTTTATCATTTTTAAGAATGTTTTTTTGGTAAACACACTTTGCAAGACAGCATTACCAGGTCACCTCTCAGAGGACCCTTCTCTAGCCATCTACACTTGCTCCAACCCAAGGCTTCAGTCTGTGCTAATTTATAACAAAAATACCTGATGACATCATTTGAAGAGCTTTCACCAGATGTGAATCCTACCTCTAACACAATTTAGTAGGAGATGTAGATGCTTTAAAGTTTCACAGTGACACATACAGAAAATAAAAGCTGTATTCTATTAAATATGGCTTTTTCCATTATGCATTAAGAGCAAAGCCACATGTCTTTCATATTACCCATAAACACACAAGAATTCAGGAAATGCACAGTGTCTGAGATGAGGAAGCCAGAAGCAGTGATCACCTTCTCCTTCATTTGGCCTTTTTCCATGCCATCAGCCCAGGGCTCCATCTCCTAATTACTATGACAATCTTATGACTGATGTCTGTCAGATCCTTAGCAGAGACTTTATAAGGTTTAGAGAGTTTATCCACGTGGCAAAGAAGTTGAAACAGTGCTTAATTACCTTCCCTGACAAAACAATGTGTGACTTATTCCTAGCTTCTGCTATGCAGAAACAAGTGTAAACCTTATATTAGAGTTTTTTTGCTATTGCCATTGCCAGCCTTTCTTGCTTTCCATAGGTAGATGAAACGGACACATTTAACTAGTAAAATAGCTTCTACTGGTACAGCAAAATCAAATATCAGCCAATATGGTGACCTATAATTCCAGTGTTGATCTCAACACGCTGGCTGAGGACAGTACCCAAAAAAAGGAAGACAAGGTGTGGGGAGGGAAAATTTTTCACAAAGGAGGAATAAAATTTCAGATGATTTGATAACCACTTGCAAATGATACAGTTTTGCACAAGTCCTGGTGACTCGGAGATATGATCGACTAATTATCTTCATTGTTAACATTTATAGAGAAAGTATAAGGTACATGCATAAAGTGTGCAAATTTTATATGAATGCACATACTTTGCTATAAAAATGCTCTCTTTGTCCCCTGCTAAAGAATAAAGGTGATAGCATCATCCAATCAAAGGAAGAAGCAAGAGCAGTTCAAGGGGAAAATTATTTTTATTGTAAATTTCCAGAGGGAATTAACCAATTTTCTGTATTATGATATAATCAGCATATTGTAGATTGAACTTGTAGATAATGTCAAAGCAGAAGAGGCTCTCTCAGATTTGTGTGCCTGCCGAATCTCAAACACAAAAGGCTGCCGTACTTCTGTTTGCTTTGCAGTTTTCTCATCAATGTGCACATTATTGGACCTTACTGTGGTTGCAATGAGCACTTCAGCCTGGCTGATGAAAGAAATGAAAATACCCCTTGGACCTCCTGCAATTCAGTACTTGGCAATGACTGTCCCTCCCATCAGTGCATGTGTGACAGTGAAAGAACAGGAAGGAAATGAGATCATGGCCATATTCAAAGAATTTTGAGCATGGGTGCACGCCATGCTGTTTAAAAACATAAAAATAAAAATCCTCATTACTATTGCTATCCTACAATCTAATCCTGAGTACCTGAATATGATTACTTTATACAGAAAGAAGTTGGCAGGGAACTGACATAAAAATAAGGGCAATACAGAATAGCTAGGAAAAGCAAGAGGGAGCTCATAAACTTAAAATCCTGCTTTCCTGCATTCAATTAGCATATACATTTTAACATGGCTCTTGCGATGTTCAAGAAAAATGACACAGTGCCCTTCTGGATATATTTTATTAAAATCGGTGGATTTGGTGCCAAAAATAATGAAATAAGCATTAAAATTATATTTTACACTTAGGAGTTTGAATGAATTTTTAGAATAGCAGGGGGAAATGAATAGGAAAGAAGATGGTACAAAGATACTCAAGTAGCAAGCTATCACTAAAATCTAATATACAAGTAAATTTTGTAGCACTGCAGAAACGGGATGCATCCTAGTTTCCTACCAGAATTCCTCATAATTCTTACTGTTCTAGTTTCTTTCTTAAGGAGCACATGCAGCAGACCACTGCAGCTTCTAGTACTGAGGACACAAACCATGACATGCAGAGCAGGAAACAGTATGTTGCATTCTACATACAGGAAGCTTAAGAAAAAGGAGGAGGGGGGAAAAAAATCAAGTCACCCCAACCTTGGTATTAAGTACTGCCCCAAGACTCACATGATACAGCTATCTAGAAACCATTTCAACTTCCACTTCAAACCTGGTACAACACACACTAGGAATGCTTTCTTATTTAGTCTTCATTGTGGGGTGGATCCACAATGATGCTCAAAGATGTCAGTCATTAATCATCCTGATCACTCACAATGAAACTTTGCTTTCTACTTTTAGTCAACTGTTTTAGTCAACTTTTTAGTATGCTGCTGTTCCTTCATTTAATAGCTGGACACCTGTTACCTTGTTTCTCAACATTTCAAATAGATATTCATAGACCGTGATCAATTTAATAATCTACTCTTTCTTTGAAGAAATAGAATACATAAACAAATATGTTTACAAACAGTAGTTTGATTTTCAGGATCTCCTTGCCATTCTCCTCTTAATTTTATCACTACTTTTTAAGCAGTAGACATAAAAATTAAAGCTGCATTCCAGTAGTGGTCATAACAGCGACAAAGATGTTATAAATATAAACATTGTTGCCCTATTGTACATTGCTCTTTATATATTTGGAATACATATAAGTCTCTTGACTCATAAGCACTATAGGAGATCCATTGTTCATTATCCATTTCACCACCCGTGACAATGCACAGTTACCTTCTAGAAACATGGAGTCCTAGGACAGAGCCCCCCCGCCCCCATCATGTACAGTAAACATTATTTGTCTTTTCACATAAGCATATGGGAATGCACATCATTCACAGTTTTTTAATCACCTGCATGTAGACTGCAAAGATTTCAACCTCTTTATCATCTGCTAAATAATATTGTAGCCTTAATGTCATGTGTTGATTTTATCAGTAATGATTTTAGCTTTGTTTGATGAAAATGTTATACAGGCAGAGCCAAGAACCAGCTCATCCAAAACCTTGCCAGACACACATGTTCAGCTACAATGATTCTAGATTTAAAATTTCATTATAGTTTGTTTACTATGGACCACACTGATATTGCTTATTTTTGCTTCTTAAGTAAAATGTCATGCAGTACCATCTCTGTACTGCATCTTTTCTGCAAAGCAGATGTAAAAGTACTTTTTCTGCTTCACAGAGATGTGAGTCTGTATTGAAGCACTTTGATACTGTGACATTAACAGGCAACAAAGAAATGCAGATACCTGTTTTAAACCACAGCCATTCAACTTTCTCACAGGAAAGTAAGTCTTGAAAAGCACTTGCTGCTTTAGCACAAGACTTTATTAGTGGGAAAGAAGAGTGAGAAGATCAGTACGTCTCAAAAGTCAGCCCCAAAGGCTGAAGAGAGAGTCCTGAAAAGAGAGACCAAGAAGAAATGAAGGTAGGCTTCACTGTTAAAGCAGTCAAAGACCTTGTCTTGCCAGTGGGAAGCGACTGCAAACACTGTGAGAGAAATACTAAATTGGTGGGGGGCTGAGGTTTAAAAATGGGGGTGAATGCAGCAGACCTGTACTAAGCAGCTGTGGAATATTTTCAGGCTGGAAATAAAATTGTTCTTCCAGGTTTAGAAACTTGTAGTTATACTTTCCAGTATGCCCTAGCTTGCCCAGGAGGGCAACTGAGGAAAAACAAACATCAATTCAAATCCCTTGGTACTATTGCCTGCTGAAACCAAGTCTTTCTACTGGAACCTTCAGAGAGAATCCTTAACAAAATGCACAGTCTAAAGCTGTACAGATGAAGTTTCAAACGTGCTCAGCACCTCACAGCTCCCTTTGTTCTCAATGGGGAAGCTCTTCTCTATTGTTCTGAGCTGGAGCAGCTATAAGCTCTTCCAAAAACCTAGTCCATAATCTCAAAACCCCTTCAATTGCAGTATCAAAAATAACTTTTGCAATGCATAGCTTTACAACCAAAAGGAGTGAAATTCACACCAATGCTGGGTAAATAATTTATTCATTTATTTTTAAGTGTCATCGCCTCTTAGGCAAGATAAAAAGTATCTCTCTACCTATGCTAATGTGCAGGTTTGGTACTCAGAAATAAATCACAATGAATAAAAGGAAGACAGTACATACTAATAAAAAATAATAAGAAACCCTAAACATTTGAAAACTTTTTTTTTTCCCTGCAATGCAGTACATAAGCCAGCAGAATTGCTTTAAGCATGGCAGCTGTTCACCAGAAACAGTAATCACCATGAAAAGACAGTTGCATTTCTAACATTTGAGGGAACCAGGCAGTGTCCTGTCCCTGTAACAAAGGCACACCAGAAGGTTCTGTGTCTTTCTGATCAGCAGGGCCATGAAGTCATGCATTGGGGTAGTAGTAAAACTGGACACAAAATACAGGCCTTTCTGTGTCTCCATTAGTGTTCTATCCACTAACAGTGAACATATCAATAGTGAACAATAATAATGAAATGATGTTTTGATTTTCAGCAGGCGCCATGTCTTTGAAGGGCCAAGACAGAGACACAATACTGAAAAACATGTTAAAAGATTGCTTAGAGTAATCTACAACCTCTGTGAAAATTTGTCCAGTCTTTTCCTACAATATATCTGCTATTTGAAACTGCATTATATCCAAGTAGCCAAAGTTCTTACTGGTCTTACTGTTTCAAAGTTTCATCTAACACAACTTATTTAAATCATTATTCCTGAAGTTCAAGCCTGTCACTACTTGTCCTATCAGCCTTTGATAAACTTGCAGTCTTTTATAAACTTGCAAGCAATTACAGCTCTCCTTCATTTTTCTTTTTGCAGGAAAATCCTTTTCCTTTACCAAGGGCAGAATATTGCTCCTTTACAGTGAAACAGAAAAGCCTACTAAATGAAACAGCAGAAGCTACACTAGGTAGGACATTTAGAGTCAAATAGACTATACAGAAACAGATTGTATGGGGAACAATTTGGTGCCTAAAGGAAGGCATTCGAGTTGAGTAACTCACAAGGACTATTCCAGTTTTCTTAGCATATGATGAATTGGTCAATGGAGCAAGTAGCTTCTTGGTATACTGCTTGTATTCTACCTTTTTTTTGAGTGTCTTATTCTCATAGGTCTTGTGTTGAATATGTTTTCCCTGTCTACAGAACTGAGTGCTTAGGAGCCTGATCTCAGTTGGCATTTCTAGTTGTCATTTTAGCAAAAAACACAAACTGTAGGTTGATTTTGGATCCCAGCTAGAGTTAACTGCATATCCTTGGGGAATCCTGACTATCGTCAACCAGCTGATAACACTGTTTATGATACACATAGGCCCCACACTTACAGAGCATTGGAAAAATGCAGACAAGGACAATATTCACTTAATAAACAAATTTTGTTTCTAACCCGGTTCCTCCTACAATATCCATTATAGTTAGTTTCAGAGTAATTTTCTACCTAGAACTTTCAAGCTAGAAACATTATGCAACAATAAAATTAAGGGGGGAGGAAGAGGAGAAAATTATTTCAATAATCCAATGTATAACATGCAAGGTCTATGAATAAGCATGTTAATCCTCTCCTGCATTTATCTTGCAGGAACTTGGCACCAGCCTATGCAAATACACTGTAATTATTCTTGTACTCTACAAAGACCTCAGGTGTCAGTATCTGGTGGGAAATCCACAGAACAGGTAGCTCTGATTTTTCTAACTTGACATATCCCTGTTTGCTAAGGTTTTTAATTGGAAATTTCTCTGGTGTGGGAGAGATGTTTTAATCAGGCATCAATCTTCAGCTTCCTGAAGAGGGAAAAAATGGATTGTGAAACTAAAATACTTCTACATGATATATTTCCAACTAGGATCATTCAAGGAGAATTTATGAGGAAAAATTTATACATTTAACCAGCTTTTTGAAAAACAATAAATAATATGCCTTCTGTACATCTTGCTTTCATTATCATCTAGCAAAATAATCTATGGCATATTGTCTACACACTGTCTCTTATGTTGTTATGTGAATAAGGAGGGCAATGATTTCAAAAACAGGTTTTAGGTTAATTCCCAAAGAAAGAAAAAAAAATAATGATTTGTTACCCTCATAATTAGGTCTGTAAAACACAGATACAGAAGTGGATTGTACTACATTGTATAAAACAATCTTGTTTTGGGCAAGAAATCAGTGTCTAACATTCAGAGCTCCTCTTCTATGTCCAGCCTGTTTTTCAAAATCCCTTTGCAGATGGGGTCTTCCAAAGTAATTTATGCCCTGAAGGTCACAGTCAGTCCTGGCTGCTTTGGAAGACTTCACTAGCACCACCCATTAATCATAAAGCAGCATTCAGAATCTGCTGCTCTCCTTACTTGCTCTGCAGTGTCTCTGCCATCACTAACAAGGTTAGGTTTTTTTGTGGCTGGTGAGATATAATTTTACATCTCCCTACAGTATTTGGGCTCAAGAAAACCCTCTTCACTAACATGTGCAAATATAGACAGCCATACATAGGAACAGGAAAAATAATTATATTTTGTTCTTCAGCTAAGATACAACCCAAATGTTTGTTTGACACATGGAATGGCTAGAATATTAAATATGCTCTGACAGCATTTTGGATCCTGGGATGAAACAATACGTAGAAACAAAGGAGCTGTAGAAATCCTCAGGCTGTGATCCTGATAAGAGAGCTGCTGCTCTAAGGAAGGCAGACTGCTGTCATAGGCTTGATTTCATCAATTCAATTTTTTTTTGAGAAACTAATTTGATTTTTCTGTCATGTAAGATGAGATCAAGGGAGTGACCTGAAGCAGAACAACTATAGAAAAAGTATAGTCCTTTGTTGACAGAAGCCCAGCAAAGCTAAGGAAAATGAAGTGTCAGGTACTAAGGCTGATATCCTCTTTTCACTCTATTTAGTGCCATTACACAGTTTGCACAGCAGATGAAAAAGCTGAAGCTTATTCAAAGAAGAAACCACTCAAGCCAATGCACATGACCTTTACGTCCTTAAAATAAGGAAGACAAAAGGCAGAGCAACCATATTTCTGGGCAGATTCTTCTAAATTGTCTTACTTTTTTCTTCCTACCCTTTATCCCTTTAGATCACTTGCTCAGCTCAATAAGAGATCTAAGCACAGCTGAAGCCTGCAAGAACCACTATAATACAAGGAAATAACACAAATACAGAAATCTACAAGGAGCAGTTGAAGCATAGCACAAAGAAATAGACATTAGATGAAGAGTTCCACAGTTACGGATCACCAGAATAGCACAAGTCAACTAGAGATTGCATGCATCTCAGGATCAACATATGGAATACTCAGTGATTTTAGAAAGAAATTTTCAGTTTGCCATACAATACACATTCTCTTTCAATATCACATCCATAGATTTAAACAATAAATCTTGAGATAAAATACTGAATCATATCTCTGAGTCTGTTAGTTCACTTCCATAATCTCTTTAAAGCTCCAGAGCCAGACCTCAACGACATACGAATATGCAAATCCCATCCCTACTTGGGTAATTTTTCAGACTTTCCTTATGAGAATTAAATGAAGCCTAGGTCTTGTGAAACTTTGAAGCCCATTCTTAGGGGCAACATTTCCAAACCACCTAAGTCATTTAAGAACTTGAGTAACTTAAGTTACTTTGGTAACTTAAGGTAACTTAAGACTTCGACAGAACTAGCAAGTTTACAAAACTTAGATTCCATTTGAAAACCCCACCATCTCCATGCTACCACTGTTTTGATTACTATCAACAGTTTCCTATGGTTAAATTGGCTTGTCAAAAGTAACAAATTAACAAGCTTTGCAGACAAGGCCCTACACATATCATTCATTTCAAATTGCTGTGTTAATATTTCTGCTCAATCTGTGTAACTTATCTCAGCATGAAAGTCTCTCTGTTGATATGGACTAGGTAACCAGTGCCAGAAAATCATAAATGCTTGTGAAGAAAGATACGCAGTTACCCAGGGGCTGAAGTTAATCCTGATGAGTTTTGACACATTGACACAGCAGAGAACTGAGAATATTTTCCCTGCCATTTGTCTGTTTGTTCATAAGAAATACAGCAGCAGCTCTGTTTGCAGATGTGCTTAATTTATTTAGATTTCTTCACCTGTGATAGAGTCTTACAGAAAGTTTTTATTTGGAATAATGAGCAGATGAAATAATTCAGCGTGGGATAAGCTGTAAACAGTGCTCAATTCTCAGGTGACACACAAATGCAAAAGAAGAGTGCGAACAAGTTCTCATGAAACTAAGCAAATCCATTATTCAGTTACGTGTTATTTAATTCATCCACTACTATTCCCTGCCTCTTCCCAGAAACTGTTGGGACAAACAGTTCCCTTTGATACACTTACACATCTGTTTGAGACAGAGGATCACCTGACTGTACTTTATTACTGCAATCCCTCCTGCTGCCTACCAAAACCAAACATTTCAGAAGCTTATAAACTCCTAAGGAACCCTAGCTTCCAAATGAAAAACACTGGGAGTTAGAGATGTAGATGCATGGAAAGATCTGGGTTGTTAGATCCCACTGTATGACTCAGATGAACTTTGGCTCACACACTTAAAAGTCTTTGAAAATGGGATTGTGTGTTTAACTTCTTTTGACATTTCAAGACTAAGTCTAGGCTCAGAGACTACAAGACTAAGCAGGACAGTAATTTTTCTTTATTATTGTTGTTTCTCCTTCGTTGGGTACTTACTAACTAGCAGTTTACATTGCACAGAGGTTTGCTGCTACTTCCTACTATGCTTATACTTAGTGGTGCTGTTAGAAGGTTTAAGCAGCCTGCCAAGATTTTCTTCATGCCCTTCTATTCTTTCTTCCATTACCTATCTCCCCTTTCTCTTTTCAACACAGAGACTACAGGGACTGTAGTCTCACTGAGAGAGAAAAGCTTCTATCTACTTTGCCAGAACATAATACCTGGCTGTACAATCAGAACAATTAAAGAAGTCCACCAGGATGTCAAGTTTAGGTGCAGCTGAATCTTTCAACAAGCTTGCTTTCATGGCATAAACCTTGTAACACAACAAGGATTACCACACCTCACTTCAGTCATTGTGTACATCCATTTGACTCTCGGTCACTCAAAATGCTCTCTGGTTCCTACAGTACCAGCTGGGACTGTCTGGGTTACTCTACTGTCTCCACGGTAGAAAGTTGATGAGTCTTTTCCCAGCTCATGAAGGAAAGAAGCATCCTTTTACCTGTACTACATCTCTTTTCAAGCTGTTCTTCAGCACATCTTGATGTGATTCTGGAGCATACCTTAGGAGGAAATGCCCTCTGCAGTGCTTCACTTATTCTGAAATCTGTTAAAACTCCCTGCCACTTTGACTGTGCCTGAAATCAGTGTTACTTATGTTAATCATGTTTTTTCACGTGCTTTCACAGTAGAAGA
This sequence comes from Melopsittacus undulatus, assembly GCF_012275295.1. Lineage (NCBI taxonomy): Eukaryota > Metazoa > Chordata > Aves > Psittaciformes > Psittaculidae > Melopsittacus > Melopsittacus undulatus. The sequence continues at coordinate 57,314,325 of NC_047533.1, forward strand.
CTCATATCAGGAATGTCACTTGAGTTCAATAAGTCTTGTCCCAGACTCATTCCCAAGTTTCCAGTGCATCAGAATATTACTGCCAAACCTAATGACTTAATCTTAAAACCACAGAATCATATAATACTTAGGGTTGGAAAGGACCTTAAGATCATCTAGTTCCAAACCCCCTGCCATGGGCAGGGACACCTCACATTAATCCATGTCACCCAAGGTTCTGTCCAACCTGGCCTTGAACACTGCCAGGGATAGAGCATTCACAGCTTCCCTGGGCAACCCATTCCAGTGCCTCACCACCCTTAAAATAAAGAACTTCTCCTGTTTAAGTTTGAACCCATTACCCCTTGTCCTATCACTACAGTCCCTAACGAACAGTCCCTCCACAAAATCCTTATGGGCCCCCTTCAGATACTGGAAGGCTGCTATGAGGTCTCCACGCAGCCTTCTCTTCTCCAGGCTGAACAGCCCCAACTTTCTCAGCCTGTCTTCATATGGGAGGTGCTCCAGTTCCCTGACCATCCTCGTGGCCCTCCTCTGGACTTCTTCCAACAGTTCCATGTCCTTTTGATGTTGAGGACACCAGAACTGCACACAATACTCCAAGTGAGGTCTCATAAGAGCATAGTAGAGGGCAGGATCATCTCCTTCGACCTGCTGGTCACGCTCCTTTTGATGCAGCCCAGAATACAGTTGGCTTTCTGGGCTGTGAGTGCACACTGAAGCTGGCTCATATTCATTTTCTCATTGACCAACACCCCCAAGTCCTTCCCCTCAGGGCTGCTCTGAATCTCTTCTCTGCCCAACCTGTAGCTGTGCCTGGGATTGCTCCAACCCAGGTGTAGGACCTTGCACTTGTCATGGTTAAACTTCATTAGGCTGCATCAACCCACCTCACAAGTGTGTTTAGGTCCCTCTGGATGGCATTCCTTCCCTCCAGCGTATCAACCAAACCACACAGCTTGGTGTCACTGGCAAACTACTTGCAAACTAACTCTAAAACATGCTACACTTTAAGGAACTCACTCAGCTCCTTCCTTAGTAGCTTTTCCCAGTGCCATAAGCTTGGGATGCATCTCTGCAACGCAGAGTAAGTGCATGTCTCTGACCACTCCATGCACCCTTCTCCTCCCATCCATTCATTAATCACACTGAGGAAAGAGATTTTGGCAGAAGATCTCCCAGAAAATGAAGACACTCTTCAGTAAGCATGCCTGTGACAAATGAGGCCTTGGGGACCTCCATACACAACTAAAACTTCTGTGGCTTATAAGGAAGAAATGTCAAAAAGGGAAACATACATGACAAAATTTTAGAAACCATTCTGGTATGTTTCCATTTATCCAGGTTATTATTACATGTTAATGATTTGTTTTATTACTGCCTGTTTGAAGTTGCAGCACACTACTTGAATTGAAATCACTTGCCTATGAAGTATGCTATGGGAAAGATCACCACATTCAACCTAGATCAGCTTTGCTGTGTTTCGACAGAAACATGTAATGAAAATAAAAAAAGGGCATCACAGACTCTAAACTTGTTGGATTAATTTTGCAATGGGCATAGGAAATTGCCCACATCAAAGATGCAGACCTTACAAGTAAGGCAAAGCAGATGGCAATGACAGCCAAAAGTATTCTCCTTAAATCCTAATCAGAAAATTTCCAGGTTCAGATCAGTTCTCTTGTCACCCTGAATATGACAGCAGAATCAAAGTCTAGTTTGGGTCTTTTCTTTCATATTTTTAATGCTGGTAATGCTAAGAACAGAGCATTAACTACTACATACAGAGACATACACTGACAGTCAGGACACAGCTGAAGGGCAGGAAAAGCCGGCTTCAAGGGAAGAGACAGGTATTTGCACCAGCTTCAAATGGGCTAAGATTTCAATCCAGTATTAAACAGGTCGCTCTGCAGAATTCAAGCCTTGTCATAACTTCTGCTCAGGTTTGGGTATTTCAGAATCACTCTGCTGCACTCAGAATATCTAAAATGAGTGGAAACAAATAACAACAGCACTATAAAGCTGCTATATAATGCAGTGATATAAAGTAGGCATGCTGCTTAAAAGACAACATAAAAGAAAGCTCAGCGTCCTCCATGCAGTTTTAGAATAAAACAACATAACTTGCTTCACCCATAATGCAAGCCAACAAAACTCTGAATTTTGTAGTACTTAAACAAAACCATCTTTCAGAGAGCTGCAGAAAACATCTCATTGAAACATGAAGGTATGAAAATAATATAATTTTGACCCCAAAGGAGAATTTGATTTTATAAAAATACCCCACTCCAAGTAGGCCAGCCTCTTGTGTCCCATGTAACATCCTAACTTATAAGCTGCTACTTCAACCAGTCTTTTTCTGGTCTAGTAACATTTACACAAAGCTTAGTAATTTTTTCTCAGGACAGGCAGCTTAGAAAGTCACACAGCATAATCTTTTATACTGCTTTTCAAGAGGAAGGAGAATGAAGGAAAATATCTTGTTCTGGTGCTGAACCATGTAAAATGGAGCTCTATACTCTACCCTGTACAGTGCCAAGATTCATCCCAACTCCTGAGCTATTTGATGATCAGGTGTCAAAAAGAAGAGGTTTCCTACCACGGTCTGGGGAATGTGCCAGACCCCCAGTGTGAATTTTTGTATTTCTAAAATCAATATTTTGGATTGAACAAACTTTGTTAATACTTTAAGCAATCTGAAAAATAAGTAAAAAAAAATAAAATAGCTTTTTAAGAGCACTTTGTGATTCTCCATATAGAAACCTGATATTTTCTCTTCTGAGGAGTTCCACTACTTCTGAAAAGGGTCAGTTTTGTTGCCAGCAGCAAGATGCCATTATTTTTATTCTTTTTGAACAATCCTCAGGTCACAAATAAACACCAAATACATACACAAGCAATTTTAGATGTCTCTGCATCTTTATGTCTTTTACATAAACTAAGGAGAGAACTCATTCTTTTCTATGTACCTAGAGACCTGTGCCTTGCCAGTCAATCCTCCCTGACAGTGATGCTAAGAGAAAGTGATGATGTTTCTGTATGCCTTTCGACACATATTACCATGAAGGTTTCATAAAACACACGGGGGGCGGGGGGAGGGGGGGGGAGAGATCCACCAGGAATGCTGAAGCAATTAAATATTAAGTATCTGCTGTTGAAATGAGTAAGAATGTTCTTGCTTAGATTGGCAGAAGAGCTTTTGGGCTTAATTGTCAGTCAGGAATCCACAACTTCATTAGGAGTAAACTTGAAAGGAAAATTAAGCTTTTCACCTCCACTGACATAATAAAAGCTTTTCACCTCCCTGTTCTCATTCAAGTATGTGCAGTTACAAGTGTTTTTCTTTCCTAATTATCCTAGTAAAATACTTTTGCAGGATTATTTCTTTGGTATTGTACGGCATTTGAGCAGCACTTTTCAATTCCTTTTCATCTGTTCAGTGTATATTATTAGATTAGATGAGCATCTTTTGGGAGTATTCTCTGATGCTATTTTTTCATCTCTAGCTTTTCTCAGCACTTTTAGGTGTAATCTATAGCAAAGTAAAGGGGTAAATGAACTACTGATTATAGCACCATAACCACCAATACCATCTCCATGAAGAAGAGATGTTAATGCAGCAAACTGTCCAACAGTCAAAAGTTGGCATGATTGGTCTAAGCATGCCCATGCCTGCAAAATCTATTAAGCAAATAGTATTCACCTGCAGATTTACCAGTTACACTGTTTTAGAAATTACAGAAATCCTAAGAAAAAGCCTAAAAAATGAAACAGGGAACAAATCAAGACAGAACAAAGAAACTGAAATATTTGAAGAAGAGGTGCTAGGTGCACACTTCACTTGGGCCTTTCACTCTTGGATCCTGTTGCAGGAATATTCCTCCTTAAAATCTGAAGCACTATGGATATCTTGGAAGAAGCAGGAAGAAGAAAGTTCTTAAAGTACAAGCTCCTCAATTCTGCTCCTAAAAGCACATAAGATTATGGAACCCTTTATACACCCAGAGCACAACTCTTTTCACATCATCCATAAAAACTACTGACCGCACAGCATTATAATCCAGGCTACTAGGCACACTCAACTGACAAAAATATGTTGGAAAATATTACTTTACAGTTTTTTGTTTACTGGGCTAAATCCAAACACATGCAAACCTTTGTAGCAACATCACTAAACCCAGCAGTGAGTGGTGCATCAGCCAACCTCTCCTGCTGCATTTTCAACAAATAAATGTGGAGCTCAGACTTTCATGTATCTACTGATACTAGGACAGTTTAATACTCCTCAATGGCCAGCTAACAAGACAGAAGCCTATTTCTGTTTTAAGGGTATATACTTACCTCTTCACTTAACGATAATTAACTGCAGCTATGCCAGTGTGTGAACCGACCAAGAGGTGGCACTGAAAGGACATGCTTTAGAAAGAGCTAAACTTCTGCCCCAGGAAAGGGTGGAGAGAATCAGATTGCATACAGAAAACCCCAAGAAGTGCCCATGGTTCATATGTTTCAACATGTAACTGAAGACAGCAGTTTTACCTTCTTCTGCAAGTTCATCACCCTAAACCTACTTGTGCAAAACAATACACACATGTACACCAAATAATGAAGGGGTCTTTTCAGGAAAACACTAAAACAGCTTAGATCATATTATTTTCACAAAAAAAAAAATATCAGCAGGCCTATTATCCTATTTGTTTTTTAACACTGCTGGTAATGAATTGAAAAGAAAAAAGCCACTAGCAAGACATTCAAACTTAGCTCTAAGCTGTTATTAATTTTATGATTCCCTACAAACCTGTGACAATTCTTAAAACTAACAGGGAAAGCAGGCTTGTTTTTAGTGAACTTAAATCTACTACACAGGGATTGATATCACCCATGGAGAAATTTTAGCAATCTACAAATAGCAGAATAAAAGAAAAAATAAAATGCAATCACAGCATTAGAAGAATACCTGTGATATTACATATGGCAGGGCATCCACACTTGTAGTGTGTAGATGTATGTGTGTATTTGTGCATATAGCTATGCACATATAGCTATGCACAAATCTATCAATACATTATCTATATTAAATTTTAGATATTTTCCCAACAAAATATTTCAATAATACCCATAACAATGTGTGTCAGTAGTCCTGAATTAACTTACTGGAGATTTACATTCTGTAGGAGCTTTCAATCAAGTTTTTCCTTTCAGCTGGTAAAAGAACAGTTCTCATTTTATTCTCACTCCTTTTATCTTTCCGCAGATTCTCCACCAAAACAGCAGTTTCTGGTTAGCCTGGTTTTATTTGGTCTTACCCATTCCAACAAAACAATTTATCAGAACATACTGAATTCCCAATGCTGAGAGAATTTATACACATGCTTTAGTTCATTGTAAATCAGCAAGCTGCTATGGTTAATGAATCTACTCATATGTAAATCTAATTGCATGACTGGAGTCTAAAATCAGGTTACTCAAAAGAAAAAATGGCTATGGAGAATCTAATCACATATAATAGCTTCTACCTATATAGCATTTGAAGTATTTTGATGGTTTATTTCCAAATAAGGGGTTTGTGTGTTGACTTGTGAGCAATTAACAGTGGCCCAATCAACCCCCAGACATATTACAAGATAGAAATAAAAATACTTGTTTTAACCGACATTTCATATAAGGGTGTTCATCCAGTTTCATCACAAGTAAAAAGTTGTAACAGCTTTTACAGATGTTTACCAAATATTGAGCAGCTCTGATGTCTTTAAATAACTGCATCGTTTTCATCATAATCCAGAACTACTGGATAACTTACATGTGAATACTAATATATCATTTTTGCAATGGCACAGTGTGAGTTTTAAGTTGATATAAATTCATTATAATCTCTACTTAAATTACCAAAATATGTTTAAGCCTGGTTTACAGTCATTGGGCAGTAAGAGCTCTATTGCTGGGTTTATTGACTTGAGGAGGGAGGTTTGTTTGGGTTTTTTCTTCCAGAAGAGATCACAATAGAAAGGAAAAATAAGACTCAGTGCAAAAAGGGTAAATGTTTCATAAATATCTGCATGGCAAGCAGATGAACACTCTCCTTTCTTTCACATTTATGAAGGCAAAAAAAAATTATCTGAGAAGGAAGTTGAACTCACCAATTTGTTCCAACAAAATGTTATCAGAGTCTGTCACATTTCAATTACCTGTGTAATCAAATCACAAATGAAAATCACACAGCATTCAAAATACCTCTAATGTTCCAAGTCAAAATATATTCTTTATAGAGAGAGGTAACTCACATCGTTATGCTTCAAATGGATTATCACAAACTGTACCTATAATTAGATATAACTAATGCAATTTAAGGAAGAGAAAACTAGTATTTGAAACTAAACACCGTAAGTAATCATGTTGCCTTCCAGTCAGTTACCAAGCAGAAAATGTACCATCTTGCTAATTTATTATTATGAGAAACATCAGAATCTTAATCTATTCTAAGGATATAACTACATTTTAAGGTAGTATTTCCCTACTGTGTTTCAAAGCAACAAACTTCCTGGATTTCTGCTGAAGTAAAAAACACAGACTACTTCCATTATTACTAGAAAAGGATGAATCAGAAAAGGTAAAGTAGAAGCCAGCTGAAGACTGTTGCAGTACAACTAATTAATATTATCTCATGTTTAGGTACTTAAGTGCTTTATTCATAATGGAAATTAAAACAAAATAAACCATTAATTTAAAAAAAATTAAAAAATATGGATCTATGTGGAAGTTCATGTGACAGGTGCTATATAACCAAGGCAATATTTGGTACCATTTCACTAACATCTCTCTCTTAGGACCCCCAACTAATTGTATCATGCAGACAACAGGACACACAAATGTGCAGGTGATACTCCATAATAATTCCCTCCACCAAGCCTTTCAGATTCTTCTCGAGCATTCTCATAGGATTACTTATACAATTAGGCCTTTACCTACATACAGCTTTTCATTTCAACATCAGGTATTCCGGATTCCACTACCCTAATGCCAACCCCTGTTATGATCTTATTCACTCAATAGAATCATAGCATAGTTATGGTTGGAAAGGACCTTAGGATTACCTAGTTCTAAACCCCCTACCATGGGCAGGGACACCTCACACTAAACCATATCACCCAAGGCTTCATCCAACCTGGCCTTGAACACTGCCAGGGGTAGAGCATTTACACCTTCCCTGGGCAACCCATTCCAGACGTCTCACTACACTTACAGTAAAGAACTTCCTCCTTATATCCAACCTAGACTTACCCTGTTGAAGTTTTAACTTGTTACCCCTTGTCCTGTCACTATAGTCCCTAAAGAACAGTCCCTCCACAGAATCCTTATAGCCCCCTTTCAGATACTGGAAGGCTGCTATGAGGTCTCCATGCAGCCTTCTCCAGGCTGAACAGCCCCAACTTTCTCAGCCTGTCTTCATATGGGAGGTGCTCTAGTTCCCTGATCATCCTCATGGCCTCCTCTGGACTTCCTCCAACAGTTCCATGTCTTTTTGATGTTGAGGACACCAGAAATGCACACAATACTGCAAGTGAGGTCTCACAAGAGCAGAGTAGAGGGGCAGGATCACCTCCTTTGACCTGCTGGTCATGCTCCTTTTGATGCAATTGAGGATACAGTTGACTTTCTGGGCTGCAAATGCACACTGAAGCTGGCTCATGCTCATTTTCTCATTGACCAACACCCCCAAGTCCTTCTCTACAGGGCTGCTCTGAATCTCTCCTCTGCCCAACCTGTAGCTGTGCCTGGGATTACTCCGACCCAGGTGTAGGACCTTACACTTGGCATGGTTAAACTTCATGAGGTTGCCATCAGCCCACCTCACAACTGTGTTTAGGTCCCTCTGGATGGCATTCCTTCCCTCCAGCGTATCAACCGAACCACACAGCTTGGTGTCATTGGCAAACTTGCTGAGGGCGCACTCAATCCCACTGTCCATGTCATCAACAAAGATGTTGAATAAGAGCGGTCCCAACACCGATCCCTGAGGGACACCACTTGTTACTGGTCTCCAGCTGGTCACTGAGCCATTGACCACAACTTTTTGTGTGCAGCCATCCAGCCAGTTCTTTATCCACCGAGTGATCCACCTATCAAATTGATGTCTCTCCAATTTAGAGACAAGGATGTCATGTGGGACAGTGTCGAATGCTTTGCACAAGTCCAGGTAGATGACATCAACTGCTCTACCCCTGTCCATCAGTTCTGTAGCCCATTCGTAGAAGGCCACCAAATTGGTCAGGCAGGATTTCCCCTTAGTGAAGCCATGCTGACTGTTACCAAGCACATTGGTTTTTTCCATGTCATTTAGCATGCCTTCTAGGAGAATCTGCTCCCAGACTTTGCCAGGCACAGAGGTGAGACTGACTGGTCTGTAGCTCCCTGGGCCATCCATTTTCCACTTCTTGAAAATGGGTATTTCCCTTTTTCCAATCATTGGGAATTTCACCTGACTGCCATGATTTTTTTCAAATATGATGGACAGTGGCTTAGCAACTTCATTTGACAGCTGGTTAAAATAAAACAGGTTAAAATCAGCAAGTACCACATACTAACTGTTGATACTCATACCGCAGACTCATTTGCTCTGTCCGTAATAGCTCTAGTATGAGCATTACATGCCTTCTAACCTCCCTAAGTGAGGTATCACAAAGAGGTATTTCCCATCAGCTGCTCAAGTAGGAGGGTGGACAGAGGTTCCCCATCATTATGGCTACAGTAACATCATTGTGTTAGATGTATGAAGATGTCCTCCTCCTCTTAGCCACCTGGCAAGCTATGCAGAATTCTCTCCTTGTGTCCTTATCCTCTTTCAGCCACTCCAGGAATAATGACAGAACAAGGAATCACTCTGTTCTCCTCTGAGCAGTAGCTACTGTTTCTACTCCCCACTGCATCCCAAGGGCTCCTATCCCATGACAAAAAACACAACACATAACCCAAGGCAACAAGGCAAATCAAGTTAACTTAAACTGCAGTTCTCTGAAGCAGCAATACACAGCACAACCTCAAGAGTGGTACAATTCACACATCCAGCACTACTCATTTAGTTTCATACAGGACTTGTACTCATACTTTGAACACATTAGCAACATATTTTTTATCTGTCTTATTGCTAGAGGACGGCAATACTATGCTCCTTCTCACACACTAAGAATTATGATCATCTCTGCCTGGTTGCCCAGAGCCAGAGAAAAGTGACAAATATTATGTACTGCTTGTTACCACAGCTAAAGTAGTCTAACAGGGAGGCAGAAGCAGTCAGGTCCTGTACTTCAGACCTATCCTGGGAGGTCCTAAAAAGGACCAGAATCCAGAACTTGGTAAGGCTAGATTCAGAAGACTCAAAACCCACAGTACTACATTATCATTTCACAGCAAAAAATGTCTTATCAAGAGGGCACTGAAAGACCTCTGTTCTCTAGAACTAAACTTCTCTAGCTCAAGAATACTAGTCAAACCTCCACTACAATTTCCAGACAACTTGCTGTGCTGTTACATTCCCTGCTAGCCAGTGAGCCTGAGGTACTATGGTTTCCAAGGTGATTTGTGGGCTGAAGGCCTCACACATACAAGCAGGCATAGCAGTCACTTACCTTATTTATCTCAATTTTCAAGCTCTGAAATACAAGCACACTACGCAACAACACTTCATATTGAGCATGACTCACCCACACATAAGGAAATAGTCCAAGACCGCTTACTTCTACAAAGGCCACTGAACAACATCATCTGGCAAGTAATTTGCCAGCATGACTAATTGAAACTCTTAACATCACACCGAAGTACCCTGATGCCTGATTTCATCACTGCTTATAACAGCAGCAGTATTCTGAGCAGTGCTTTCATAATCTTCGTTTCATGATCAGAATCACACGCAGACACCACTTCCCACACAGTGAGAAATGGAAGAGGAAATATCATCCAAATAGTTCTGAGTGCTTGTAAAGGCACAGAACTAATTTGAAAAGCTAGTTCTACAACATCAAGAAATGCTATTTATTTCTCTATACAGGTCCATATTCTAGGAAATTTTACAGGCAAGAGTGTTACTGACTCTAATCTTTAGTGCCTAAAAGAAGACCACTTTAAAGAAGCAATCTAGATTTGGCAGCAGGGCAAACCATTCAATTACAAACTTACCTCTTGCACCCATATACTCTGATTCAGCATTCAGTTTTTCTTTCTTTTCCTGAAGGCATTTAGTCTTCCCTTTATATTTTGCAAGAGCAAACACCTGGCCATTCAAAAAGGAAAACAACTGAGGTGGGCAGAAGCAATTCTGCAACCTTTACACATGCTGGGCTGCAGCATTTTCCTCAAATGACCCACAATTTAACATAGTGCAGCCAGCAGTTCTGAATAAACACAACTCTCTGCTGTCAGGCCCCAATCCAAAGCCTAGCAATTCAAGTGTGAGCCTCTATTATGCAGAGCTTTAAGACCAGAAAGGTGGCAAACAAGAATGTGTATATCTGTGTGCATATGTGCATGCAAACACATGTTTGAGAACCACAAATGAGAGAGATTCAGCCTCTCCCCCATAAATTCAGCATTAGCACCAGGCAAAATGCAATTAAATGGAAAAAAAAACAACTCACACATGTAGAAATTACAGAGCTGAAAAGGGGATCTTCAGCTTTCTCCTGTTTCAAAGCATTTAAATGTTGCTCATTTAGTAGAAGTTCTTATTGCTACTAACAGACCAAGAATCATCAAGAGAGAAGAATACAAGGACACCTTTCTGACTAAAATTCAGCATCTGCAAGGACCAAGGCATACCAATAACCATCTCAATACAACAGGTAAGTTTACTGCTTCCCTATGACCCTGTGGTAGGAAATCATGCTCATTGCTGTCATGGCTAAGCAGCTATGAAGGAAGTACTTAGCATCTGTCATTGAACTCAGTCTAGTTTTAATGCTGGACTGAGTTAAATACCATGAACAGCAAGGTAAGGAATATAAGAACATTTAGGTACAACACCAAGCTATTAAAAGAAACCAGGAAATACCATTTATCTTCTACCAAAGAAGAAACAAAACAACATGGAAACACAAAGGAGCACTAAGCATGTAAATAGCATTGAAGAGATGATCATAAAGATATCAAAAGAATTAATGCTAAGGTATAACAGATGCTTTTTAGCAACTCAACCTACTCTGAAAAGATGCTTGGTCACACTTGGTGTGCACATAGGAATCAAGATCTTTACCCGAGTTATAACTTCTTTGTTTTGATGACAGAACTTCTCTTGTTCTACCACCAGAATTACTTGTCATCACACAATGATACACATAATATAACCAGAACACTGTGCAATAATACAATTTTCCTGTTATATAAATGGCATGCAGAGGGAAAGCAGTGGAAGTGTTCTCTGGGAGGAAAAATAAAGTAAGCTGGCATCGAAGATGGAAAAACTAATGAGAATTGTTATTGCTCCAATATTTCATTCAGTGATGCAACCACTGAAATTCTCAAGAGCCTCAACTTGTCAAACTTTAATACACTTTGCCCATTTTGTGAACAAATTGACCCTAGTTTAACTTAGGGTCACCACTCAGAGAAAAAAAAACCCACCCAAAACCAGATATTGCAATTAGGAATTATATGCAAAGAAGAAAAGACAGACTTAGAGAAATTAACATTATGCTTTTATAGCTCCCATGTTGATACTCAACAGCTGATGTTGAATTTTAGTGGTCACACCATTGGTTTGTTAATAGCAGCAGTCATAAAAACCCTAATTAAGCCCATATGCACCTTGGCCACACAAACTAACATCCTGTATTCCTGTCTCAGCACCTTGGAAAAGTCACAGCTTTCCTGTATGCTCTGATTTTTAATTATTATTTTGCTGGGAGGTTAGGTTCCCATTTTTTTTGCTTCTTCCTGATACTACCCCTTCAGTTCCAGTATTGACATCCTGAACTGCCAAGAGTTGATGTGTAAAAGCTCTCAAACTTGATTGTCAAAATACTGAAACAATTTCCTTGTGTTTATCCTCTTTGTTCTCTGAGTGTTTGTAATAAAACTGCATCCAAATTCAATATTTGTATTTAAGAGGCTGTAGTATTAGCTAGAGAGGCTCAGAGTGCAATCCTGGTGATATTACATACTATGAAGCAAGCACAGAAGAAATCCAGAGCTTTCTGTAGCCAACTTTTTCCTATGTAACTCAGAAAAAACATTTTTTTCTCTCGCTCTCTCTCAGAGGCAGTTCATTAAAAAAGTATTAGAAATTGATAGCTTTCTTTGTGATGGATTTTGTGGTCATGAGAGGCGCTAGATAATGATGGTAGCTAGTGTTTAGACTCTGGGACGTTAGTTTGCCCAAGAAGCCATCCCAATTCCAAGTTCACCAGTCAGGTTTAAAATTGGGCAGTGGCAAGTCATGTTAAATGGAAACTATCTCAACACTACAGTGTTCATTGCCACAAAACAATCTCTGACCTATTGATACCAGTGATTTAATATGTTCTTTTCCATCCTCTTGCCACAGGGTTTAAAATAAGCCTTTCTTACAGACCATCATCAGAAGAGACACAGGGCAACAAATTGCCTGCCATGTAAAAACTGTCAACAGAGGAAGCACTTGTCATGATGCCATACAACAGTGACCTGTTCTAGCAGCTTTTAAGGAAAATGTATCAACTTTATCTCATCCTTCTCGAAACACTGACAGCTCTGCACAATCTCCAGTGCAAAAAACAGCTTCAGGAAGTAGAAAATCACTTCTGAATTTCACAAGGCATTTCATGAATTTAGATGGCACAGTGAAATTGTCATCACAGAGTCACACCTTGAGTATATATAAATGGCAGCATAATACAACCATATCTTTATGCCTAGGTTCTTCCTTCTGACCTACTATAGACCTGAAGTCCTACATCTTCCTTCTGGTTTCAGAATGTACAGCGTGGCTGTGCGAATTCCAGAGGAAGAACTTTACACAGCCAACCTCAAAATCACCTTGCTGAAGCCTAAACTGATTCTTACCAGCTCTGAAGTAGGGATTTGCATACTTTACATGTACAAACACCTGTCCTCATGAAAAAAAAAAACAACTGAGGTGGAAAACAATGTCTCATTTTAGTTTCACAAACCAGTATTACAGACTAGTTCACAGTCTTGATAGACTCAAGTATTCTTATGACAAACACAACATCCATTAAAGGTCAGGTAAATAAAACAGAAGAAAGAGGGGGGAAAATAAATATTTCTAGGTTTATTTATTTTTTTAGGCATTTGTTTAATTTCCTTTTAATATTCAATTTACATCAGCTAGCTTAATCCATTCTCCTGAAGCAGTGACAGTGGAAATCATAGAATGGTTTCATAGAATGGGTTGGAAAGGACCTTAAGATCAAGTTCCAACCCCACAGAAGGAACACCTCACACTAATAAGTCAATTACCTGTTAAGATGAAGAGAAAGAATATGCCCAACCAGGTGTTGCAGTGAACTTGCCTCTTGCAATCCCTCCTCCAGCAAGTGTTTAACCAGTTATAGATCAGACATTACCTGGAGGATGGGAAATCTTTCTCTCAGGGCCCTGAAAAATATGCTTTATCTGCTGTTTTCACATTAGTAAGAGCAGCACAATTGTGGCGCATGAGGCAATCTGGTAAGCCAGCATTTCTACAGGAGCTAACCTCACACAGCATCTAAGCACGTTAGACAAACCTAGGAACCTACAAAATATAGTTTTTTACCTAAGTCAGCACACCTGTTACACATACCTATCACTATGGCAAGCAGTTTGCTCAGGAATCGTCCAAATCACCTGAACAAACAAAAGCTTAGAGATGCATTACAAATGATAATTCTGATAGGTAATATTCACACATAGTTTTATGTTAATTGTGGCAGAGGTTCAATGTTATCAGGTCCTCAACCACAGGATAGGGTTGCAAACTGCACTTAAGATGTTCCTGCTTCCTGAAGAGACTTAAGAATTAAATCAAAGCTTACAAGGCAGTGTGGAGGTAGATGAGTGCCTGGACCTTCACTCCTGGCTCATCAAAACCAGTCTTCTACCACTGTAAATACAGTGCCATACAATCACTACTGTTAAGTGATTTCAGAGGACAACTATTGTGCCTTTTCTCTGCATAGCAAAATTGAAGTCAAGCAGTGTAAGCACATATAGGATGCTAAGCAACAGAAAGAAAAATCAGCATGGGCAAGCATTACGTTACATAACAACTCAGAGGAGCAGTTTATGAGTTTATTAGAAAACTTTTGCTATTTGCAATTGACTTCTCTAGAACCTAGGATCCTCTCACAGGATATAAATGTTCACAGGATATAAATATTTGCTACTCCCTTCAACCCATACCTGAGAAAACCACATAAGAAGGTCTGACTGGGCTTTCTTGCATCTGTCAAAATTAAAGTGGAAGTGTGAAATGCTTGGGTTTGTCCCTTTGCAGCACTTTAACACCAGAATGCAGATACGCCTGATGTACTCCACATTTATCCATCGAAACCACAGCAGAATTTTGAGCTGGTGTCTCACAGAGACTAGAAACTGAATCTTATTTACACTGTAAAGGTGTGGGTTCATAAGCCCTGCACTTTGTCTTTAAAGTAAGCACTTCATGCATCCAGAACTATGGAGAGTACAACTTCACGCATCTATCAGCCAGTCTGTAAGCTACACACACTGAAGTGTACCGCTGCGTTTTCTGATCCAGGATTGCTTTAATGAACACAGTACAAGTGACTATCAGGATTACCTGTGTGTCCAAACAGAATAAATAACTGTTCAACTTTTTTCTCATCCATAAGGGGAATCTCAGAGCTGGAAGGGAACTCAGCAACTCACTGCTCCCATCTCCTATATGGCACACAGTGGAAGTGTTTAATTTGCTTGCTCGCATTTTATTGTATAGTTGAATAAAACAAACAGGTTTTGACTTTTTTCCAGAACTGTCCCCTGCATCTGATCTAACTTTTCAGAAAAGGACGGAATGTGTCTTCCTTAAGGGTGCCTGAGAATGCTCTGCAGAACATGGATGACCAGTAGACCAAATGGAGAGAAAGCTTGACTGTGGCATACAGTACAACTTAATGTAAATCCTGGAAATTATGAAAAGCAAAATGGTTTTACAAGAGATGGAGAGGGGACTGCTTGGATTGTGTGCAGAGCAGAGCAACTGAAATTTGCTAAAGTAGGACAGAGGGAAACTCATTGAGCAGTGTGGAATTTTATGAAGATTCCCTCTTAAAGATTGTTTCACTCTGCAGATCTAAACATTCCTTCTTTAGAGGCTTACCTTGTCTTAGTACACTGTTCTGTTCTTCTAACAAAACAGAGACATAATGACCAGAAATCTTCACTCAGTGTGCCCTTTCCAAAGAAACCTGAACCAAGTAAGGAAGTGCAGGGTCTGATCAACTTAGAGATGTGATAAAATATGGTAGGCCCTGTCCCTGTCTGTTTGTAGTGTACCTAACTCTTCTACCAGAGTTCCACTGCTATGAGGGCAACAAACTTCATTGCTTAAAGTTAAGAAGCTTTTCTAGTATCAAGCTAAGACCTGTACTTCTTCTAATTAGATTAACCACTTCTTTTAACCTCAAAGAACCAAAACACAACTGTTCATTGCACTTCTCTTGTACTTTATACACTAGAAGAGATCTCATTTTTAGATTGAGCAAGCTGTTTGTTTTCTTAAAGGTAACATCCATTAACATTTAGAGCTTATCAAGAATGATAAAAGTGATAAAAAGTCACCAAGGGACTCTAACATGATTCCACACCTTCTGCGGTTCTTGCAGGAATGCCTAAACCAGTAATCTAACTAGGTTCTTACTTTTGTCAAATATAGTAGAATAACAACTATCTCTCTCAACTAATGTAATTCAGTCCTATTAACAGATCCCAGGATATTAAGGACCACATTTCCTGCAGTGGTATCATCTTGATGCCTTTATTATGTACTTGAATACATCAAAGAGGTTCTTCCCACTCTGTATCCCAAGCCATTTTGGAGCTGCCTGATATTCCAAGGGATCACATGTATTTAAACAGAAACCAAATGGCTGAACACCTTCTGGTTCAGACTTTCCCTGTGGCCTCATGTAATTGTTTTGTAGCACTCATCACTTTGCAAAGGCAAAATCAGAAAACTCCCAAAAGAACTAGAAAACATCATGCTAAATATTCTATGATTCTATGACAAAAATTGATGGTGTGGCTGGAGACAACTTTTAGCCAGGAGTCCTCTAACTAATGATTAATGTAATGTCACTCAGCTGACCAGTTCTTACCACTTATCAACTCTAGTCTCAGTTAGACAGGATCTGAAGCTACCAGACAAATTCACCTGGTAGTTTCTTACATCTACCATATGGCCACACAATGTATAGAAGCAGATCTCAGGAAATATATTTTCACTAATATGTAAATCAGTTCTCTAAACAGTAGCTGTGTGAGATGAAAACAGGGCTTCACAACCCCCACGTTTGAAAATTAACCATCTTCTTTGCGCCTTCAGTCATTTCTTCCATGATGCAACAATTTCTCTGTTGGCTCAATTTAGAAAGCAGTTAGGATGGCTGCATGAAATAGCTGGCAGTCACGCTAGACACAGACTAATTCCATTTATTCTGCTGAAAGCAAGTAGATTGGCTGGGATGCTGTCAAGCGCTGAAAAATGTTCCACAGCATTTTTCCCTTATTTTGAAGAATGCATTACTCACTTGACCCAGGATTTTAAAACCAATTACATTTTTCAAAATATCAACAACATACATACACATTCTTTATTTAGAGACAAGACATATAATCCAAGTACTTGAACAAAACTATCAGCTTTCAACATCAAACTAGATTTGGTGATCTAGTTTGGTACATTCGGTTCTATCACCCTTTAGAGGCAAGAGGCAGGATGCTCTGGAATCGGGGGCTGCTACAGAACAAAAGACAACCTTTTCCCAATCACCTTTCCAAGTTCCCACCTCAACAACAGAAATACTACAGAGAGCTGGAACCCAACACTACAGTAAGTCTTGGCCCAGGATTCTGAGAGGCTGAGTGGGATCCTAAGAGGCTGAGCAGCATCCTCTGTCCGAATCCACTCTCATCTTGCTGTACCAGGGAAGGTATACACTCCCTCCTGCATGAGCAACAACTTCTTGTGCATCTGTGCTTGTGACACTCCTGTGAAACAACTAAGTGCTGCTAGCCATTTTTCTTATAGGGGTAATGAGACAAAAACCTAAAGGACTTGTCCACATGGAAAATCTGTTAAGAATAAGCAAATACAGAAACTTAGTAGTATGATCAATACCTTAAAAAGCCTACATTGGATGGCAGGTGACATGAAAAGCAAAGGTTTTCATATGCTGTAGCTTTTCTGCAGGAGATTTAACATGAAATTGTTTAATCCTTGTCTACTTGCACATCACTCATTGACAATTTCCCATACAAAGCCAGAGCAATTCATGTGTGCAGTAGCAAGAAATCCATGGCAAAGCAAGGGCAAATACCAATATCCAAAGAAAAGACCATAACCACGAGGCCATTTTTCAGTGCAGTTCAAGTGTATGCTAATTTACTCCAGCAGTATGTGGAAGGTTTACAACCTGGAAGTCTATTTGTAAATCAATTCCAAGAACAAGGCTGCTTCTTGACCAGGATATTCTCTGTGTACTGCTCCAGGCAGGTGAATATGGCTCAAGTGACAGCAATCTTACCTCCTGAAGCCTCTTATTTCCACTGTAAATAAAATTCACAGACAAAAAGCTTGTACTTATAGCTTGATTTATGATGCTTGATTTATACTGATAGGAGTAAAACAAAAAAAAACCCCAAAAAATCAGACTGCAGGTGCTGTGCAAACTCTTCAAAAGAGAAAGGCAAATCAAGGTTTAAATTTGAGGTGGTAGTTGTATGAAGGATTTGTACACATTTCCATTTTTTAACTGAAAAATATTAATGTCAGAAGTAAAGTGTCATCAAAATCAGAATTTCCATCTGGCCTTCCAACCATCATTCATATGCTAACAAAGCCAAGAAACACTATAATACACTTTTACTCCTCACTATTATGATGTAGACCACTAAATGGCTATCTCAATGCACTGTAAAGGTAAGACCCCATTGACACCATAACAGGGACAACTGAGACTGGCTATTCAATCTGTCCCAAGGAGCAAAATCAAAAACAGAGACATAGCATCCAAGACACTATATTTAAGGAAGGTTTACTGTGGACTTGGGTCTGCTTTTACTTCACAGACTAGATGGAAGACTATTTCTGTATGGATTAGTCACAAAGGATGAGCAAATGATAATCAAGTTCAACACACAGGCTCCATAGTCTATAACTTACTGACAACTAGCCCTTATAGCAAGGCTTAGAGAACTGGATCTGAAGGACTAGACACAAAAGGTCTCATGGGTCTGTTTCTGTTGCTAAACCAATTACGTGCTCATGCTTGTGTTAGGCTGTGCCTAAACACCTGAGACAGTTTGCTGCAGGAGCACTCAGTATTAGATGGATTGCAAGTAGATCCATCTCCACATGAGCAGATCTTGTTTTCCACTATGGGATTTAAAAGGAGGCAAGTTAGTATTGCTTGCACATGTCAGCAGACAATGGAGGAGAAGTCCAGTGCATTTTATAGCCTTTACACTACTGAATAATACCTAGCTAAGACTGATTTTTTTTTTAATCATTTCATCCCTGGGTTGGTTTTAGCTAAATTAAGACTGAATCAAGAGTATTTCATATACAGAAATTCACAGCCCAATACCATTGCCAAGCAGAGAAGAAACTTATCCACGAGAATCATAATTATCATAACAAATCTTACACAAGACTTCCTGAAGCATTACCATGGGGTAATAAGGTTATAATCATCAACAGCAATAATTACAGCTGAAAGAGATCTCCAAAATGGAATCATACCTTCATCTATCCAATGCCATCAGTGTCAGGCAGTTATGACAGGACATGACCACATGGAAAAATTAAGACATTTCAACACTGCTTCATCATAATGTGCTTGAATTATGTAGTTCAAAGCAGATGCAGAATATCAATCATTGTTTTATCTGTCTTTTAACAGAAGAGGCTTTATTACTACTTGTTAATACATGTGACTGTCTCCCAGGCAGGAATGTAGCACACAAGTTAGACACAGATTCAACCTATTTCAGCCCTGATTAGTGTGCTTTCTTCAAGCTCTGTGTTTCCAGTGTGAGAATAGGAAGAACCAGCATTTTCAAGTTCTTGTAAAGAAGGTACACTGAGATATTTGGAAGTAAGAAACCCAGCAAGAGTCAAGGGGAAGTAAAAACACCCTACCTGTGGAAATGCAGTCCTAGATATCATCAAAACCTCAAGCAGAGTCATTTATAACTCATCACTCTTGATCACTGATTGCTCCTAAGTTACATGGTATACAGTACACTTGATAACAAATTATTCCCTTCATCTCTGCCAGAAGAAGAATGATATCACTAAATCAGTGTGCTGTACATTTCCTATAGAGAATACATTGGGCCCTTAAAAATGAAGCCTCCTTGCTCAAGTTTGGACAGACTTTGAAAAAATGTCACTGTCTACTTAGCTCTGTTAAAAGCACACACTGCATTAACAAATCATTAAAATTATAGGTTGTAAAACTTATGTGACTATTTAAAATATGAGTAGATTTTAATAACTCCATGCCTGATGCATGAATAGAGTAGTATGGATTCCCAGAGGGTATGTGCACACCATATCAGAAAACAGGGGAAAAGATGAGAATGAAGAAACAAAACAAACCCATCATTGCCATGCCTAGTTTTGGAGTGTCAAACATTCAATCTCAAGAACTGGGTAAGAGCCAAAGGTGTACCTCTGCTTCTAATCCAATCCCCTTGAAAATCCTTCTTTTTATCTTCTTCCTCAGAACCAAGATTACCCTCTGGGTGATGCAAGAGACTGTCACTGAACTTCTATGCAGCCTTGAGCAAACTGCTTTCCTGACCCATACGTAAGTTACTTTCCACTACAAAAGTGTTGTTTTGTCATTCATTTCACATGTATTGCTTACACCACTTGGAGTCTTTAGCTGCTGCCCTAGAATTAGTGAGGATAATAGTAATCTTATTGCTCGTTTTCAAGGGAACCAGTCTCCTGAGCAACAGTTCACAAAAATTCCCACCCCTACACAGCAAGTAATGATTGTCCTCAGTAAATGAACTTGGTTAACTATTTAATTTGGTTTGCAGACGCAAGTAGCTCAATCAAGCTTAAACCAGAACTTTGAAAGAGTGAACACAAAACTACAGGAGAAACATCTACCTGCATCTATGATCAACTAGAAACTGCATTTGTTGGATCTGTGGGCTGTCATACATCTAGGTAGAGGTCAATAGCATCTTTCTATTTTTCACAATGCCAACTCTCTGCTGCTGACACTACAAACTTCACCTCCTGCAGAGTTCTGTTTTGCTCTTCAGATCCTACGTAGCAGACATTTTGCCTGCCTGCCTTCCTCCTTCAGACTGCCTGGAGCTTCCAGTACTTCACAGCTTTCCCTGTGGCTGAATTAACTGCACTCAGTGCAGACTATGCAGAGACCCTCAACCATGCAATTGAGCACCAAGTGGAAAAGTTACTCTAAATATATTCAAACTATTAAAGGCAGCTGAGTGCCTTTTGAACTAATTCTTTTCTCAGAGATTGATCACTAGAACACCTAGGTTTCTATCAATCATCAGAATTCATCCTTCTTTTCTCATGAAAAGTCTAGTCATGAAGGGATCTGAACACATTCTTTCTACAGTTACACTACAGATGATCAGCTTACCCAAGAACTAGAATACAGTGCTCAAAATGTCACCAAAAAAAAAAAAAAACCCACAAACCCTGTCCTGGGTTCAGCAGTAGCAGTCATTTTTTCTCCTTCTTAGTAGCCTGTGCAGTGCTGTGGTTTTGACTTCTGGCCTGGGAACAGCACTAATAACACCGATGATTTCAGTTGTTGCTCAAATGTTTAGTCTGACCAAGGACTTTCTGAGTCTCATGATCTGCCAGGGAGGAGGGGAAGCTGGCAGGAAGCAGAGACAGGACACCTGACCCAAACTAGCCAAAGAGGTATTCCATACCACAGCACGTCATGCTCAAGATGTAATTGAGAGTTACTCGGAAGAGCTAGTGGACTACAAGGTCGTGCTGGGTATTATCAGTTGGTGGGTGGTATTGTATTCTCTTTCCTTGTTATTTCCTTTATCATTATTATTATTTGTGGTATCAGTATTGGTTTGTG
Organism: Melopsittacus undulatus; assembly: GCF_012275295.1. Lineage (NCBI taxonomy): Eukaryota > Metazoa > Chordata > Aves > Psittaciformes > Psittaculidae > Melopsittacus > Melopsittacus undulatus. The sequence continues at coordinate 57,335,630 of NC_047533.1, forward strand.
TTATACCTTAGTTACTGGGCTGTTCTTATCTCAGCCCGTGGGAGTTAAATTCTTTTGAATCTCCTCCCCATTGCTCTGGGAACAGGAGAAGGAAAGGGGGAGAGTGAGAGAGCGAGATGAGTGGCTGACTGAGCTTAAACCACAACAAAACAAACAAAAAAAAAACCCCACAAAAAATCAAGAAACTAGCACACGTACCCACACCACCTACCACATTTATGTTCTTTGCTCATTCCAAATAAGACAGTAATCCAAATAAGCATTTCTGATCTGGAAAGTAAGACATTTAGAAGACAAAATTCAACCTTTTTGGTATACCACCATCTGAATACCTCTCCTCTGTTTTCTTAAATAGAATATTCTGAAAATTGGAAAAATTCATTTCTATGTAAATAGGACTTTCTTCTCCTCACTTTTATATGTCAAGCATTTCCTGGAGTTCTCATCATTCAGAGAGCAGGGACAACTCATAATGGACACCATTAGAGAGGAGTCAGAAATTTCTTCAGCACTCCTCAATTCGGAGAGAGAACAAGAAACACAGTGCTGTTTCCTAACGCGCTCTAAGCACACACTGATGCACGATGACTCTCAACATTAGCACTTCTTCTGCAGGAAAACAGAGAAGAGTTTCCACTGGAGCACCTCCCATATGAAGACAGGCTGAGAAAGTTGGGGCTGTTCAGCCTGGAGAAGAGAAGGCTGCGTGGAGACCTCATAGCAGCCTTCCAGTATCTGAAGGGGGCCTACAGGGATGCTGGGGAGGGACTATTCATTAGGGACTGTAGTGATAGGACAACGGGTAACAGGTTGAAACTTAAGCAGCAGAGGTTTAGACTGGGTATAAAGAAGAAATTCTTTCCTGTTAGGGTGGTGAGGTACTGGAATGGGTTGCCCAGGGAGGTAGTGAATGCTCCATGCCTGGCAGTGTTCAAGACCAGGTTGGATAAAGCCTTGGGTGATATGGTTTAGTGTGAGGTGTCCCTGCCCATGGCAGGGGGGTTGGAACTAGATGATCTTGAGGTCCTTTCTCATCCTAACTATTCTATGATTCTATATATTACTAGGAACTCTAGAATGGATAGTCCCATTATTGGCACAATGTAGGAAGCAAGCTTACAGCTATTTTTATTTAAATTCAGAGAGAAATTAGGGCTCAGATACCGAAAGAACAAAACCTTGTGGCAGTCTAATATCAAGTTTATGTGCATTTTGAACATCTTGTCCCTCAGTTAAAAACAAGCGGCTATGCACAGTTGTTAATTTTGTACAGGAAAAAAAAAAAAGGTTACTGTTCATGGGGAAAAAAATAAATATAGCCAAGAACTTTAAATGAAACACAAAAATGGAACTAGGATTAACTAACTTCTTGATGATCTATTCAGTAGTTCCATCAAAGTAAGCATCACACATGAATACTGCGGTTGGTTTCAAACCAAAAAAATGCACTGAGAAAAGCACTAGTGAGGAGCACTAGATCAGGTAAGCCATATTAAGATAGGAGGTCAGAAATAGACACATTTATCTTCAGAATATATAACCAGGCTGGATGGGGCCAAGTCCAGTATAATAGCACAGACCACCTTCCAGCAAACCAGAGTAGCTTCAATGAAAGGTCATATTAAATGGGAACTTCCAACCAATCTGCCATCTGACATAACATGACATGAAGATAAGCCACAGAATAGTCTTCTGCACATGTGGATCAAACCACATCCTCATCACCTTATGAAGTCTTTGCCAATGACAGCTAGTATGACTAGGCCTTGTGTTCCTACATGTGACTACCAGGCACTAGGACCAGTCACAATCATCCTTCTATAACCCTGTCTTAGCCATGGGAACGGGAGAGCCAAAGGCCTCCCAGGAACAACTGAAAATTTATTTTGGAATGACAACAGTTTGTTGGACTGTGGTCTGGATACATTTTGTTTATTGCAGGCTGTACCCTCACAGCTGAGCCAAGGTTAGATGCCTAGAAGCCAGGAGGCACAATGGATCATCACACATCTGCCTCATTTCAAGCACAACAGCAGACCTTAAAGCCTATAAAGGCAGAGAGCCATTAACAAGTGCTGAAAAGCACTATGTGACACTGTCTTCCAACAGGAGCCAAAGATGCTGTTTTTTGGTTGCTGCCTTGAGTGCTGCACACTTTTTCCCATTTACAGAGAATTTTAAAGGTTACATATTTCCTGCACTGAAACCTTCACTTCTAGGTACCCTACCTACAACTGCTGCAAGAGTTCAACATATGAAGAGCTAAAAAGAGAAAGGTGTAGCCCCAGTTCCGCTGTTGTTACTTCATAGTTAAAAACACAAACCATATACCAACATACTCAGGAATGCCTTAATGCCAGCTCTGAGTTATTCTCTGCTTTGACAGAATCTCCTTGAAAATAAAAAGGATAAAAACCAAACCAAACCAAACAAACAAAAAAAGAAACCACCTCACAAAACCAGCCGAACAACAAACCCAAACAAACAAACAAATGAAAATCCACCAACCTGTGCTTGCTTCTGGCTATCTAAACTATGTACTTCAGTCTGGATTAGATATATCTCCAAGTCTTTTTCCTTTCAAATAGTTGTTTCTTTGTCTTCATATTTTAGTTAGGGCATTTTTAGCTACTGTTTTCATAAAAGCTAAGGTCTTCATAAGAGACATCTGCTTCCCAGGCTGACTGTTCCAAAGTTCACAATTGAGTCATTCTCTGTTATAATTTCAACAGAAGCATTTTTAAATCTGTCCTTAGAAATCTCTTATATCAAGCCCATAAGTGAACCCATGCTCATCAGAGACAGTGCTAGGCCAAGTTCTTGTCATTACCATTAAAAGCTGCAAATCTGGGAGTTTAAAAAAATGACATGGGCTATTAGCCATTCTACATCATAGCATAAACTGATCCTTCTTAAATAGATAAGTTTTTCCAAATACTTAGGAGAATGGGTTCCTTTTTAACTTAAAGAACATCAGTCACTATCAAAGATGAGATAATAGTACAGGCAGCCAGGGGCCAAACTGAAGATGATCAGAAAGCTCCCTGGGCCTCCGACTCACTACAGCATAAGATTCCCTGCCACTACTCCATCACTTGTTTGCTGGTTGTTCAGAACATCAGTTCTCAAGCACGCCTGTGTATAGAGTTCAGACAGCACAATGCCAGCTATACAGATGGACAGCACATTGTGCTATATGCAAAACTATGACTCAAATTAACTGGGGTGGTATGATAAATTGTCAGTGCAAGCTCGATGTGTGGCTTGTCAGAACATTCATTTTCAACACAGCAATCCATTTTCTTTTAAAGATATGCTGCTGTTTTCCATCTGCATTTGAAATGCAAATGGAATGTGCTTTATATTCACTATTGAATTGTTTCATAAAATAAACATGTCCACTCCCACACTAAAACCATGTGTTCTCCGAGAGATTCCAAAAAGGGAAGGATTTCTCTGCCTCATTCTTTAAGAGCTATAACTGATCATATCACACAGACATTATTAGCCATCCATTGTTGGCTGTGCAGCACCCGGACAGGCCAGCTAGGTAACTCCATGAAATCAAGGTGCCTGATCTTTGAAAACACCCACTTTAACTTGGATTACACTATTGTTTTTGTTGAAAGGGCGTCACAGGAAACAGAAGCAAATTAGGATCCTGTTGTAGAGATAGACTACAGGAAAAGTTCTTTGCACCCAGGAGTCCTCAAAGGAAACATCAAACCAATTGCAAGTGGAAAAGAATTAACAGAAATGTCAGGAGCAGAAAGATAATTAAACAGCTTCAGCTAATACCAGATCAGTGTTCCCCAGACTACAAAAGCTCTGCAACTCCACCTCACACTTTCATATAGCAAACAACCAGCTATTTCTAGAAAACTGAGCATTTGGGAGTAAAACCAGAACATCTTATCTATTTCAAATATTAGATTTTCTAACAGAATGAAATAATGTGCAGACCTAGCAAATGCATCGTGGCAGGCTATTTTAGAGATCTATAATTATATACCACTCAAATTCCTATTGACAAAGACTGACAGGACACTTGATCTGGAAGTTTGTCAGGTTTTATCAATACACATAATTGTAAACTTAGGCTTTCTAAACGCTGAAGAAAGGGAAGCTCTGCTTTCCTTAAAGCCAGCACTATGAGGTCAGTATAAGGGGACCATAGGAAAAGAAAGACTGTTCTGGAGAAACTGGTTACTCATAACCCAGATAAGTATATTCTTCACTGGGTAAAGAACTGGCTGGATGTCAGAGCCCAAAGAGTGTTGGCAAATGGTGTCACACCTAGTTGATAACTGGGCATTGATGGCTTCCCCCAAGGTTTGGTACTCAGGCCAGTAGTGATGATCTGGATAAGTGCACTCTCAGTAAATTTGCACGTGATACCAAGCTGGGTTAGAGTGTTGATCTTCTGGAGGATAGGAAGGCTCTGCAGAGGAATTCGGAGAGGATGAATCGATGGACTGTGGCAACTGTACAAGGTTCAGCAAAGTAAAGTGCGGGGTCCTGCACCTGGGCCACAACAACCCCATGCAACATTACAGGCTTGGGAAAGAGGGGCTGGAAAGTTGCTCAGCAGAAAAAGTACTGGGGGTGCTGATTGACAGCTTGTGCCCAAGCAACCAAGAAGGCCGACAGCAACCTGGCCTGTGTCAGAAATAGTCTGGCCACCAGGGCCAGGGCAGTGATCGTCCCCCTGTACTCAGCAGTAGTGGGGCTGAACCTCAAATACTGTGTTCATTTCTGGGCCTCTCACTGCAAGAGAGATATTGAAGTGCTGGAGTGGGTCCAGAGAAGGACAACTGAGCTGGTGAAGGGTCCAGAGCACAAATCTTATGAGGAGCAGCTGGGGAAACTGGAGATGTTTAGTCGTGGAGAAGAGAAGGTTCATGGGGGAACTTTATTGCTCTCTACAACTACCTGAAAGGAGGTTGTAGTGAGGTGGGGCTTGATCTCCCAAGTAGCAAGTGATAGGACAAGAGGTAATGGCCTCAAGCTGCACCAGGGGACATTTTAGACTGGATATTAGCAACAATCTCCTCGCTGAAAGGGTGATCAGGCATTGGAACAAGCTGCCCAGGAAGTGGTGGAAATCACCATCCCTGGACGCATTAGGAAAAGGTGTAGACAAGGCCCTTAGTGACTTTGTTTGTCGCTGGACTTTGCAGTCCTGGAGTAAAAACTGGACTTGATCTTAAAGATCTTTTCCAACCTAGTTGATTCTATGATTCTTTTTGTTTGGCTGGCTTGGATTTTAAAAGGGCACTACATAACAGCCAACAGCTCAGGTTTCTGTTAAGATTTGTCTGGTTTTGTTTTAGTTTTGATAAATATCTGCTAAATCAAGATATTACCCTAGACTCTGTTTTTAAACTGATCGGTTAAACATACTAAACAGTTACCATGAAGCTTTTTACTTTCCTTGAAAAATACAGACACACTTTCATTTAATTTCCAAATGACTTGTAATTCCTGAATCACTTTCCTCCCATCTATTTCAGAGTTTATTATGTTATAGGCTTTGTGCCAAGGTCATCAGTTTTCACACAATGTAGATGTTAGGACATTTTACTGGAGTTTAGGGATGGAAAACATTTCCTGCCTATCAATTTGCAAACTATGTTTTGCTATTGGAAAATTTACATTTTCTTTCACAGATGAAAAGCTGAGGCAATATGGTTGCCACATAAACACTTTATGGTGTCAGGAACATACAACTATTACTATGGGAGAACTGCGTTTCAGTAGTTTTCAATCTGGACTTCATTCAACACAAATCATCTTGTCTTTATGTCTTTCTTGTGCTTGACATACCCTAAATCTGTTTACTTAAGAGCCCATAGAAATTTAAACAAAACCATGAAATACCTCAATAATTACTGTGCCTGACCTCTGGCAAAACATTCTCTTAAATGAAAACCTATTTGAATGGGCATACCTTGTAGAAAAACATCCAGTAGGGATTTAAAAATGTCCAGAATGAGAGATTCAACCAAAGATAAGATACTAGGAAAAAATTCTTTACTGTGAGGGTGGTGTTTCCAAACAACTGGAACAGGTTGCCCAGAAAAGCTGTGGATGCCCTACCACTGCAAGTGTTCACGACCAGTTTGGATAGGACTTTGAGAAACCTGGTCTAGTGGAAGGTGTCCTTGCCTGTGGCATGGGGTTGGAACTAGATGATCTTTAAGGTACTTCTCAATTCTAACCACTCTATGATTCTAAGACAACACAAGGATCCCCATGAACACATGATTCTCTGTGATATTCAGAGAAAGAAATAGAGCAAATCAGAATTTCAATCTCAGGCAGCATCCTGATAATTTTGTTGATGCCATAAGTTAAGTTAAACAGCATGCTAAATAGCAAGCTGTTATGCAGGAAGGAAGGAAAAGCATACCTCAAAACACAGCATGCTAGCCTAAGGCCTACAAGACAGCAAGCTGCACAGCACCTTCACTGAAGCCTTAATACACTAAATATTCTTCTAGTTATGGATGGACTATCATTACTCTGTGGAAGAGGAATAGATTTAAGAACATACATTAAACATTTTGTTGATCTTTAGCCTGACCTGCTCAGATGTATGGACAGTTTCTGCTCTGTTTAATACTTTTAAAATATGTCTGACACTTTCAATGCTGGTAGCTGCAGTCTTCCATTACATTCATTAGCCGAGTTAATGTTAAGGGTCTTACACATATATAACTTTCTTTTGTAAGAAAGTGCAAGTATGGGAAAGACCTGCTGTCCCAAGACATGGAGCTGTGGGTTGGTCCTGGGTGGCTAGAAACCAACTTTCCTGCTATTGCTATGTGCACACAATTCTACCACCACATGGTTGGTTATTATACAAAACCTTCTATAATGGGTCTACATTATACTCTTCTCTTTTCCCAAGTATTCTCATTAAGGAATCTCCATGCCCTTGTAAAACCAGAGCACAGTCTGGTTTCTGTCAGAAGCCAGTGCAGAGATGGATTTTTTTTTTTCTCTGTAGTGTCTATGTTACTTCTTAGACTATGTTTTGTATTCCATAAGATACTTTAATTTGGCCTGTTATTAGAACCTACCTCTCTACCTTTATGTAGCTTTTCCCCATTTCCTTTTCAGAGTGCTAGATCCTAACAATATTAACATTATCCTCTGGAACCTCTGGAGATCCTAGCAGTAATTTCATGCACCAATTATGTTTTATTGAAAATAAACAGACCTAAAACATTGGTAAACTGGGAATAATCAAGAAGTCACCCATGTCTTGATATACTGCCAGACTGCCTAGTGACCTCTGTAATTACGTCACTCATTAACATATCTACAGCCAGCCCAATTTCCCTCTGGGTGATGGAAAGCATACCTGACCAGCTAAGCAGACCGAAAAGGTGTGACCAACAAAGGCAATGAAAGTTAATGGGATAGAACCCAGGTGCCATAAAGGTTTAGGCTCACTGGAGTGGTTTCGTTGTAAGAGCTGATGGGCAAATTCCAGGTCTGCAGCAGGAAACTGGTATTTATTCTGGCACAGCTCTAACATTATACATTTTAAAGGATTCAAGGCACCTCTTGCATTCCTACTAATTACAGGCCAATTTCTTCCAAACCATTCTGGACAGAGACATGTGTAACTCCTCTACTGCTTAAAAAAAGGAACTATTCCCCTCAGATGTACTGATGCCTCTGTGTTTTTCCTTCTCCACATGCAACATGGAAACCTTGGTCGTGTGCCAAGGAATGGGCAAATGCCAGATTAAAATGTTTAAAACAAACTAAAAACCAAACAATATGCACACATACAACACCACACATCACAGCTTCAATCCTCCAAGCACTGAGATATATTTGGAAGAATGAGACAGTCCCCTTTCTTGTTATACACAGCAAATCTCTTTGCACGAGCAAAACACTTCCAGTAATTCCTTACAGCATAACTCCCCAATTGTTGTTCTTATAATTATAAAACTTGGCACATCTGCACAAAAAAAAAAAAGTTAGCTTTTTAGCCTCAAGATCATCTTCCTATTTACAACAGGAACTTCAAAGTGTCAAAGACTACTGAAACAGGGAAACAGATTACTCTGGAGGTTGTACAATTTGGTTACTAATGGGTTTTAAAGAACTTACCAAACAAGTGTGCACCAAAAAAAAACCAAACAAACCTAAACTTATCTTTTCTCAGACTGAAGGAAAGGAATATCTGGTCATTGAGATTCATCCTTGAGCAATGTTCCTATGATTCCACATAATTTTGTAGGAAACATTTAAAAATAACTAGGAGATGGACAACATATACTTTCCCCAAAATTATTCTTCACTTTCTTAAAACTCAAACATGAACAAAAGAAAAGCTACTCCAAAATTTGGTTCGTTCATTGCCTTCTAAAACATGCAAGTTGAATTGGCCTCTGGAACTTATCTTTACTTGGAAGACTACTGTCAAAGTCTGGTTCACTGGCTTAGCCAAAACTCTAACTGCAAGCATGATGAATCTTCCTCTTGATCTGGCTGAGTCAACAGGCAAATGGAAACACTTTGCAACACTATCAGGCAGAGAACAATACAGTTCTCTACATCTTCAAACAAATTGCCGTATTTGTAAAATACTTTAATCAGTTCTATTTCTTTGGTCTTAAATACTACTGAAGTCACTTGTCTCCATTTCAGTGAACAGCTATTTTTCTGAATTTACAGTTAAACTAAAATGGAGAGAGAGAGTTTGTGGTTTTCATCAAGGTTTTCTTTTTCCTTTGTTTTCAGTGGCATGCTGAAATCACAGAAGAACAATCACTTGCTCTCATTATGTTTCAGTCTTCAATTACAGCACTACAGAGGAGCAATCTTAGTTCCAAATTACTTTTTTAATGGGAGTAAGTCAATTTCATAATTTATTGAATTCTCAGACTCTAGCTACAATGGCAAACACTGTACATAAGCTAAATCAAGATAACAAATTACTGTAAGTAATATAAAACCACAGAAATTTAATTATATAGTTTCAACAGTTGTTCTTGTCAGTGCAATGGAAAGCATCCAGGTGTATTTGAAATTCATCCTGAACTTTGTTGAACTTAACCCAAGAACCACTTCACATGGCAGAGCCAGAGACCTCTGGTCCAGGCTTTGGGGTCAACTCATGATAAAAGACAAGTGCTTTGGGAAAAGTTGCTAAAATAGCAGCTTTTATGGATTAATTCTCATTCCCTTTGGCAGAAACAGGATTTTCTTTCTCCTTCTATAGTTCTAAGTATCATTAAGTATTATTTTTATGGGTACTAAAGACAAATCCCCAGTGTGTCATTCCAGCAGTAATGCTGGGTCACATGTGAGTTCACTTTCCTTGCTGGACAAAAGGTGTAGAAGGTGTGAAGCAGAAGCAGAGATACACAATAGTCTATGGCACATTGTAGAGGAAGAGAGCAGGAGAACACATTTATCCACAGTTAAATTATGGCCCAATAAACAAGACGGTGTGCCAAGACTCCCAAAATATGTCAGCTCAGCTGACAGAGACTTTTCTACAACCCTGAGCAAAATGTTTATCTTCTTTCTCCTCTCTTTATCACAGCATCTTAGATTACACCTTCTTTAGGAAAGAATAAGAGACCCCCATCTTGATTTGACCTTCTAGACACCACTGTAATTGCAAACAACAAGCAAGGGAAACGACCAAATAATAAGAAATATGAAAAAAGAGATTCATAACTTATTCAAGTAGCTGCAGTTGTAACTTCCTAGATCACTGAAACTAAGCCAACAATAAAAATCAGATTCATTTTTTTTTGTTTTACCACTTCCTTCCATTACCATCACTCTGTAAGACAGAAAAATACAACAGCACATTTAACCTGAGTGAGGACATCACTGCTACTAAACGTTGCCTTTGGACAGAAAGCCTTGCAGGGGAATTTTTCTGTTGCAATGATTTGCAAAGTCATAATAATATTTCTATGTCCATATTAAATTTTATAGAGGTTATTTTTTTATTACCAAATATAAATTTGGGGCCTCTATTACCTGCCATGCTGTCTTAAAATAATTCCAAGGTTATGCTGTCATAGCATAACTCTGGAAATTTGTAACCCTAATTCAAGCACTGGAAATATAACACATAATGTACAGCAAAAGAAACAACGTAACACCAAGCACAATTTTCTGCTACAATAACCTGGGGAGTGTCTGAGCAGAAAATTTGTCTTGCATATTGTACGCATCAGTAATCCATAAGCGAAGATCATACGTCTATCAAATGCATGAATGATAATGTCTCTTGTGAAGCCATTTCTGAAGTGTCAAAAGACAACAGTAATAGTTTTCTGAAGTGTTGAAGTCAATTGCTTGGCTATCTGGAAACTGATGTAACAGAGAAACCTGGTTTTGCTCACAGTCACTTTTCTTTCTGTGTACCCAGCCTTGGCTCCAGGTCCTCTACCCTGTACTTTATTTGTGAGATCAAAGACAAAGCATTCCTTTAAGATGCAACTTTCATACCAATACAGAATAATAGGAGAAAGCAGCAAAGTTCTTTAGTTGCCAGATATTAAGAACAAACCTCAGAATATGTTTATGCCTCCATCCCAAGGCAGGAAAAGTGCAATTAGGTTGTTTTTCATGCAGCAACTCAAACTGCAGGAGTAGGAGGACCAAAACCTGACCATACAGGGAAATTTAAATGAGCAGAACACAGGAAATGAAGCACAGATCAATGGCTTGTGGAAAAAACCTCTGCTCAAAGAAGCAGCTGAGCAGAACCTAGTCATAGTAGTAAGAAAACCTGCAGTCTCACATTAGAAAGGGCATTTTTGCATGAATTACACAGGACAAGTTTCTATGTTGATAGAGTCAAACACCTAACAGAGGGTAGCTAATAAAAATAACCCCAACCACAACATAGAGTGACCCCTGGGTAGATACTTGTTAGCAAGTTTAATATTACGCACTGAAAAGTAGTAACACCAGGAAACATTGCAAATGTATTCCCCACGCTTTGCTTCAGAGTCTGTGACTTTGCTTTACTGATATGTGGGCTATGAACATATACCCAAGAAATGGTACACAGTAATATTACCCTTTCCCCCCGAGCTACATTTCAGAGCTGCATAGAAAATGAAATGCAATAGCACCCACATCATGGCTCTTTTGGCCAGTACGACTTTTGCAGCATGAAAAAGATAGCATGGAGGCAGTGACTTGGAAGAGTAGATTTTCATCTCTATCATGTTTGACAGCCATCAAGTTCTGTGTAATATTTAACAGTATGTCCCTCATTTTCTGAACACCCAGGCTGAACCACCTTGTCAAAGAACAGCAAGTAGTTGAAGCTGCTGTTGATGTCTGGGGTTTGACCACAGAAGGGAAAAAGAATAATAATAATAATTTGCACAACCAAATAATTGAATTGAGACAATAAATGGACATTTGTACTGATTCCACCTTGTTTCCCTCTCTGACTGCTTCTCAGCTACTGGGTGAAGCTGATAACAGTGAGGTGTACAGTGATAATTCAATTAACAGAATATTCAAGTGTTACTGCAGGAAGCAACACTGGAAGCATCTACTGGAAAATAAAGATGCCTTACCTTCAGAGCAAGATAAAGTGTGCAGCAGAAAACGTACAGGGACTGACTCCAAGCACAACCAACAGTAAACAGCTACCAGTTCTGCAAGCACTGCCACACTCTGATCAGGCTGAGACAGGGATCTTACAGGAAAAAAAAAGACATCATCATGCAGCTGAAGCCCTGTAAGAACTTATACGTAGTGAAGGACAAATGATAAGAGAAACCCATCCATAATCGGGGAGCTTAATAATTGTTTAGCATTTTATTTGGGAAGTATATCCTTTTTTATCACACACCCCACACCTTTTTTCCCCTCCTTAAATGAATCCTGAATTTATAAAGCACAGAGCTTATTCTCTGTATAAGCAGACAAAAATCACATATATCCAATGAGAAGCAAGAGGTGGCAGGAAGGGAAGACCATAGTGCATGTAACTATCACTATCAAGCCCCCTGCCACAGGAATGGAAGGGACTTCAAGAAGTTACAGGGCCAGCTCCCACTTTAAGGCAAGCTTGGTTTTACCTGTGTCATTCTTGACCAATGTTTGCCTGACCTGTGATTAAAGACCAGCCATGGAGACTTCAGACCCTTTCCAGAAAGTCTAATCACTGTCCTTTTCTGTTGAAATGCTTTTTCTCATTTTCTTTTTCTTCAGAAACAAAAGCCTGCAAATACCCATGCCATCTACAATAAGCATGGATATACTGAGTGGTTTTCCTCTCCTTTTTTAAAAGGAAGATTATTCCAAATATGTTGATATTCTGATAATCACCACTACCCTTAAAATGGAGCAATACACTGAGCAATGGTAACATATCTCCTGAGAATACCAGAGTAAGATTAAACGGGGATTGAAATAACAAGAAAAATAGGGAGGGTTAGGGGGGAAAGAAGACCAAAAATACCCAAACAAAAATAACCACCCTCTTTATAACTACAATATTTTCACTATTGTTGACAGTGAAATTTGCACATAAGGGTCCTGCCTCTTACGATTAATGCTACTTGCTTTCTGGTCAGCATAAGCTCAGTTACAAAATCTACTTACTTAAGGCAAAGATAAATTTATACTTGGAATAAATCAGAGCCTTTTAGTTTTATACATACTGAAAGCAAAAGGTTTTGTTCTGCTCTTAGCAGCAAACACACCAGATCTTTAAATCTCAAAACTCATTTTTTTTTATCAGAAATAAGCAGAGACAGTCAAGTTATTCATTTGAAGTAACTGGAAAAAAATAACAACAAAAAAAAAAAAACCACACAAAAACCTGAACAGAAGCAGATCATAAACAATTGCCCCTCTTGCTTTGTCTTCACTTCATGTCTTCCACACAGAGTATTGATCACAGCTCCAGGGCTTTCTGCAAACTCTACAGGAGCCTTGGGGTCCCTATGATGTGTCCACCTGTCACAGCAGAGGCCAAACTGTGCATACCCTCCCTGTGCTCTGCAGTGCCCTTTGGTGCTCTTCCATCTTTCCAGCAGACTGAAGTCTTCTAGCCTTCTCCCAAAGGAAGACAAGTGTCAGCTCTTTTTAAGGGACTCATTCATGCATGCAAGAAAAAAGTAAATCTATGTATACATATGTATAAGTAATCTCTAGGAAGGGAAATGAAGAGTGGAATTTTCCTGGAGGTTTACTGCAGATCTGAACAGAAACAGAGTTTAGCCAGTGCTTTCTGCATCACAAAATTCGCCAATGATAATTGTAAAACTAAAGTCAAAAAAGCTCAATGAAGATTAAGGAAACAGTTATTTTATTTTTTTTTTAAGAAGGCTATCCATGTTGCCTGTTCTCCAAAGGATCTAATAAACCTGTAGGCAAACAAGCAGTGAAAATCCTGTCCCTCTGGAAAACTTAAAACAGCAGATTCTGGGAATTTGTCACATATGTTGCTGTAAAAAGGCTAGCAGTATGTCTCAGAGTTGACTTATGTCTACACGGAAACGGCAGCAGGCCTTGCTCAGCAGAGTTTTTGCTATTGAATCATCAAAATTCTCCTGATCCAACTTAGTAGTCTGGAGCCAGAAGCATTCATTGTTCATATGAGGTCCTTTCTCCAAAAAGTATGTGCCTGGCCTATGTAGCATGATCTTGTCCCTCTGAAGACTGGGCAGTAATACCCTTGTACAAAGAGGAGAAAGATAATGAAAGACAAGCATTTTAGTTTTGAAGTAACTAATTGGAAATGCATTTGCATGTGTAGGATGAGCTTTAGCACACATATGCTCATTCTCTATGAGTAAAAATTCAAAAAGTTTGCTTTTATAAAACAAACACGTGGAAAAGAACAACCTTGCATCGAGGACAGCTCTGCTACTGCTGGCCCATGGCCACAGGCGGCAGTGACTGAGACCCAGCTGTCCACATTTACCATCCCAATGTTCTAAGTCTGCTACCACATTGTATCCACTGCATCTCTAGTAAGCCTCTTCAGGACAAGCACTGCAGCAATGCAGGCCCCCAGCAGCCTTATAAATAATGTGTCAGTATGTCAAATGACAGAACAAGGTTTCCATAGTTTCCACCATAAGAAATGTGAAAATCTCCACTCAAACAGTGTTTGTATCAGCTAGTCCCCAAATAGCCAGGCCAGTCAGCCACTTGGAAAGGGAGAATTCACACAAGAAAGCACACTACCTGCTGAATAGAAGGGCTTTAGCAATTTACTGCACAGGAAATGCAGTACTTAAAGGTATTTATTTATAGCCTACTCAATTTAAAAAAACCAGAATATGACTTTTGACCAATCTCCCACCTGCATTTTAAATTCACAGAGCCCTTATTTTAATATGACACCAAAATGAGGCTGTGGGAATTGAAGATTAGGTTAGAGTAAGTGGAAATTCTAGATTAGCTTTCAGTTGAAAATACTGTGGGACTGTGGTTCGCAGTTCTACAGTCAGCTTGCAAACATACTCTGGAAATATAAGACCCTAAATAACAGATGATATGGCAAAGCTAGTGGATGCCACATGGCGAGATACAAAGCTGTCAAGGAAAGAAGACATTTTGTAAAAAGTAAATAAAAATGTAGTACCAAAAATTGACTATATTTATTCATACCCCCATAGGATTTGGTTTCATTCCCAAATGTTGCTATACCAATAAATCCTCCTTCCCTAGGAAGTTACAGCAACACAAAGGATAGAGGAAATGACACATAAACAATCTGTGTGTTGACAAGAAGGCAATTTTGTAATATGTTGTTATTTATGGCCAACACTTAAGCAGATGGAAGATGCATCAAAATGAGAGTTTCATTTAGAACATGCAGGCCAGGGAGAAGTCTCAGCAGGAGAGATGTACCATGGGAAAATACAAGGCACCTAACAGCTAGAACTGCATTATAATATTTGTTTTAACTTAAAAAGAAGCACATAGTAGCATACTGGAGATGAGGTAAGAGTGCAACACAGAGGTGGTCTCTCAAATAGGCAACAAAAGTACAGAGTGAGGACTTTTCCAGGGATGGACCTACCCTAATCAGGCCTTTTGTTTCCTGAAGGAAGTGTCAGATCCTATGACGCAACCTGCTGGAAGGCTGCCATTTTGCTGTTCCTTCTCCCAGAACAGGTGACATCTCTCATTTACAGCTGCAGGTTTTGAACCACAGCCATGATGGAGAAAGCAGGTACTGAACTTAGTCCTCTTTCTGTGCACTGACTAGATTTGGATTTGTTAGTCCACCATGTTCATTAGACATCCAAGGGGTTTGCTCCTCTCCGGCACTGCTTAGAGTATATGGCGAGACAGTGAGAGGAAGAAATGGGTAGACCCAACAGAACACTGAGCAATTTCCACCTGTAACTCTGAGCAACACAGCACCAGCTCCCAATGAATGCATTCATTTTAGCTGCATTGCTTTCCATCATATTAGCTCATGCATGAAAGAGGAAAATAAATTAGCAAGGGAAAAAACTATTTATGCCTCATCCTTCCCCACATCTCTCTCCTCCCGCTCCCCCCCCCCCCTTTTTCTTCATTTGATTCTAAATCAATTTGCAAGTCCTGATGGCATCAGGGCCCTGAAGTGCGAAGAGCCTCAGGGAGCTTTTAATATCTGAGAGTCCAACTCCTTATTTTCCTCTCAATTGGCAAGACCCCTTAGTCATATGATGGGACTCAAGAGGGAGCAAAACAGTTTTAGAACAGCAGTTTTTCTCTAATAACTGGTTTAACTTCCCAATCCAAGCTAAATTTTAAGAGTTTCCCACCCACTGATGAAGCATCCACATGCAATGCTGGGATAATAATCTTCTCACCCCTGCTTCCACACCCACGGGCAATCCAGCTCCTTATGTCACATGATTGTGTTCACCAGGGGTTAGATTTGTAGTTTGGTTTTCAAACCAGATAAATGCTCTGTGTGTGCCTTTCTGTCTCCCTCTGCTAACTCTGAGATCATTAGCCTGCCTTTGGCAGGAAATAAGAGCCCTCAAAAACATTTATGCTTTTTGCAGGAATCAGCAGCAGAGCCAGTGAAGAGGCCATTTAAGACCCCAGCTAGGTGGAAAGGCTGAATGCTTCCCCTGACCAGGCCCCAGCAAACCTACATGGGAGATATGCCTCAAGACACAAACCCATAGGAAACTAATTCATTAGCTCTGCTTCTCCCTGAGCTATTCATTTTTTTTCCTAGACTTCCTACAGCTTCATCCAGGCTCTGTGACGCTAACCACAAACTCAGCCTCAGTGTTTAGCAATATTCTCTCTGCAAGGCAAAGCACTTATATACAATCTGGGAAGCAATGGACAGGGAGCCGAGAGCACTGTACCAGCAAGTTACATCACAGAAGGACCTCAAATGCAAGTCAGACATGCTGGCCTCCAGCCTCTGCCATCTTGCCAAGAACATCAGACAGCAAGCCCATGTCACTAATGCCCATGCCACTAATGCTACCAAAGGAAAGGCACCTGAGGTGTTCTCTGTTTCCAGAAACTCACTTTTATCCCCAAAATATCCCCAAAGCATGCTGACATAAGCACCTGGGTTCCTGCAAGGATGTGCTTAACAGGGAGATGATCCAGTATATGGATCCCAAGGAGACATGAAGAAGGCAAGGGGCAACAGGTTCAGGTTGCACAAGGAGAGGTTCCACCTTGATGCAAGAAATTTTTTACAGTGAAACCATTGATCACTGGAACAACCACCCCAGGGGTGCGATACTGAGTCAATCACTGGAGGTTTTCAAAATGCAATCACATAGCACACTAGATAAGGTCATCTGGGCTTCCTTTCCCACAGGGGGATGAACCAGATGATCTTGAAAGGTCACTTGCATCTGAAAGAAAGGGTTTGTCCATTGCATTGATACCCATTGTCCCATGCATACACTGATGCTGGGACAGAAACGTACACAATAAACAGGTTGGGGAAGAAGACTGCGAACGGACTCACGTTCTTTTGGTGATGTAGATGACTCTAATGCACAGCAAGTTTTTCAGAGCTCAGGTCATTCCTGATCTCTGATATGCTTATAATTAATGGACAACAGTCTTGATGTGAATATAAAAATCAACTACCAAGAAAAATAAGTTGAAAATACAAATCTGGTTTGTCTGGGAGTATTTACAAGCTCAAATGAAGTTTAACCAACAGGTACGGCAGGGTAAAAGAAAAAATTGAAAGTGGTCAAATAAACCTCTTTAAAAAATGAGTATTTTGATTTATTTTGAAAATATTTTCCTTTCCTCTGAAAAGTATTTTCTTTTTGGGTTGGTAAAATATATTACTTCCCCTCTGCTTCCACTGACAGAAACAGTTTTACTTAATACTTTCTTCAGTTGTTTTTTTTTTAATAGACCTTGAAAAGCTGAAGTTTCTGCTTTACAAAAAATCCAAAACCAAAACAAACAAAAGAAAACCACAAACCAAACAAAACAAAAATAAAACAAAAAAAATCCAAGAAAACAAATAAAAACCAAAACAAATCAACAAACAAAATAAACAAACAAAACCCCCCAAAACCAAAAAAAAAAAAAAACCAAACAAACAAACACAACAAAATTTGTTGCTTTGCTCTCTCTTTAGGAGAAATCTGTAATCCCATGAAAATTTCTGTTTCTTTCCCTACAGCTCTCACAACTTTGCATAGTTAAACTGAAGATTGGGTTTGGAAAAGTTACGACTGTTCCATTGTAAAAATACAAGTAGGTTGTTCTTAGATCTGAAGCCTTAACAGGCGTAGCATGACTTAAGGGTTACCTCATTGTCAGTATTGAGACTACAAAGATAGAGATACAGCAGGGAATGCACAAGTTACAGTAACTGAGCTAAATGAACAAGTTACAATGTTATGTTAACAGCTAGAGTGGAAAATACAGATATCACAGCTTGTTAAATTGGGCTGGTTAGAAGGCATGCCAGATTTGTTTTGGCAGTGAACACACTGATAAGCACCCACAAGGTGATTTGCAGCAACACAGCCACAGAAATACTGCTGATGTCAGAGAAGCATTTTACACAATAGTGTCCTAAGAGAAAGCTGCCTGGTGGCATAGCAGAGAACACAACCAGGTATTGCTTATGAGGTCAGCAGCAAACCAAATATACAAAAGAAGTTAGTGTAGAATATATCAATCAGCAGAGTTAGGGTTCTATTTCTGGAGTCCCTTTTCTTGGGGTGATAATTATTAAATGCCTTGATTTGCTAATTTTAAAGGTTAGCCTAATTTTAAACCCACGAAAACTAATATGGATTAGATACTGTAAACTAACTTGTCTTACTATTCTACAGATCTTGATAGTGATGGCTGGTTTGGATTCTTCAAGAAAAAAAACAAAGCAAAACAAAACAAACAAAAAAAAAACAGCCTCAAAAAACAAAACCAAAACAAAAAAAAACCCCACAAAACAAAATCAAAAAAACAAGCCAAAATCACCCTTTCCTGAGTTCAGCAGTAGCAGTCATTTTTCTCCTTAGTAGCTGGAGTAGTGCTGTGGTTTTGACTTTCGGCCTGAGAACAGCACTAATAACACCAGTGTTTTTAGTGGCTGCTCAGTAATGTTCACTCTGACCAAGGACTGAGTCTCATGCTCTGCCAGAAAAGAGGGGAAGCCGGGAGGAAAGAGAGACAGGACACCTGACCCAAACTAGCAAAAGGGGTATTCCAAACCACAGCACATCATGTCCACTATATAAACTTGGGGCAGAAGGGTTAGATCACTGCTGGGGTCAGGCTGGGTATCGGTTGGCAGGTGGTAAGTGGTAGTATTCTCTTCCCTTGTTGCTTCCCTTGTCATTATTATTATTACTGGTAGCAGCAGTGGTTTGTGTTATACCTTAGTTACTAGACTGCTCTTATCTCAACCCATGGGAGTTACATTCTTTCGATTCTCCTCCCCATCCCTCCAGGAGAGCTGGTGAGGAAGGGGGGGAGAGAGGCTGCATGGCTGGGCTTAAACCACAACATACCCCAAACAGCACATGCCCTCTGTGGAGGAAGTCATCCCTCCCACAAAATCCGACACATATATTTCACCCCTTCCATAGTTTTCCTAATTCCTAACAACTCTGGAGGCACCTACTAGCAGAAAGCAGGTCAAACCCCATGTGCCAAGTGTCCCTCCACATCCGAGGTCCACAACTCACTCTGTGCTGAGTTCTTCTTGGGAAACAGTGGCAACAGAAGGAGGTGGCTGGCACTTGGGCTGGTAGCCCGCTTACCCTGGCTCCTGAAAGGGGGTAGAGAAGGGGAAAGACTCTGACCAGGAGCTGCCACAAGGGCTGTGGGATGCTTCCAAAAGCAACATGAAGCAGCAAACTGCATTATCCTCCCAAAAATTAAAAAAAAAAGAAAAAGTAAGATGAAAAAAAGGCCAAACCCCAAAATCCCCTGAAATCCTCATACACATTACCCTTAAAAATATTTTTTTTACTAGCCTCTCTGTAGTACTATGCCCATGAATTCTCACAGTTACACTTCCCCACCATAGGAAATTTCTGAAGCAAAAAAGATGTGAAAGGGGAAAAGCAACAGTAACAACTAAAGAGGCTTGAAGGCTATCCAAACTTCACAGTTCATAAAGACAAAAGGAAAATGCTAAATATTGATTGCCCTGTGTTTGTTTCCAAAGGGTAGCTGAACCCAGAACAAGGGGTTAATAGCCTCTCATTGAGCCTTCACACATTGCAACAACTGCCATTTGAGTAAAGAAGCAGCACAAGGGGATTCTTGGGCAACATCTTGCAAAAGAGGAGGTGAGAGAGAGACTTCTGTCCACTAAACAGCAATTCTTCAAATAAAAATAATGAAGATGTGACGTACCTATCCACGAAGCTGGCGGAGAAGAAGAAAAAACACCTTACTTTGATGCAAACAGGAATTTTAAAGTTATTTTCACCTCAAAGCTTTTAAAACATGCCCTTCCTAACAGTGCATTTCCTTCTCACAATGTAAGCATTAGCCAGAATTCTATGAAAATGTTTACCAAAGCTTTTCAGATGGGGAAAAAGCAGGAGATTATTTCTTTGCTCTGCTCATCCATCTAGATTCTCTTCTTGCATCAGGCAGCAAGCCAAGTTGCTTCCTTGCCATCCCCTCATTGTTGCTCGTCATGCCCACTGTCCCAATTTTTCACGTTTGAAATGCACATGGCAGTCTTTTGAGGCAAAAAGTGATGGACAGGACATAGCAAAACATAGCAAAAACAAGCTGGTATAAATCCAGTGGTGTCATGGAGCTGTAGTGATTTACACAGGCTGTGCCAATGGCTCACTTTGCCTCCTTCGAAGTGCAGCACAACTTGCATGACCATAAAACAATAAATAACAAAAATAAAAGTGTTCTGCACACATTCTAGCTTGAGTAATTGCTTTCTGTCTCTCTCTATTCCCCTCCAAGTCTCAGTAAGACACACCTACTTCCATTACTTGCTTTGCTAACCCAAAGAAACCAAGCTCTTAAAGCAATACATCCCCAGAGACATTACAAATGTATTTACACAGCAAAGTAGAGGTATCTTGGCAGCAGATGCCAACATCCCTGTGCTGCCTTGAGAGATACAGTACGGAGACAATAGCAGCAAGGTAGGCTTTGGCATATTAGTCAGGTATGAATTTATGAGGGAAGCCAGGAAGGCTTTCAGCACTTGCTCTAAATCTCCACCTCTTGCTCCTTCACCATAGTATTGCCAGATCATGTGCTCCCAGAGCAGAACCAGTTTGTTTTCTCATACACCAGTAAGTGCCTTGTTGACTAGTCACACTGGGGCAGCCACCTCAGTCACCAAAATAGATATCCAGCTTACTAAAAACATTTGTAGCCTTGCTGATAGTATCATTGCTAGTGCACCTTCATTGGCTACCTTACCTGTGTCAACACAGGACACTACGTTTTCTGGGTCCTGCTACAGTCATTCTGTTACAAAAAACAAAACCAAAATTGCCTAAAAAGATCAGACAGAGAAATCATTGGCAGCCCTGCTATGCACCAAATGCCTCACTGCACAGTATCATTGATTTACAAATGATGACAGAGGAATCTACTGGTTCACTGACCTTCAGCTATTTGCTCAAGACCATCCAGGATCATGAAGACATTCTCCTGGACAGACAGATGTGGTATTTGCAGAGATCTAGGTTCAGCCTAGGGCCTTCACATTCCCTCGGCTGTCCTCTAATCCTTCCCCTTCTTCTTCTGACTTAGACTGTGCTTCTGACCTGATCTCCCCCATAAAAGCATACATGAATGTAACGAAAGAAATCAGTAGAGGTCCCTGGGAAGCAGAAGACAAAAAGTCAAAGGGCTGGAGATTCATGGGGAGAAATACTGCAGAGGAAAAAAGGATTGGGAAGAAATGGTGAGAGGAAAGAGATGGAAAAGCCATGTACAGATTTGTAATGAAATGGAGTAGGGAGATATGAGGTGGATTGTCAAAAGGTCCATGTACCACTCTGTCTCTTGCTTTTATCTCTCTTACCAATATCAACACTTCGGTAAGTGGTAAATGGCTTGGGAGCTCCCAATAGGAAAAGAAGAACATAGTTTAAACTGAGAGCACAGAACTAGAGGAAGAGTGGCTGGAGAAAAGAGAAGACGAAGAGCAGTCTCCTGCTGTTTTAGCAGGCATGTACCTTTATGTGATTGTACCTGCTCAGTGATGTGCTGTTAGCTTTCCTCTCTGTCTTCCAGAATGGCAAAGTTCATACCTATGCAACCATGACAACAGCACACAAATACAATTATCTGCACAGTAAAATATGCACCTTAGAAGACCAATGAAGACAAAAAAATCCCTTACAGGGTTTACAGCATGAATCTCTTCAGTCACTGGATCACCAGTATAAAGCCAAACACCACTACATGTTTGAAATAAGAGGTTGATTCACATTTGTTGGAAACATCTTACCATCTTTTGTACATCTAAAACAAACAAGTAAACAGAAAAAAAAACACACAGTAAAACCAAGCTGTCTTTTCTAAACTTGGAAATCTACAGATGCTTTTAGTATTGTCATTGTAGCTTCAGACTGGTACAAGCCTTAACATCTCAAATTACTGCATTTAGCCTTTCACCACTACAGGCTGCAAGAAAAAGTGACAAAACCTTCTAATGCTACTCAGCTTCATTTGAATACTATTGGAAAAATAAGACACCTTTCCCAAGGTGTGAAACATCACAACTCAGGCAATACAGTTTTGCCTAGGCTTACATAAGGATATTTGTGAAGTCTTGGACCAGCCTGGAAGTAGTGGCTTTACCAGCCTGCAGTGTTTTACTGATTGCTCAAGTCCACCAGAAACTGATTTGGAATTACAGCCCTGCATTAGGAGTTGAGAGGGTCAAATACACTTCAGAGAAAATTTCTTCTAGGAGCCTTTGTGGGAACAGCTTTGCTAGTGTGTCTGTAGAGTTATTATTACTAACCTTTGTATTGGTTTAACATCTAGAAGCTCGAAGCAAGATCAAGGCCCCACTAAATTTTTGCACAGCACTCAGACAAAATCCTTGCTGCAAATCTCTGTACCTGAAAGCCTGGCCCTTTTCAGTGGAGCCAGGATACAATCCTGACCCAAGCAGGGAGCAGAAAGCCACACAACACTGCAAGCCTCTAGGGGAGTGTGGCATAGAGGGAAGGACTCCAAATTTACACCCTGATGTGCCACCTAGCAACCATCTACCTCCACAAGGTATAGCTGGTACATCAACAGACTGTCTCTTGTGATAGCAGCTTTGCAGAAAGGCAGCACTGAGCAGTACAGGTAATTCTCATGTGCACAGAAACAGCAGCTAGGTAGCTACTACCATCTGCCCCTGACAGACTTTCATATAGCAAGTACTTCCCAGAAAGGCAGCTCCAATATCACCACATAACTTGTCCATTATCAAAGTTTCTCTAGAAGCTGACAGAACTAATATCCCATTCAAAAGTCTTGCCTAAGGGTTCTGGATGCTTGGGGGTGAGGAAAGAAAACTGATGCCATTCACAGACCAGCAAGGAGAGACTGACCAAATCCTACTGCTTCTCCTGCCTTGGGATAGGAGCAATCTAGGGCAGCTTTAGAGGCATAGCATATTGCCTCCCTTCAAAGTGGAACCTGCCTGTACTAAGCACCATGTAGAGGCTGATGCATCTGTTTACATAATAGAACAATTATTTCAGCCACTGAACCTGTACTTTTCATAGACAAATACTGTAGATTTGAGTCCCCTTGTCAACAAACCACCACAGGGTGCTTCACATTATATCTCTGTACAGTAAGAGTTACCATGGCTTCCAGGATGCTATATTGCTGCTTTGAAATATCACCATGTCAACTAAAACTCTACAAGGAGTTCCTCTGTTTCTCAAGAGATCGGAAGTCCATGCTTTATGGCACTGATTATGTCTTCTTTTCTGCCACTGGTACACAGTGAAATGCAAACCAGAAATGGTACCATACACAAAACCACACTTTCAGTTTTTTAAGTCACTGATTATTTCTCATGCATTGTCATCTTTCAGATTAACAATGTGACGTCCTTCTCAGTAACGTATAACTAGCACATAGCGTTCATTTTTGACTACACAAAAGGCAGATTGTTGTTACTATGACAATAAAGTGAAAAAACACAAGGGTGACTTCCAACTCCATGTAAGCCCTCCCCATTCATCCCCACATCACTTCATGTTTGAGGCACAAGCTTATTCAAAAGAATCACTTCTTTTACAGCAAGAGAGGGGCTGAAGTGATGTATGGGGCATTAGTTGCAAGACCAGGAGATTAAAGCTTGGGAGCTCAAGAAGGGATTTTCAGAACAGCTCAGCTTTGGCATAACTCTTGCTTTTAACACAGCAGTGATAAGACTCCCATTGTCTACAAAGTCAGAAGTGCTACTGTTTCGCATGGTGAAAGAAGATCAGCAGCATGCAATTTAAAAATGCCCAGCAGTTTTGAAGTCCTTTGGTACCAGGAAAACATGTTTTACCACTTCTTACAGAGCTAGCATGTTGGGAAATGTGGATTTGGGAGGTCTGTCTTGTTCTAATCATGAAAGCTTAGAGCCTCACTGAAACACCTGTGCTAAGAAGACAAGACCCTAAGCTGACCTTCAGCTGAGATCATAAAATCCTGAGTACCAGCAGCCCTAATGGGGGAGTGTTCACACCAGTTTGCCCTCTTTTTTTCTCAGCCTACCTTAGTCTAATACTTATTGCTGTGCTCAGAAAAAAAAATCTGTGTGAGAACAAGGTGTTACATTATGTTTTGTCCTTTACCACCTAATTGGGTAGCAACAGCCTAAATGTAAATCTTGGAAACAAATGTCTCTGTCCTCTGCATTCTTATGGGGTAAATCCCTTCCTCTATTCTAGTTTTGCAGCCCAGAAACTTCCTGGGTTGAACCAACTCTACCCATTGCTGAGTCTCTAGAAAAACAGCAGGGCACTTTAAGCAGCAAGTGATTTTATACTGCAGTCAACTACAGGGATGGTGAAAGTCTTTCAATGGCAGTATGGTAAAGAGAAGGTCAAATTGAAATTGATAGGAGCAATCTTTTATCCCCAGCTCTGCATCCTATTATACAAAGATGGGAAACCTTGAGCAGCATAAAAAGATGTAATAATTGGAGGAGCTTCTGCTCCTAAAAATGTTCCAAGCTGACATAGGGAGAAAAATAAAAGAAACTTACTTAAGATGTTAATTAATTTGTCCAGTTTCTGTTGAAGATCAAAGACAAATTTCTTGTCTAGAAAGGTGGCCGGACAAGAATGCTCAGCATTGTAAAGGAACTTTAAGACAGAGGAAACTCTTAAGCCACAAACTTGAAAGGGGGTGGGGGGAGGGTGAGGGCAGGGAACACAGGCCAAACAATAAGACCACTTTGCACCCGAAGAAGGCACACTTTTTGCTCACAGACACAGGCCCAATTTTAGCTTCAGCATTTGCTTTCTGGATAGCAGGCATGCATGAAGGAGAAATACAGGAAGAGGGCAAGGGATCACAAAGGCCCTCCGAGGGGTCCACACCAGAAGCACATGCTTCCCTTCTGAGCTCAGAAATGCTAGAGAGACTGCATCTGTTGGTACGGCACCAATGTTGGAGATGAATTCACAATTACAATTTCGAATGTCCTGGTAGTTGCAAATGACTCCACAGAGGTTTATTTGTGTCTTCCTTCTTCACAGTGGATGGACATAAGCACACACTAACACCACACCTGCAAGCAACCGTTACAGGTGCAACAGAGCTTTTTTACAGGCACTCAGGTCAACCCATACCAGTAAATTTGAAAGAGCATGTTCTGAGCAGACAGCTCTGCAGCTTCAAAACCATAGAGACCACTAGAGGGTGAGCCATAAACTTGGGTCAAATGATATCCATGCCCTATTCTTGCCATGGAAGTTACTTCTGGGTACCTCAAATTCCAGAGCCAAAGGTTTGCTTTCTTCTCTGTGCTGTTTTCCCTGTGCCATTTCTAACTGCCTTACAGTTTTTTATTTGTTTGCTTAAAATGAAATGAGCCTAAGGCTGTGCTTGGTTTCTGAATATTTTATTTGATCATGTATCCCTTCCACAACATCAGGCTTTGGCAGCTCTGCTGGAACTCTAGCACACAGGGAAGACAGAATCACTGCCTCGTGTATTTTCAAAGGAATCTTTCCTCTTGTTTCACTGAGAATTATGCAGGAAGCTCAAGCAAGAACCTTCATATATTCTGCAAAGACCTTTAATTATAAGTTTCCAGGATGTATCCAGGTACTATATTGTATCATCTGAAGGCAAAATAAGAGAACTTAGTGCCCCTTTGCCCTCCTGCTTATACAATATGACTTTAAGAACTGCATTTAGCACTGTATGTCTGCCCTCAAAGGAATGCTCCATCTTTAACCTTTATGTGTGCACATTCCCTGTCTCATATATGCAAGCCTCTTCTTCTCATCCTAAACATAGCTCTGCTTAGCTTTTCTCATTAAACTAATTAGGCATCCTACAGATGTGATATGGGATCCTTTTAGCTTATCCCCAAAGAGAAGAAAGAGAAGTTTACTGTATCTCATGTTGTATGCAGTTAGAGACCAAATCTGTCTTTGAACTATTTCTGTATGAAACCAAGAACATTCCAGAAAAAGGTCACTGAACTTTTTGTTAAGGCTAAATCTTGAGCCTGCCTTTCAAGGCATAAAGGAAAAAAAGGAAACAGGAGATGGAATGACCTTTACTTTGGCAGCATTCTGCAACAAGTTCAACTGGCAATACCACAACATGAGCTTTGCACATAAACTCTGATGGCAAGCTGAAAATCCACTTACCTTAGAGAGGGTGACTGTGAAGAAGGGCTTGGAAGCTGTAGCACACAATGACAGCAGCAACCTGCAGGTTCAAGGAGATCAAGTGGGAATTATACATCACTAAACAGCCCTATGAACAAAAAGCATGTTATCTGGCTGGTGACTAACAACATTTATTCAGAGTTAATACACTAGATGCTACTGCTGTACAGTGAAGACTGCCTTCATAAAACATGCCACTTAGAAATATGACTTTTGCCTACCTAGCCAGGCTAGTATAAATCCTCACATGGATCCAGTTGTGCTTACACAAACATTTTTATATAATTATGTCTGTGTTTCCCTGAAATATTCAGATTACAGGTATATTTAAATTAGCTAGGCTGATTTAGACAATAACTAGGATATTGCCAAAATTATCCTGTGGCAAAACTGACAGCTAAGAACACAAAAGGGAAGAGAACCAAAGTGACATGCCCAAGGTTATTGAGTAGTTCAGTGGCAGAAGCAAGAATAAGCTTGAATTCTTGTCTCATAACTGTATGCCTATCAATGTCAGTCCAATAACCAATGTTTAATAGATATGTGCTGTTTTGAAGACAGTTAATGTTATGTGGGACTTCTAATTTAGTAGAGCGATACAAACATGTATTGACAACATTAACACAAATGTAAATTGCACTTACCAAAATATAACAATTCCAATACACAGTGCAATCACAATAACAACATGATTCCCACTACTGGTCTGTGCAATATGCTGTTGTAACATCAGTCATCCCCCAGATGAGAGGAAGGAATATGTGGACTGAAGCCAGCTCAATTTCATTGTTCTCTTTGAAGTTATTTTGCTAGTTGTCTAGATTTTTTACTATATGTTCTGAATCACAGACTTACTCCCCCATACTGGTTCACTAACTCGGGGAGACAGTCATACTCTTTTAATGAGCTCAGGGACAAACATTTACACTACCAATTGATCCACTCGATTGGTGATAGTCCTTTAACTAAAACAAAGGCCATCCTCTAGTTCCTTCTATGTTGAGATGAAGTCAGCTTCCTTCATAACGGCTCAGTCACACCCTGCATTATACCGTGAGCTTCATGGGCACATTGTCCTTGCCTGGCTCCACTAAACCTTCTCCCATTGTAAGGGTTTACTGGTTAGTCACAATCATATATTGCCATCTTATTGACAAGGCTCTACCCCAGAAGTGAATAAACATTTGCCTCTGTTCTGGTCTTCAGGGCTTTCCAAGTATAACATGCTGGATGAGGTGGGATTCTAACATGGGCAGAGATCAGGAATGCTTTTCTCCACTTCAGACAGCATGGGTAGTTCAGATAGCACTTACAGACTGAAGTGTCATGATAACATCACTACACACATGTTGTGGATGAAGCTAATCTCAGGCTACAGGTACATTTATCCTCCTTTTGAGCCCATCTCTCTGCCCTTACACAGAGGTAAAGCCTACAGCAGTTACCTTCACTTAATCACTAGATCATGCAGCTTGTGAAGAGGAATGAGTCAGCAAATCATAGACATGGCCAGGACCAAGAAATAGAAATAGTTTTAAATGTCAAAGCAGACTTCTGGTAATCTGGTAGCTAAGGTGAAGAAAACTGAAGTTCTGGGAGGAAGGATACACAATACCTACAGCTTTCAAGTAAAGTGATGGGGAGGTCAAAATAGAGTGGAAAATGAGCAAAGACATCAAAACCAACTTTGGTGGAGAGAGATCTAGAGACAAAGTAAAACAAAAAGTAAAAGAAAACCTGTCTTTTATATTTTCCAATTTCCAGTCTAGGTAAGAAACTGTACTTCAGCCTTAGAGGCAGCAAGAGTCACTTTGACAGCAAACAGCAGAAGGGTTAATATTAAAGGACTCCAAGTTAAGCCAAACTCTAGAAGCAATTTGCAAGAGTGAGCAGATGCATTAGCACTGTTGCTGCTCACATATATTAAAGTTATCTGATACATTCAAATTATTTCTGTAGGCCAAAGAACTGGATTTAGGAGAGGCCAAAGAGCAAGAAACTAGAAAAGACCTAAAAAATCTCACTGCAGGAAGTAGAAATTACATTAAAATCAAATGTATTGCTATCAATTAAATCTAATAGCACTCACAGCTAACTTTCTTTTTGAATAAACCTGAGTCATACACTAGATTCAGATTTATTGAGTTAATTGAGACGTACCCTTATTTGCATCAAACACAAATTTATACCTGGATTTCATCTTACCTGGTGTTGTCAAACAAAAAGCAAAGTTCTTAGGTGAGTTGAATCATCTGAAAGTCTGCTGGAGACACAGAGATGGTTAGGAAGCAGAGTCACATACGTTACAGACCTAGGAGCTTTTTTGTGTGAAATTTGATCTCAGCGTTAGTACAGATCTTATATTGTGTTATACAGTGGGAAGAGAGGAGGAAGAGCTAGTCAGCATTTTCTCCTGCCTCTGGGATAACCACAAACTCCATATAATTGTGTGACACTTCTAAAGTCATCCCATCCATCTCACCCAATGTTATTTTTTAATTTCCAGGAAAAAAAAAGAAAAAAAAAAAGAAGACAGAAGAGAAATTTAGCACTCCCAGATTTCACTAAAGCTAGCAGCTATGTGGTGCTCTATTTAAAGGAGAAAAAACACTCAGCTGTTTCACATTCTCACATTGTGCTAACCATCAACATGATCAGGTGGAGAAATCAGAAGGGGCAATGCTCTAGATGCATTATAGCCTTTGCCAGGTAATGCATTACCTGGCATTAAAGAGAGGTCTGGAAGGGAGCTTAATTTTATAATGCAGGGCAGCCTGAAAGGAGGTGGAAAAAAAAAAAAGAATTAGTATTTTATCAGTTCTGCTACTCACAAAACTGTTTATTCCAAGGTGTACATCCATAAACAAGAATTTCAATGGAAGATCTGATGAGCTTTGCTATCTGGATAACATGAGGCAAAATGAGCTTGGATAGAAATACCCAGTTCCTTAAGGGCTCCATTTGTTTGGTTTTAAGCTGAAATGACCTGAAATTAATTTCCTTTTTACATTACTGAAATACTTCATTCTGTATTCCAAGAGGAAATACTGCTCGTTTGGGAATGAGACTCTGCATCTTCCAGGCATAACAAAAGGATGAGCTGTAGCCTTTGGCAACCAAGTACACCTGCAAAAGCAGCTCTGCTAGCCTCCGTGTCCATCCCCACCCTCTCTTGCTCACAGCTCTGCAGGGAAGCTTCATAGATGCTCACAACTGCATAAAATAAATGTTCTCCCTCCTGATTTTTAATTCATTAATTTTATTTAATTCTTTCTATTTCATGAGGTTCCTTAATTTCACTCCTGCCACTCCTAACTGAATGAATGTCTTCCAAAAGAAAAGCATTAGCAGTGTTTCTTGAGGAAGGTGGAATTTTATCAGCTATTGCAATGATTCCTAGGTCCTACTGCTCAAAACCTAGAATCAGTATTTTTATTAACAAAGACAAAACTCAGTGGGAAAGTTAGCCATTCTGTTAACAGAAATTAGAACAACATGATTTTGACATAACTAGAACAGAACAGTAGCTAAAAAGCTTATCTATATAATGAGCAGGAATGTTATAGAATTATGCCATTGCCGTACAGAGCTGAATTTCACACTATGTTGGCTGCTACATCCAGATTAACTATTTTCTCATTTAATGTATTTTACAGGGACTCACACTGCACGTCTTAGGGGCTTTACTTGGAAATAAAAGAAACCTTTATTTATAGTTTAATAGAAAATATTAACAAACCTAGTTATAAGGATAAATACTGCTAGAAATAATAAAAGTTGCTAAGAACTGTACATGACTAAAATTTTTGATCAAGAAGTAGAACTTGAATTCTTCTTCAAACCTGAGCTAGACCTAAATTGCAGCATGTAAAAACAACATGTAAAATTACAATGTGGAAGAAAATAAAGGAAGAATGACCAAGAGACAAGAGGGAGGATAAAACCAGCATTCTAGTAACATATCACATTCACATACATGATGCCACCTATTTTCCTTCAAGCTCTCCCAGATTACACGCAAAAATAACATCAGCAGAAACTCAAGATTAGAAACATGTTACATTACTGAACACAATAATGTGCAGAGATGATGGCACAAAGATTTTTCCCTGACTTTTTTTATAGATTCTGCATTGAAGTGTTGTTTTCTGTGAACTGGGTAATGGACATGGCACTGCTGCATTGATAACCATGATACTGTGTAGGTTAATGTACGGGAACACCCAAGTTTAGCCCACCCTGGTTCAGTTTCTGATGTCAGTAACAGAAGAGTCATCTCATGGCATCTAATTTTGGGTAGCTCCACTAGTGGATGAATAATAATAAAACCTTGAGCTGGGATTCACAGTTTTCAAATTCTTTTGGGCTTCCAAAACTATCTGATGGATTTAGATCTCTAACTTTCCTGGATGGCTTCAATAATAGCCTTCCAAAGATAGTGAAAGTGAAGTCCAATTCTAATTCAGTCTACTTTGTGTGAGAGCAATGCGTTAAAACAAATTTGATTGCAGATTTCAACTTTGTAGAGGTGTGTCACACTTAAATGCATTTGCAAGGTCTGCTTTAGTGTATGTAGCTCAGAGATGATGTGTTAAAACATTAACAGTGGGGAAAATAATTATGACTTATGAATTAAGATTGAATGATTTTGATTTCAGGGAAAAAAATATGACCATAGTAGAAAATTTGGTTCCAAATGCTGTGATATGACTATGATCTCTGAGGTCACAGTGTGCCTTCCCAAATAATTACTTTCATCTCTCATCTGGAGGGAAAAGTAATTGGTTTATGGTACATGATCTACAAGGTTCTACCATGTATGCTATTTCATACTGTGAGTACTTAGCAAACCTACATGGCAACTTTCTGCTCAGCAGTGAAAACATCTCTGCACATCCATGCAAAATAGCACAATTATCTTAGGAGCAAACTGTCAGGTAAAGCAGGGGAACTGCTATTATTTCTTATGATAGAAAAGTACTTCTCTCTACCAGTACATTTCATTTTTCAATGAAGACTCTAGTCCACTAGATTGGAAATTCCTCCTTGGAAACCATTGCTGACAGAAATCCTTTTAATTAAGCAGTATCCAGAATCACATAATTTCTGTGTTCTGCACCTCAAATCAACTGAGTACTTATGTATCCTTTCATAACATTTTCACTTTCTCAGCTGATGCTTCAAAAGAATTAATAAAAGAAGAACACTACTCTAAGAAAAGGTACAGACAACACTTTAAGGTCAGTTTTCAAGCCACAGCATGGAATGAACTTGACATCCATTGTGCCAATGGAGGTCTGCATTTTACCTCTATGCAGGAGAAAGATATATGTTGTTTTAATACTAGACCTTATTGCTGATTATATTAGGATAATTTCACAGTGTTTCAGAGGGGATGGCTCTTTCTCTAGTATTAGCAGCTGATAGAGGGAGCTGTTATCAGAAAATGTCAAATGCCAATAATACAGAGTCAATGTCCATTATATCTCTCACTTATTTCCACTACACGATAGAAGTAAACAAGTTTGGTGCCCAGTCAGGATTGGGAAGTGCAGGAAATACTGAAGATAGCTTCAGGGAAGTGGTGAGATTGGCATAATGAGAGAGAGGTTTTTCAATGAAGTGGAGCAGGCTGAAGTGATGCTTGGAAACCATGAGAAGTATCTTGTCTGATTAATGTGGCTGTGTAAACGATGTAATGAGGCATTTGAGAATGAAACTGAATAGGAGTTGGATAAAAGCTTAGTAATCAGCATGTCTGTCGTCTACAGAGACCCGAGAGAGGGCTGCACAAGGCACTCATGTTGTCATATGCATCAGCAATGTCCAGATATGGAAATACACACTGACATAAGATGGTGCAGAAATGCTGAAGAAGTCAGTTGTAGGGAGTAGCCAAGCAGCTGAAAAGTGAAAAGGTGAGAATGGGGCAGGAGCCCAAAGCACCTAGAAGTCCACTAGTACCTGAAACATCAGTAGTTTACCACCATGACAGAGCTCAAATATGGACAGGAGCCTATGATTTTAAATTAAACCCCAAGACAACTTAGCCATTTAGGGATTCAGCTGTATCAGTGTGGAATACTTAAAAGGTCCCTATATCTGCATTTCACATTGGAACACACTGCTGGTGTCTCAGGAATCCAGCTGTCACTTTGATGCCAGCTTACAGCATGGCTAGTGTCCAGCTTTACTTCCACTGGCTTATGTACAATTACCTGCCCAGATTACCATTTTCATCTCAGGTGCTAAAGATTAGAAGTTGCTTCATCTTCTTTGCCCTCCCTATTCCCATTATTGTTTTGAGGTGCTATTAAAAGAATAGAGGTAAAGTTACACTTTCAGAGTTATGGTTTTAGGCTGTCTGCAATATTGGGAAATAATAGATTTATTTATGTACATGATTACTTTTTTTTTAGGGTTGCCAGCAGACGTTAGAGCTGGGAACTTGCTGTATCTCCTCAAAGTCAAAGAACAATGTAATCCCATGACTAAACAAGCTGGAACTATATACACATAACTTGTTGTGTGGCCTGACTGTTGGAATACAATTGTGGCTCAGGGTTCAAGTTTTCACAAACTGTCTTATAGAAATGCAAAATTAAAGAAAATGAGAGATGAAGGGTGAGTTTTCCACAGAGGAAACTCAGAGAGGCAAGTGTAAATTGCTGCTGTGCTAGAAATTTCAAAGTAACAAGGATGTCATCATTCATTCACTAGCCAAAGCAAATGACCAAAAGCTGACAAAAACCATCATCTCATTGCTCTTCCAAGACTGTGAGTCAAGACTGATAGTAAGTTATTTGGTGAGTGAGGGGATACCTTTATTAATATTAAAGTAATTACACTAAGACCTCTGTCAAAACTCACCTGATGGGGAATGACCAAACTTAGCTACAGTGATTAAAAGACCTCATTCATATCTAATGACTATACAGAGTAATAATCTCATTGTAAAAGGCAATCAGACACTTGTTCACTCTTCTTATCTTTTCTTCACATTTGTACTTACTAAGAAAGGACCTGTCTTTGATCATCTTTTCTTTTGCTGCCCTTTAAGTCATTCCATTACAGGGCCAGAGTTTCCTGGCCATTTATCATTTCCCCAAATCAATTTTATCTCCAGTCTCTGCTGAGATGTTACAAACATTCTATCAAATGTTTTTTGCCATTACTGTAGTTACAATGCTGTGCATGAAGATGCTTGGGTGTTTTTTATTTAAGAAACTGCTGAAACAGCTTTTTTTTTTTAAGGTCTGGAAATCTTAATTGAATTTTTCATTTAAAAATAGAAGGAAAAATATTGATTGAATCTAGTTTTGTCTGCATCTCCAAGAAGTCTTCATTAGTGCAACTTTTCATCCTGATTATTTCTCCTGAATTGCCTCCAGAGCCTGGGCTCAGCCCATCTGTTATTGCTGAGCTCTTTACTGTCTCTATTTCATTTATCTGTCTACCTCCTCTGCTTTTCAGATTCAAGCCTGACCTGTAGATTTTTTGAAAGAGCACAGTATTACACTAAAATAAGTGTGGTACTATAATAGCTTTCTTCATTGAGAAGACCGACCCTCTCGTTGACTCAGGGAAGCACAGCTGTTCTGTTCATAAAGGAAACTCACTTCTTCATCAGTGGAGAGCTGAAGATCAGCTGCTGAGCTTTCCTTCAGCATTCAGATTTACCTGGGAGATGGTGTTACTGCCATTCTGATGATGAGGGTGGATTTCATTATTTAGCAGTGATAAGTTTTGTCTGGTTTGTTTGTTTGTTTTCTCCAGACTGATGCAACTTTTCAGTTCTTCAGTGGCACGAGTGCCACTGGTCCTTCCCCATCCTATGCCAAGACTGCTTCCCTTGCAACTTGAGCACATTTTCCAAGAGGTAAAACAAATTTAACACAAAATTTCATATAGAGATCTCATGCCTTTTTCAACCAAGCTGTGTCCTCATCCAGCAGGTACAATTTATTCTACGTTTACAGTGATGGTATGGAAATGAAGAGACACTAAGCATTCAGTAATTGTGCTGTAGCTCTTGGGTA
The DNA here is from genome assembly GCF_012275295.1 of Melopsittacus undulatus. NCBI lineage: Eukaryota > Metazoa > Chordata > Aves > Psittaciformes > Psittaculidae > Melopsittacus > Melopsittacus undulatus. The sequence goes on from NC_047533.1 coordinate 57,369,999, forward strand.
CCTAATAAAAGACATGTGCCCAGATTTTCACAGTGTTTTTCAGGCAGCTAATTCCCTTGCACATGGATTTGCGGTGCTGTTAATGTGTAAGTCATTAGGGCAACATCAGAGGCCTAATTGATGATCTCCAAATGTTAATGCCAGAGCTGCTAGACTGTGACTGGTTTCAGCTAAGAGCTTTAGCAGAACTTTTTCCTCAGCAGCTGAGGTCTAGGAAGAAACATATGCTGGGCTGTCCACCTTCCAGCTGAAGCTCCTGGAAATAAGAGGTATTTCTTATCTCTCCAGATCAAGCACTTGCTGTGTAGTTTGAACAGGGTGGGTGAAGATGTCTTGGTCTAAGTCTGGAGATCATGGCAGATGATTCATGTTCCCAAGGGGGTAGAATCACATGTGTTGCTGCTAGCATGCAGTCCTGGGACATTATAATTTGCCCTGCCACTAGAAGCCTTCTTTGAGAAGCTTGTGCCAAAGAGGAACCCATACATCCAGCATATTCAGTGTGAACTGACCCTGTTGAAAAGTGAGGCTGTCAGGTTTACTCAGGGTCAGTCTCAGCACCGTGCAAGCCACAACACTACATTCTAGTCATCTAATTAGATACCTTTATCAAATACAACCACAATTTGTAAATGTAATTGCATTGCTTTGATTTTTACAGTTTTAATAGTAATTCACATAAGTAACTCCTACCCAATTGACAGGTGTATAGAGGTCAAGCTTTATTCAATTCAGGCTGTTCAGTTCAATCAGCATTCAGTTCTCTTCAGTGAAACTTTCCAGTAGGCTGACCAGGAGCTGTGAGATGAAATTGTGATATTAACTGCCAGTCTTCTTGAAAGAGGTCTGAAACACCTGACTAGCAAGACAGAAGGCAGCAGAGAGCTGAAGGATCAAAACTTGTAACAGCTCTTCTTAAATCCACAGTGATGTAGCTACCAAGCATCTTAGTAGAACAATAAATGTTATTTTACACAGATCCAAAAATACAAAGGATCCAAGGAAATGTTTTTCCCAACTGAGTGAGTATTTCCCAGGACTTGTTGGTTTTATTACCTCATCTGTACCTTTAGCTGTCAGCAAAGTAGTGCTGAAAGCTCCCTATTTAAAGTAGGTCATAGTAAACAGAAATTTACCATCTAGCCAAAGCTTGTATAAATTTACTGTGGGCAAAAGCTCAATAAAAGCTTATAAAAGTGGTACCTGTGGCTTCCAAATTAAAACTATTTTCTTTAATTAGCCTCTTTTTCCCAATTTTTCCTTTTTCCTCCATTCTTAAAAAAGTTAAAAAAAAAAAAAAACAAAAACAAAATAGCAGCAATACTTTGAAGGCCATAAAATCCATGTGTCCATGTGCTTATACTGAGCTGAGACCTGAAATGTTAAAATTTTGCTAGAAGTACAAACTTCTAGCTCAACTGGAAAGGGAAACCAAGCATTCTAGACTTGACTTCAGTGTGACTATGAGAAACCTTATGCATTTTCCTGGCATTAATTTCCATACAGTTATATTCCAAAAGAGTCTGTCCTCTCCTTGGAAGATAATTCCCAGCATAATTGTTCATTGTTTACAAGCCAGTTTCTGTTACCTCCTCCAACTAACAGAGCAAAACCTCATTTCATCTTTTCATCTGATAGAAGTCTTACTGAAAGCAACCAGAACAGAACTTGTTTGTGGCAGATACTGTCCTTGTCATTAGATTATCATTGTAAAGAGCAGGGACAGGCAATTTGTTTGTTAATGTTAAGCTACTGCAAATAAAAGAGTTCTTCTAGGACTCCTCTGTAGCAGAGGAGCTCTAAGCTAATCTTTTTAATAAGTAGCTTAAGAGGAGTGAATAGCTCTAGTAATTAGAAATTGTCTGCAGAGCAAAGAACATGTTGTTTGTGTGCCCTGTCCTGGGCTCAGTGTGATAACTTGACTCTCAACAAGCCCAGTTCATCTAATCTAGCTTTAAGCTTTCTCTACAGCATATAGAGAGCTGTGTACAGAGAATGCAAGATGAAAATCAGATTTAAGAGCTTCTCCTAGTTGAATACATCTGGTCCCAGGAGCGTCTCAACTCTCCCATTCTGTCAAAGGATACCTGCTGCAACTTCCCTTGGGAGCATGAAGAATAAGTTGGGCAGAAACCCACAGCCTGTGCCAAGCAGCAGAACTATCCCCTTCTTTAGTTTCAGTAACTTAACATGTCAAAACAGTTGTTCTGGAAGACAGCAGTATCTAGGGATCAGAAAGCTAGTGGGTGGGGTAAGCAATTCTTTCTCCTGAAAGATGAACATTCAAAACCAAGGAGTTTGCAGTTTCTAAATGGGCAGTCCCATTTTCATATCCAAATTAAAGGGCCTAATAATAAGTGCTTCAGATCCAAACAGTGTCCTAAGTGCTGCACTGGGAATTAATTCTTAATTTCATTTGCCTGGGCAGGAGGCATGGCTTTCTGGAGGCAGTAGCTCAGTGCCTTAGACAGATCCTGCTCCTAGGTAAAGATTTGTTAGGGAAAGTTTCCCTTTGTCCATTTGGCTGGCAGATTTGTATATGCTGAAATGAAAAACTGCTTTGCACTGGGCATGCACTGTTGTTTGCCTCAAAAGAAAGGTGAACGTGGCTTATGGCACTCACGGGACTTATTTGCACATCTGTTTTCAGTGGCAGCTTTGTTGTCTGGAAAGGTTACAGTCCTTCACCTACCCTCTTGCTCCCTATTGGGGCAGCCACTTCTGCTCCCTGCTGTGGATCACCCACCTCCAGATCTGTCAGCTGAGTCACTCACTCCCTAGCCTGTCTGGGACAAAGCTAATACTGTAGCTAAGCACAGCTTGAAAACCCATGGTTTGCTAATCATATTTCTCTTGGCTGAAGCAGGGTAGAGGATACAGTGATGTCCAGGAGCGAGATGCTGTTGAACAGGGTAGGACTGTGATCTCTGTGTACAGTATTTGCAGCCCAATGAGGCTACCCGGACACGCACCCCTTCAACTTACATGCATTTCTTTCTACAAAGCAGTGAAAAATCACCGCTATTCCAAAATAGTCCCTTATCCTGACTTGATTGCAGGAAGGGAAAAAAAAGTCTACCAGGACAGGTATCTGAATCACTCACAACTTACAGCCTGCAGGGATGAGCATGGATAACCAGGGAGGTTCTGTCTGCTCCTAATACACATTGATCTACTCGCTGCATGCTGAAAACCTTCAGGCTTTTATTCTGTACCACAAAGCAGTGCAATCATTTAAGTTGTACCAGATATTTACCCCCTCCCTGTCTCTCTTCAGAGACATGAATAGTGTTATAAATGCAAAGAAAATATCTGTGAAAACATGGTGTCTCACAATCAGTGAAACCCAAACTGAACTTAATAGAGCAGGCCTGGAAAATCTTCAGTAACCAGTACTCCATATAGGTATCATACAGAGGCAACATACATGTAATACAATATTTTGAGTTGGCTTGTTTGTTTTAGCAAAAAAAAGTTATCATCCAACTACTTGGAAATGTTTACACTGAAGATGAATTTTCTCACTATTTATTTGTTGTTTGCAAAATATGGTCATCTTTTCTCTTAATGTAGAGAACCTGATTTGTACCTGCATCCAAAGCTAATGATGCTGACCAAAAACAATTTAGTGACGCTGTTTACAGGACAATAAACAATCAAAATTGCTGGAGAAATTCAGGACTATTAAGCTACAGAAATGATTGATCAGCTAGGATTTAAGTAGTTGTTAAGACTAATTTAAATACAGGAAGAATATCACATTTCATCAGCTTCCATCTTCAAATTTAAGAGCTTCTCAAGTCCTCATTTATACTTGAAATGTCACTGGCACATATATTAAAGCTGACAAAATCAATTTACTGCAGCGAGATATTCAAGTTCATCTCCTTATTTTCCCCAATCATGTTAATTTTCCTTCAGCATTCTTTGTTTATAAAAAACAAACAAACAAGCACTTTCTGTTCATTAGTCTGAAGTTCTTACATAATCATTTATGTGCACTTGTGAGCATTGATGGCATTCGGTTCAATTACACTTTAAAGACCCCAACATATCTCATCCTCTGGATGCTGCTTCTCTGTATCTCAATAAAAAGCCCCTGTAAAACAACCTGTCCTCCATAAACACATTTCCTAATAGGATGCTCAGAGTATTCTAAAATATGCTGTCATCCAAAGTTTAAATAATAATTAAAATCTAAAAAATAAATATGAGCTTTGTCTGAGGCTCCTGGGCATTACTGTTCAAAGCAAGTCATACATCCTTACCCACCCTCCCTTAGCCGTGAGTAGAAACCCTAGGGAAGATGACTCACATATTTTCCAGCATTCTCATTTTAATCCTTATCTTTTCCCTAAGGAAAAATGATCTTCCTCCACTTGTGTCTGCTAAGGAGACACAGCAGTCTTTACCTCATGGTTTAATTCTTTGGTATCTGACAAGGAGCATGCTCCAAAGAAAGCTTAACACTGGTCTTCTCCTGCGTCTTGTGGCGTCTTGTGGCTTCTCCTGCAACTTGAAACCAGTATCCTAAAGGCATTGGCCACCTCCCTCAAATGTGTCTGAAACTGGCCAGATGGATGTTCCTGGGGAAATACAGGAAAGATCCAGGCATAGAAAGCAATTTCATACCAACCTTATATCCTCAACAAACAGGTTATTAAAAAAAATTAAAAAAGAAAAGAAAAACAAAGAAAAAGATCTGTTTTTCAGAGTCCTTCTCTTTAGGGAAATATTAATTTTCCCACACACAAGCATATCCTCATGGTCCTCATGCATCCATTTACTCGTCAGAGAGCCTGTCAGAGAGACCAGACCAGCCATCCCAGCAGATGTCCTAAGAAAAGCAAAGAAACCTTTAAAATAGTGTCATTTCATCACCAATTCTTTCCCCCTCTACACACACTAGAGCAACCACAGCACCTTGCAACAGCTGAAATGCTGGACTGTGTCCTTTACTATTGTTAAATAGCTGCCCTCTGTTGATTTTGACTTGCTGTCATCTGCTTCAGTCTAGTCTTATTTTCAGTGCTGCTAAGAACACAGTCTGGTAAAAAGCTTTGGAAATTCCCTGTGGTAACACAGCACTTTTCCATTCAGCTATCATATCTGCAGGTATAAATCCCAAAGTTTCTGCACCAGCACTCATGAGCACTCCACAGCCATCCCTGGCATCCCACTGCCACCTCAATACCTTTTCAGGTGACTGCTCACTTTCTTCTGTTCCCTTCTGCCTGTACCCCTACCTTTGCCCAGACTCATCTGGCTAGTGCAAGGACCCCTGCTCATCAATTCTGAGTGTTTTCTTTGGCTCTTCCTCCTTCAGGAAAGAGGGGCAGTTGCGAAGACAGCAATCAGGTGGACTTAAAAATAGGTAATTCTTGGAATTTTTCACCCTCAAAGATGTGTAAAGTATGTTAAGCCTGCTTATGCGCAGATGAAAGCATACAGGGGACCAGGGGGCATCTGTACCTTCCATACCTCATACCATGCTTTGCTTTGAGCATAGACCTAATTCAAAAGCCTTACATTACATCCTATGTCCTATTAACCATGCCCATCAATCCCTATAGCTCAAAACACTAGTGCATTCCCATCTTTTCTATCACCTCTTGGCTGTGGCTCCTCTATCATAGACTATGGCTCTCCAAAACATTCACTCCTGTCTCAAGCATAAGTCTGCCCCTTCTCCTCATTTCACAAGCCTTGCCAGGACCTCTCAGTCACACGTTTAGTCTGATGGCAGTGTACAGGTATGTGCAGGCTCCATGCTGCATAGCTCCATGATGATGGGCTGCTTTGGCCTTCTGGATGATTCCCAAGCAAGTGAGAGAACACAAATGACACAGTTTGTTTACAAAACTGGTGCTAGTACAGGCCAGTACATTTGATTCACAAAGGGGGGGGGAAAAACCTAAACAAAACCAATCAAAAAATCCCCACCAAAAAAAAAAAAGAATCTTTTCCTCCTTTGTGTTAATATCAATTCCCTGCTCCTCCCTCCCACATTTATTCAGGGCTTTTCCTGGTGTCTCAGAAACTGAAGCTCATTATGTTCAGTAGATCTATCTACATGTGTAAAGATAAGCACCAACAGAGCTGCTCATATAATCAGCACCCTGAAGAGATGAGATCATTTCACACGTGGTGTTTGCTTCCTGTTATACTCAGGAATTTACAGTGGCTGCTGGCCACTATAAATACTGAACTGACAAGAAGCGTTCCTCGTATTTTACTGCAATAGCCGCTGCTGCTTTTTTGTCCTAAAAGTAATTTGATTTGTTGTATTGACTTTGGTGGGTTTTCATTCCTAATTAACTGTTCTTATGATAGAATGATGCAATTTTTGTTCGCAAACTGGAGCTGAAAAATTAAATTCAGAACAGTTTTGCTGAAAAAAACCCTCAAACTCCAAAACATACACTTTTTCACTCAGTCTCAGCAACTAAATCAGGGCACAATCTTTCCTTATCTAGAATGAATGATATTATGGAAGATCTTTTTCCTTTACTTTCAAACAGATAAGCTGAGCTGATCTAAACTAGTGGCAAGCTTTCTTCAAATTGCGGCCTCCGTGTTATTATCCATTTTTCCACTTCTATGCAGATATCCAGGTGAGGAGAAAATAGTTGTCTTTATCTGAAATACAAATGCAGTTGCAAGGAAGAAGTAGTAACATTAACAAACTATTCATGCCATGAATAATAAGCAGCATAAATGATGCTTTCCTGTCGGCAAAATAATGTTTCTGATCTTGGTTTTCAAAATGTGGCATGCTAGTGGAGGAGACACATAGTAAGTAAATGTGGACACACTTGTTCTCTTTTGGACATAAAAAAATGCTGCTTAATTAAATAAGAGGAAACTGTTTCATCTCTAGTGAGTGGCTGTACCTCCCTCTCTTGTGGTCTTTCTTATTTCCTTTTGCCCCTCTGATTCCTTAATAACATGACCATGCTGGTGTTAACAATATTCTCAGCATGTCCAATAGGAATACTGAGGAGATCTATATGTTGCTATTAGGATTAATTGGCAACATTGCTCCTGATGGACAAGTGATTATCTTCTTAAGCTTTGGTTGTCTCAGTCTGAATACTTATCTTTATCCAACTGGTAAAATCAAGGTCCCACTCTATTGTTTTCTCCCACAGAGTGTGATTTTTTTCCTAAATTATCCTATCAATTCCATTATTTGTTTTCTATTATCTTGAAACTCCAAAAGACTAACTAAAAACATTAGGTGCCAAATTCACTGTAAGTAGAAACTCTGACTGACATCTTTAAATCCCTTTGATGAGATTCTGTGATGTCCTTCTGTCTTTTCCATTAACTTGGAGTGGTATAGTGGTGATAAAAAAATCTGGTCAGTATTTGTTTGCCAGAAGTTGTGTAAATACAACTGTATCTGTATTTCATCTATAATATTTTTTTTCTTTCAGTAGCAATGCACATTTTTCTTTAATTTGGTAAAGGTCATGCTTACTTCCTTTCCATGCCACAAAGGCACAATCTGTATACTCAGAGAATGTCATGATTAAACAAGAATAAAATAGTCTGGAACAGGTACTAGCCAAAGATCCTCTTGGGGAATTAGTTACAGTTATATTATCAGGACAGTCAGGTCTGTAATGCCGTGATACTGTCATAGCAATTCAAAGCTAAGACACTTTATAAATATTAAATTCTTAAGCAAATGGAAATTCACAGTATACTAGTTTTGGAACATTACTTCTACCTGTCACTTTGATCCTCAATGCACAGTCTGAATGGCAAAGGACTTTTCCAATATGAAGATGCAAGTGTCAGGATTTTCTTTGTAGCTCTGTATAAGAACAATTTTTGTTGCTCTGTTTTTCTTCTGGAAGATATGTAAAATGCTTTCCTCTGAGAAACATCTGCTCACATGAAGAGATCTGCAGCCCTGTTCTGTTGTTGCACATCATAATTAACATCTAGCATGCAAGTGTTATCAAAAATAAGCAAGAAACATTTCCTTATTGTCCAAGAAGCTCCCATTTGAAGCCAACACTATCTGTTGGCCAAAGCTCATTATCTGACAAGGCCAAAAAGAAAATCCATTATGTCTGGCTAGCACAACAGCAAGAAGGCTAGAGTGTGCATCCTGTAAGATGCACCCTTGACCCTGTTCATTTGCTTAAGACAAGCATTTGCTTAAGACTTTGCTTAAGACAAGCCATGGCACAACAGGCATAAAGACTGGCATATTGGCAGTTTGTGAGCTTTACAAAAAAACCCTACAGTACCATCCCAAAAACAGAAAAAGGAGCAGTCCTGTGGAAATGTACTTTCAGCTTTTATATGCATAATTACCCATAAAGGGATCTCTGACTTTACTGACCAGTGCATGAGCACCTGCCTGCAGCCAGCTCTTAAAAGCTGCATAGCACACGTGCATTTCTCTAATGGAACACCTGGGTGTAGATGGTTTCTCCTTGTATATATATTCACAGAATCACAGAATCCCAAGGGTTGGAAGGGACCTCGAAAGATCATCTAGTCCAACTGAGTCTATTTAGCTATGTTGTGCTGAGTGAAATTGTTTGTTGGTGTATTAAAAGCTGTGAAATAATGCCTTACAATTGCTTCTTCTAGGGGGTGAGAGCCCTCCTCATCTTGCAAATGACGTCTTGCAGAGAGCCAAGAAGAGATCTCTGTGTTCAACAACTTGTAATAACTTGAAATCTTTGCTTCAAACTCTCAGCTTTCTCAAGAGCAGGGTCACTGTACTGAAACAGAAGAGAGCAAAGCTCCAAGCTATCAAGCAGAGTACAAGCAGATTAGGAAGAAATTAAATTAATCAATATGGTGCCTTCTTGGTCAAAAGTTCACTAAGAGCGAATGGAGCTGTATGATGCACACATCTCCTTTTAATTGGCTTGGAGCTGGTTCCTACCACGCTCAAGCAGATGTGGTGTCAATAAAAGTCATGCAAAGGCAGAAACTTCTAATTATTTTAAAACAGCTTGCTTCATCTTGAGGAGCTGTGGTTAGGAGTTGTCAGGGAGAGAGTAAAAAAAAAAAAGAAAAAGAGAGAATGGGCTAATATTTGATGGAATAAATCTCTGAATTTGCTTCTAAAATGTTTGTGTACAGTGTTTATTAATGCAAAAGGTTAGCTGTGCAGCAGCACATAAGAAACAAAAATGTTGCAAACATTTTTGTAACCATGGGGTTTTGTGGCAGAAGCATTATGGATTGTATGGGATTTATTTACATCCTTTTCTTAGTTCAAAAAATTACATCTGCCTAGAGAGGGAAGAAAAGAGGTACCATACAACTTATTAGAAACCATGAAACAGCTATCTGTGTATTGGATATTTGAACAATTAGTTATAAGGCAAAAGTTGAACTGGAATACTTTCACATATATATGACAACCATTAGTTCTTGAGCAGTCATAGTCTGTCCTAGATAACTGATGAACAAAGAAAGAGCAGCTGAGAGAGTTAAACCTATTTCTCACAATGAGTAGAGTCTGTGATGGATAATACTGCTTAGGATCATTTTCATCACACTGAATCTTCAAAAAAACATCAGCTTTTGGGGGAAGAGGAGAGGGACATGCACTTTTGCTCAGAGGCAATTCTGTTCTCTGACCCTTTGCTCCCAGCCTGTAAAGGGCTGAGCATGGCTAGCAACTTAGAGCAGTTACTGTTACTTAGAGCAAAAAGGTGTTAGTAGGCTGAGTCCTGCATGGCACAGAAAGTCCAGGAGGCAGAAAGGGACTTTGTGGTTCTTTTTGTGACCAAAAAGTACCAAAAGTTGCTAGACAGAAAGGAAACCCTCTGGAACAGCCTACACATGGCAGAAATATTTGTATGAACCATGTTTATTGAATTTCAAAATGTTACAGTTGTAGCTCCATGTCTAAGAAAGCTTAAATGCTGAGAGTAAAAACCCTGTGATATGTCTGGTATCTGTGCCTTTAAAGTCATAGTGCAGTAAATCAAATCTTAGAGATGATTCCGCCATGGGACTGAACACAGCTCATGATACAATAATCTTTAGGTATCTTTAGGTATTAGCGTGAACCAATATGTGCCTCAAGTGCATAATTAAAAAACAACTTTCACTCTACCATTCTATAAAAAGTGCCTCCTATCACTGATTTGACATTTCTCTCAAATATTTTACCAACCCAATTGTGAAATTAAGCCTTAACTGATTCTCTCTGGTAAAACCCAGCTCCAAGTCCTACACTGTCCTAGTATCTATAACCGATAGGCTGTAAAGAGTGTTTACTGTTGACATAACTCAATACCCATTGGTGTTAACAGGGAACTTTGCCATTGTGTCCAAAAAGAGATCAATGAAACTAGTGCAGTAAACACTGACAAATACCATCTTACCTTTGTTTTCAGTCTTATAGAGCAAGAGAGAGAGCAGAGGAAATATTTATTGCTAATCAAATATTGATTTATTACAATACAAATTCTGGCCAGTTATAACTATTTGCCTACTGTGTTTTTTTCAGAGCTCTTCTTGCTACCTGTGCCTGCTGGGATTTAGATTAGCACATCGAAGTGTTTGTCAGCATCAGTATTTCTTCATAGTGCTAACAGGATCAGTTCAACACACTCCAGTAGACATGTGTAGAGCTGCTAAAAATCATCCTAGCAAAATATTTCTAGGAAAAAAAAAACCAAACAAACAACAAAAAAAAACAACAACAAAACAAGAAATAAAAAAAGTTTGTGCAGGAATGGGGAATAACAGAAACAGAAAAATTCTCTGATAGATAGAACCTAACTAACTTTACATAACTAATGAACACTTGCTGAAAAGTCAGTAGACTTTTTCTTATGACAAATACCCTCTTTTCAAAACTCAGAAGTTACCCGTAAAGTTTTGGGTTTTGGTAGAATGATTTAGACCTGTATCCCACAGCTAAGTCTCAATTCTGCAAACGTCCACACAGACACTTTTAGGCAACATGGACAGTCCTTCTGTGGTCTGTCGACTGTCTTGCTTATCCAGATTGTGTAGAAGATGCTCTCTCCTCCCTATGGGCTCACCATCCCAGCACCATATGAAGTTGCCAGCTGTGCTGATGCACCCAGATGGTTCTTAGATGGTCTGGAGATACATCCAGCAATTTCCAAGCCTAAGCTTGTAGCTCTCACATCTGTTCAGAACACAAGTGTCCTTTTGAAGATGACCCTGATGACATGCCTGAACCTGGGCCAAGAGTATCCCTCGCCTAATGTGTTGAGTCCTAGGATGCCCTTAAATGCTTGTAGAATCAGGGTGTTGCTTGCTGAAAAACATAACTATCCTGAAATATTAACTGCTTCATACTATAAATAACTGTTTTCCTTTTACCTCTGTGACTGGTTTTGCATTTCCTTAAGCTTCTCAGTTTAAAACAAACACAGATTAAAACAATGCATTCGAAAGTGACAAACTGTACATAAGGGAAAGGCATGTGCAGATTCCTGAAAATCTGACAGACTCAAGCAATGCTTTTCTTAGTTTAATAAAATAATCACAACAGTCAAAGCACACAGATTGCATTAACAAGCACAGGATGACATGGAAAAATGCTCAGGTTTTTGGTTTCTGGGAGTCAGTTACACAAACTATTTGCTAGAGCTGACAGCTAGAAGGAAGATGGGGAGGGGCCTTCTTGGGGTCTTGTGGGTCATTCACCTAATTCCTGAATACTGCAGGTGCCCCTATTTTATCTGCTCTCTTGTTTTGACCCATTTTAGTTGATATGTATTCTGGAATTTTGTGGTAAAGATCACTGTCACGCAGACATAGAGAGAAAAGTCCAGTGATTGGAGCCAAATGAGGGGTTTTTTAACCCAGAGAAGAACAGAATACCTTGACCAAAGTGGAGCTGAGACTAAGAGTTTGAACAAGAAGGATGGCCTGAAGGTAGTCCAGTGGTCAGAAACATTTGAGGACCATCAAGCAAGGAGTAAGGCAAGCACTCAGAAGCAAGTCTAGATGGAAAGAAACCATGAAGTATACAATATAACTAAGTCCAAAATAGCAGACAGGTAAGACAGTCATGAAAGAGATCAAGTCTTCAACAGCAAAAGCAAGAATAAAGAGGGATCAATAGAAATGCAGCTGCAACCAAGTAGTGGGTTGAGGAACCAAGAGAAATTGTGCTTGACTCTCGACAAAGGAAATTTGGTCAGACTTCCAAAGGACAAGAAAGAGAGTATTTTAGGCTCCCAGATTCTTTGTTTCCTCAAGTCTTGGAATTTTGTAGGTCAGGGAATAAGGGGACAGCTTCTGGCCACTTTGGACAGAATGTCTGTTAACTCATGACAGCAAAGGAGTGACCCATAAGGACCAGGCTGTCACTCTGGTTAAATTTTAATCCACAGAATTACATTGCTGTTCCTCTGAGTTTTCACTGAAGGCAAGCAGACCACAATGCACTTTTATTCTGATCCCACATCTTCTCACAGCCTTTCCAGTCTGAAAGAGCTTGACAGCACCCCGTAGCCTCTGCTCCTAACTTGTCTCCTTTTCCTTCTTGTTGGCTTTTCTTCCAGCTCTGGAATTCAGTGATGCCATTTTCATTCACTCTACACATATGCCTTCACATTTTGTTGGGCAGAAAACCGTGCTGGCATTCACGTTGGGTTTGTTTTATTCAGCTGTTTTCCAGCCCCATATGCATGAAAGCTGTTTTTATCTCTCACCTCTCATTCTGATGCTTATGTATGCCTCTGCTCTTCTGAGCTGTGCTTCCTTTATGACCTGCTGTTCAGTCGGAAAGTTGGCAGGTGTTTGCTGTGTTCATATGAGGAATATGTTTCTTATCTTCAGCAAAACTGCCCTGGAGATATTTGTTTAGATAGCTACTTTTGCATGGTTTTATCTATCATTCGGGTTTAGTCAGGAAATACAGATTATAGCAACGGTGCACACTGCATTATAGTATAGTTAAAACAATATTGTAGGTGTGTGGAATACCTATGAACTTGTCTCATTCCCATGAAGGCAAAGGGAGGATTTTCACAAGTGCTGGACTTCCTTCTGGGTGTGGATTTCTCAGCCAGTTAGAGGAGCTAAGGAGCAATGAAAGGTGCTTGCCTTAAAAAAAACAGAGCCCCTCAGGTAAGGAGGGGAACACCTTGGAGAGGGAACGAGAAAGGCAGGAAATTTTTTGCCTCCAGAAATAAATGCTCAGAGTGATATTATATTCTGACACTGTGATAGCTGCAGCTGGAAAACATTCTGTTGCTTTTTCAATGTGAAAGTCATTGTACAGTTATATTTCATAATCATGTACACCTTACATTTTTAACATTGCCAGGAAGACTGTTTAAATATCTTAGTGCAGAGGGAGTGTTTGCAATAATCCTGTCTCCTGAAGAGACACAGCCCACAGAGCTCAGGATGGTCTTTGCTGCCAATTCTCCTTTTAGCAAATGAATTCTCATCTGTGGGGGGTGGGGGCTGTGCTGGAGAAACTTCAGAGAGGGATAAGAAGATGTATCTGCACCAGCATTACAGCTAAATAAAATTTGGTATAAACTCAGTCTGTCTAATTTAACAAATACCAGTTCCTTAGTTTTGTTAACTAGTTTGTCAGCTATCATAGTCACACATACACGTGTATACACATGTGGTGCTTTGTATATTTTCTTACATTTTTAATTACTGAGAACAGAAATAGTACATTAAAGCTTAGATTCTGCAATCAGTGCCTTTTGCAGTGATGTTTCCCCCTACTGCTTTCATACTGTTAATGCTCAGTTGTAGCTTCCATGTGTTTATGAAATAATGTATCTGCATTATTGTAAATCGGATTTAGGAAAGGCTTTGAATATAAAATTGACCAGACAACAAGCCTGTTTGCATTTCATGGTAGCTCTGGAAGTTTTGAGCCACAGTGTGGAGCATAACCAAACCCCACTGGATACTCCCTGCTAAAACTGAATCCAATAGTTTTGACTTCACCACCACCCTGAACGAAATTAAAGATTTTCCTGTATGCAGCCTTATGGCTACAGCATTCATCTAAGCTGCACATAATCTTTCTATTTCTTAGTCTGAATCAATGCAATTTTTCACCCTGGATGACTGCAACCCAGAGGACAAGGATCGAAACCTGCAAATATTTATTTATTTATTTGCAGACAAGGCAAGTGTACCACAAGTTTAAGTAAACAGGAAGATGCCAAAATATCACTAAAAGCAATGCACAGCTCAGAAAGGTTATGGTGTGACCTGACATCGTATTCTGGCTGTGATCAACTCAAACAGAATGTTCCTACCATGGAACCTGTAGTCCTTGCATGGCTTAGCTGAAGGCACCTCCTGTAAACACCAAGGGAGGTTATTGAGTTGCAGACCATAAAATATTTTCTATGCTATAGTGCAGGTGCCAGCTTCTCAGCTGCAGTAAACCATCATAGCTCCATGTATTTATACCAACAAAGTATCCAACCCAACGTGTTCACCTGTTTCTGTTGTTTATCAAGCCAGAGGATGAAATGCAGATATCTTGAGGATGGGGTAATACATGCTATATTAAGTATGAGTAGTCCACAAATGCTTGCTTGCATCCCTTGTGTATTCACTTAATGGCAGATCTGCAGTGCTCATTCTCGAGAGGACCCAACTTTGACAAATTTCCCTGGCCATGACTCTCAGCTGTGTTCACCATTTCAGTCCAAAGCAACTATGCTCTAAAAGCTGCCAAAGTTTGTTGGGGAACAGACTCCACATTCCGCCTTAAAATAAGTTACACAGAATGAAAATACAGCTTAGAGCTTTCATCATTTGTTCATGCTGTACAGACAGGAGTCCTTAGCATGCTGGAACAGAGCTTAAAGGAGCACAGTTTTACAAAGAGTAAATTAGAAAGAAAATGGATAAAATTCCTTCATAGTTCACTGTTAGAGAATAATCATACAGCATCTGCCTTCATGTCTACAGCTGCATCACAATGAAGGACACAATCAATCTCTCAAGCGTGCATTGCTGGCATGGCTTATAATCTCCTACCTCTCAAGCTGATCTTTCTGCCTCTGTTAAGTAGTTTTCAATTGACATTTTCTGTTCTTTTTCAACACTGTAGGAGCTTTTGATGACATTGGCTGTTATGTGACTTCCAAAATCCAGATCTTGTTTAATATGAGGACAATCTGATTTTTTGACATCTTTTCTTTTGCACTTGTCCTTAGATTGTACAGGCTTTTTAAAATGACTCAGACCCCCTTAATGGAGATGGATTTCTCTGGAGTTCCAGTCTGCTCCTTTAAAGTTTAGAAAGCATAGGCCAAGAGGAAAAGGAAGAAATTGCATCACTGAATATCTACCATTTCTGAAATTCGCCCTCTCATTTACTTATACGGAAGTGAGGTGATACTGCCAAATAGTTTCCAAATTTCATTGATTCAAAACTTTGCACTTTAATCTCATTTTAATGGGCTCTTCTGTCTGTGAAGCACCAGTAACCTCCCTTCCCAATTTAACCCTCATTTTACCTCACACATTTATTTATTTAATCTAGCTAGTTTCTTTTTAATGCCACCTGTTATGAGGAAGGTTGTTAACCTGATACAGTTCAGCTGGATCATTATAACTATCCCACCTGCTCTTGGTAATATTGCAACTCTGGAACTGGTAGTAAGTCTTTACAGACATTTACCAAATATTTGCTTCTATTGTGATTCTGTTACAAAGTTCCCTGGCAGCTTTCAAGCAGCCTTGATTTATATGCTGGGTCACAAAAACAAAAGGCAGCTTCTATAAGGAACATCCTTCAGCTCCTAAATGGGACAAAGCCTAGGCTGAAAGATGCAGAAGGATACATCTCCCTACCAGCTGTGCAAAACCAATTTTGTCAAAGACGACAGACCTAATAATCTGTTCATGCTCCTCTGTTTGCATGCACCACAGCATGCATGGATGTGAATGGCCACAGGATCTGGCATGTGACTACAAACACAGGTATGTATATATGCATCTGTCAGAAGCCACCCCACTCCTCTTTAAGTTTATAATAGCACTGAAAGAAAAATATACAAGGGATATTGCAAGGCTGTCCTCCTCCTTTCTTCATCCCCATGACTACTGCTCACAACTGCAGTCTTGCAACTCCCAACAAGTGGAAGTGGTGTAAGCAGCAAGGGTTAGCTGGTGTTCAGGAATGTTCAGCTGGTGGCTGGCTGGTATTGCAGCCATTGGTCAGTTAATCTTCAAAGGCCTTTTTCTACTGGTCATCACAAAAATATTTAAAGTGTTCACAAGCAGGAATCAAAAGACTGATTCAGAATGGTGGGGCAACCATGGGCATATGTTTAAATGTCCTCCTGAAACTGGGCCTAAATATTTGCAGATTGAATCTGAGCTGATTAGTACCAATAGCCATGTTAAGTTTCTTCTGAGCCCATAATAAGCTCCTCCTTAATAGTGTGGCAAGGGACTAGCGTACACTCACTCCTTATTCAAACATTTATGAAATTATTTTGATTCCAGAACTAATTAACTGGACTGTATCTTAATCATTCCTACTAGTATCATACAGACGTAAGCCAACTATCATATGATTCCCTACCAGCCTGATATATTTCAATTTCAACATAACTTAATAATTACAGTACCAATTAGTTAAAATGTAAGTAGGAAAAAACATTGGATGGAGACATCTTAATTTAAATATAATCCATTAAGTAAAAACTGTTATTCTAATTAGTGATAATGTAGTACAATTAGGAAATAAAATTTGATTGGTAAATTGGAATTTAAACTTAATTAGCAACTGCTATTCTAATTAGTAAATGCAATAAGTTTCATGCAGTGTGTTGTATGGGTGAAATGCCTTTACAGTAGAGATGATAGTGAGAAGAAAGGCACAAGGACTGCTGAGGTGAGTAGTGTGAAGCAGAGGAGTTCAGCCAAAGTCAAGACCAACCTGAACTAGCTCTGACCTTATAGCAGGAGAGGTTCAGTCTTGCTTGAAAATCTTGACATGAAGAACAATTCGCCATCACCTTCATGTGATCTCTTCCTGTCGATAATTACTTAGAGTGCCCAGATGGAGTGTCTCTCTTTGACATCAATAATTTGCTGTTTCCAGATCTGGACCAGTAAATTTTGATAACCTAGGGAAAATAACTGTGGAAGTCAGCTGCGTTGGAGAGCTCAACATTTTGAATTCGGAATATGCAAAGCTGTCCTAGGCACAAAGGCATGAAAAATACCACAGGTCTGCATTCTTATGAAGGGGAGAAAATTGGAGGAAGGTGCTTGAGACCAAGATCAAAAAAGATATTACAACATTTCTTTCAACAGGGGAAGAAAGGGAAAATAAAGCATTGGTTGTCCTTTTTGCTGAACTAACCAGCTAATTCCAGCATCTCTTTCATGAAAAAAAAAATCATTTAAACCCCTTGTTATGTATGCATACTTAGCACCATTCTCCATTGTATTACTTTGCATTTATTGACACTGAATTTTGTCAGCTATTTTATCAGCCAGTCACTTTGCATCTTTAACACTTCAGTGGTAATTTTATTTTTGTGTTTCTGGAATAACATATAACTGCCAGGGAGTTTTATTGTTTCCGAATCACGCCTTTTACAATCACATGTGTCTATACACAACATACCAGGTCCTAGCACTGGTTGCTACTGGATGTCCATTGTATAGACTGGCCATTTATTCTTCACTTCATTATTTATCTTTTAACACAGGAAATTAATTACAAATAATACATAATAACAGTATAAATTAATAAACCTTTTTCTCTTGTCCCATTATAGCTTTAAAAAGACTTCGGTGAAAGAGTCTTCATCAAAAGATTTTCAAAATCCAGTGGTTTGTACTGACTGGATTCTCTTTATTAATATATATGTTGCCTCAGAGACCTACAATAGATGTGTATGGTAATAGCTTTCTTTTATAAAAAATACACAGATTTTTTTGATCCCACTGTATCCTATTTATCCAGTCTTCTCATTCAATTTTTAGTTACAGATTACACCACATGCTCCCAGACTTTACTTCAAAAATATACGTTATATTTGCCACTTTCCATTCTCCTGGTACCAAGGCCTATTCAAGGAGCACATGAAAAAGACACTGCTGGTAGGTCATCACTCCCATAGTTGAGTTCTTTTACAGCTCTTGTGTGAATGTGAGTTAGCTTTTTCAATTGATAACTATTCTTCTTGATAATTTCTTTGCAAACCTTTTCTGTCATAAAATTAATTTTGTCAAAAAAGCACCCCAGAAAGAGACGTTGTGATGTAAGAAAGCTCCCTTGGTTCCATCAAAAGATTTTTTTAAATGTCTTTTTATTACATAGTCTGACCTTCTCTTAGTGCCCTTGATTGTGCCTCAAACATTTATTATCCCTGCATAGTAGATGGATATTCCTTTATTTCTGATACATTTGAGAGGCAGAAATTATTCTTTTGCATTTAGCAACATTATCTCCCCAACCACCCTTCTTTTTTTTATGAGGGTGGGGGAAATTCTTCTTATTATAGTTTATAATTTAACTTTCCAGAATTTGAGCATGTCTTTTGCATGTGTGTTGATTTCTATCTTTCTTTAGTGGCTTCTTTTATTACATTGTTTAACTGTATTCCACATCTTTTTTTTTTCTCATTGATAACTCACATTTACTCTGAGCTCCTACATAAGCATTTATACTATAATCCAATAATTTTACCCTTTTGACTATTGCTTTTATGCATTTATTCCTGTAAGGTTTGCCTAGATGGCTAGAGTGTAAGGTTTATTATCCTTCCTCATTCTTTAATTTCCCCCTTTGAAGTTAAAAATGAAGCAGCACATTTTCTGTTCCTGGATACAAAGGTGGAGAAGCAGAACACTAGCATAGATCCACCATGGGCAGTGTGGATGTTTTCACTGCTCAATATCTTCACAAATGGTTTAAGCTGATATAAATCAGGTAATTCAGTCAAGATGGGTGGGTTGGCTTTGAGAAAATGACAGGGGCAAGTTAACCACAAATGTCTCCCTGCAATGTTGTTTTCTTCAATTTTACAAAATATATGAGGATTAAAAACACCAGAGGGAAAGAAAAACCTCTCAAGTTGAGGGCTGTCTGGTACGAGAATAAATATATTTAACTAAGTAATGAATAAATTAAGGCTGGTGATTAGAAGGTACTTTATGTCTGTCAATGACAGATTTTCAGCCAGAAGAGTAGGTAGGAAAACATTAACTGGCTTTAATAGAGGGATCCCTAAATCTATGGGAAAGATCATAACACTCACTTTCTTTGACAGCAAAGACTCAATTTTCTGAGAAAGACCTTTCATAGGTGCCTCAGGATGTTTTAGTGTCCTTTTCTGTCAGATTAGAGGATCTTGAAAAACTCTTGTGCTTGTTTCCCATCTTGAAAGATGATTCAAGAACAGATTCCATTTTGGTAATGACCTTGGCAGCATTATTCACCACTGTGAGGAAAAAAAAAATTAAAAAGACTGCCTCTGTTTGTACAAAATCTGTCACTTGAAAATTTCATTTAATGCTCCTGGCTTGCTCCTGAGTTATAAGAGCAATCGACTTCCCCCCTCCACCAAACTCACATTTCTATAGATTTCTCACGTATGTCCCACCAGACACCTCTTTATCCACACCAAAGAGCCTTAGGCCATTTAGTCACCCCTTACAGAAAGCTGTTCCATACTACTGATAATCCTTATTGCTTTGCTTTGGATGCTGCCCAGCTCTGCTAGGTCATTTTTGAGCTAGACAAACAGGAATTGCACACAGTGCTCAAGATGTAAAACCACCATGCATTTAAACAGCAGCCTGGGGGTGTTTTCTGTTCTCTTTCCCTAATAATTTTTAACATAACAACTAACAAGGACTGAGCAGATGTTGAAGCTCTAAGACCTCTTTCCTTACTGGCAGCAGTCCCTTTAAAGCCCATAAGTATGCATGTAAAGGTTTGAAGGGTTTTTTTTACCCCGTGCGGGGCTGTTGTTTCTAATATGATTTTCACATAATGCAGAAAAAAATGGCTTCGAGTCACTCTAATCTGCAGAATATACTTCCCTGACTAATATGTACCAGAAACCACTCACAGAGACATCTACCCAGTACTCCAGAGATCTTATCAACCTGGATTTGGGATATTTCCTCACTGCAGTACCCTCCCAGGTTTCCATTCAAGCAAGTTATGTAAGCATATGCTTAATACCATTCCTGTTAGCTAAATATTTGAGCACAAAGGTACTATTACACACCTAACAAATCCTTTTAACTTCAGCAGGATTTCAGCGTTTGCTTGAACTTACGTATAAACTTTGGTATTTTGCCAAGTGAAGATTTCTTCTCGAACAAAGATTTTATTGAATGAATTAACTAAACAAACCCACATTTCCTAAACTCTAGGCTTTCATGTACTGGAAATAGGTTGACTAGGTGCATGACTTATGGATGCTGAAGTTGCCCATCAGAATTATTTAATGACAATCAGTGCAAACGCCACCTTCTTTGTCCTACACCTTCTCAAGACACGAGTGCCTCACCTCAGTCAGACTTCACTAAACAAGAGACAAAGTCCAAAGGGAGGTGTTGAAACCAAATGCAGTATTGGCAGGCCACTGGCACACACTTTGCCTTTACCACATTTGAATTGAGATGAAACATTGGCCTCCCTCTTGTAAAAGCCTCTCTGACTTTGTCTTAATGCCATGGGAGTCCCTTGAGGTGCGTGCACATAAGATTAAATGCACTTGTGGTTTTAAAAATGTAATTATTGAGATTTGGATTTTCTCTGATAAATTAGTCTGAATACTGCCAACAGTTCTGCCTGCCCTTTAGCTGGGAGAAGCAAGAGCCATTTCACATGACAGTTTATGTTTTACTGGGGAAATATTTCTTCCTAATCTCCTTTCACTGCCCAGGATGTGGAAAACTGCACCCTGCCTTGGGACTTGTAGTACAAAGTAGGGAGAGCATCTTCCTGCAGGGTGTCTGAGTGGTGGCAGTAGGTAGGCATAGAAAGCACAAAAATGTTACCAAGCAGGAAGGTGTTGCTGTGACTGGCAGCTGGCAGCCTGCACTGGGTTACACATGCTTGTATTTGCACAAGCTTTGCCCTGTCTTACCAGTTTTGCACAGTGCCTTCACTTCCAAAGTCCTCTCCAAACTCTCATTTTGTCGGTTTTGGTTTGTTTCTTTCCTACTGTGTATTTTTACAGCCTCTAATACAATATGATTTGAGCCACTGACTTCAGCTTTTAAGTAAAAATCATGATCCAAAGACCTAATGAGTAATCAATAGGTCCCTGCCAAACTAGTGAAGCTTTTCTGCAAAGCAGGGGCACAGGTAAGTGGGGGGTAAGGAACTTGCTTAGAGTCACATTATCTGCCTCTTGAGCTGTACAAATTTCATTTCTCCTCCATTTGCAGTTTTTCTGCAGATGGACCTGAAATACTCAGAGTGTTCACAGTAAAAGGGTTGTAGTATCAGGGCCTAGTGGATAAGCAGCGTTTGTTCCTAGAAAATTATGGTTGTGTCCTCTAAATGCCCTTTGCTGTGATATATTTTGATTAAGCATCCTGAAGAGGCCCTTGATGAAAAGTCAGCCTGCCCTCATGCTGCTCTAAACACTGCAAGAACATCTCAGCTAATTTCAGCTGTCAAAGAATTAACTACATAGTCACAGCAGTCACCAGGGTATGTTGTGCTCAGGGGAGATTCGGGGCTTAGGCAGACTTCATTTTCCCCAAGAGCTACCTGCCTTTCTGCAGGAGAGGGTGATTCATCCTATCCTAAAATTGGCACATAAACCAGAGATTTGCATCACCCCCTGGTAATACTCTCCTCTCCTCCTCAGCTCTTGATGGCTCTTGAGGGAGCCCATACACCTAGCACTGACCGGTCCTGGGGCCAGGTAGCTAAAATCATTGAAGATAAATCCCAAGCAATGAGATTTTTCCCTGCCCCAAGCAGCCAACCATCTAAATTGGGAAGTACTTCAGAAGAAAGCTTTGCTGCTGTCAGGTCTGCTCCTCTGTGCAAGACAAATGTCATGCTTACCTACAGAAAGGGCTTGCAAAGTAATTGCATTTCAGACAAGATTTTCTATCGTTGTCCCTGCTGAGCCACGAGGGGATGTTCTCATTTTAACATACGACAGAGAGTGGCTTTGGCATGTTCTATGCAGAGTATACTTGACATTTTAATTGATGCCATTTGTTAATTAAGAAGGATAAATGATGACAGGGAGAGGGGAGGAGATCTTATAAAGAATGAATAATAGCCTTATTCAAAAGCAGGTAATGAGATACCAAGTTAAAAATATGTAAAAGCTTGCAAAAATGTCTAAATGTTTTTTCAGACATCAGGTACTGTCTGTCTTTTTCTTATCACAGAAATGTCAGGGAGTGAAATTCATTGGTGACTTACAACACACACTCTTTACCCAAGGATTTATTAGCAGAAAAGGCCATGCATCCCTGGGTTAACTAACAGCTGGTCTCCTGCCATGGAGTAGCTTAGTGCTTACCACTCCTTTTCTCTTTGCTCACTGTTAACACAGCTACCACCAAGGCAGAGGACCCGGCTGTGCCGTTGCCAGACTCAGCCTGCCCAGATGGATCTGGAACTCAGCTTTGCCAGGCAGCAACGACTTCCCTTGGTGGTAAGGAAGAAGAAAGCAGAGTCAGTGACATGATGCTCAACACTGATCTCCCTTTCACAAGCACAACAGCTGTGTTTGGGGCTTGTTTTCCCTAAATACTGTCTGTGTGCTATGCAAAGCCCCTTAATAGAGAAGAAAAGAGCAGCTTCTGGAGGGTGGCTCTGCAGAAAAGCAGATCCAAAAAAGGCCTGGGTCTAGCTGCTTTCCACGCAGATGCACATTTAAGCATAGACAGGAGAGACTGGAGACGAAGAAAAGCAGTTTGCTCCAACTGATGCAGTGAGTAAGGAGAAAAGGCTGCCACATCGAAATTCCCAGTGCCAGTCCCTGGGGAACAGAAACCCTTCAACCTTGTTTTTCACCAAGCAGGGCTTTTAACACCTATGAAGAGGCAGGCTGTTCTTCCTTCCCAGGTTCACCTATGCTTTCCTGCCCAGTTTGAAATACACATCTGTCTCTACCTCCTTGGGACCAGGTTTGACCTAGGGATTGTCCCACTGCCATATTGCATTGCCCAGGCTCACCTCCATCCTTCTTATTTCACCCTCCTTCCTCCTCCTCTGCACAACCTAGGAGAAGCACTGATACCTATGTCTTTATCTGTACAAAGTATAGCATAAATCCTTGTATCTGGTACAGGCTACAGATTTTACAGTGGTATGAGAGTTATTTGCTATGGTCTATAATAAGTACAAGGTATATGTCTCCTAAGATAAAAGGTGAGAGTTTGCAGAGGGTCTCCACATTCAGGAGCTTAGCATTTTTGGAGGAACCAGCAGAGCACCTGAAAGATCTTGAGTTCCTATTCTGGCTGATCTAGGGAGTCTACATTACACCTTCTTCATATCTCCTGCCTTTTTCAGCTCTCTGTTTCCCTTAGTAGAGGTAGGGGAGAAGGCAATGGTAAGCAAACTTGGGGCTCTGAGATGAGCACCAGCAGTGGAACAGTGGCAGGGATTTCAATATGCAGGTATACTGCAATATTGCTAGAAAAGTTCATTTTCAACTTCCACTAAAAAAAAAAAACAGTCTGTGAAAAGTGTGGAGATGATTAATCCCAGCTCCAGATTGGTGCAGGCTGACTGTTTGTGGGGCTTTTTCTTCTATTTGTTTTAGGTTATTTACTCAAAGTATTCATTTGTTTACCTTGTTGTTTTCCACTCCCTACATCTGTTCGTTTGTTTAAGTATGAGCCTCCTCATTTTCCACTTCTATTTCCTCTCATTACAGTGGAGCATCTGCTTAGCACTTACAAAAAAAAAAATCAATCAAAAATAATCTTATACTATGGAGTAGAAAGTTTTCAGAAAGTATGAGTGAAAAATTATAATTGTCTGCATAACCCTTTTATTATTACTATTTCTTTAGGCTCCAGTTTAAACACAATTCTGGATGCCCTTAATCAATATTTTTGTCAGAAAAAAACAGGGACAATAGCCTAAGAGAATACCAAAGAATCAGCCTTCCCTGAAAATCAAATAAACAAGACTTGTCTTTCTTGCCCTTTCATTTCAAAACCACTCCTGAGATGGGGATAGCCTGCAAAAGTTTAGGGGTTCCCCTGTTAGCTAGAAATCCCATGACAGGGTGAGCCTGGCTAGCTGTGACCCAACTGCAAAACCTCTGCAGAAAGCTTTAATTGGCCCGTTTCTGCACTGCTTTGTGAAATGCAACATCACTGTCACCTCCTTCAGCTCCCCTTCCTTGCCAAAACCTCTCTCTCCTTCTTCATTGATCTGCAACTGATATGGGCTCTACCAGTCTGTGCCCTTTTCCCTCCCAGCAAAAAGGGAGCCAGGGAGAGCATCCCTGCACCCCTCTGCCTCCTTGCGTGCGCAGCAACTGCAGCTGTCACCCTTTCCACTATTAGTGCTGAAGAATCTCATCTGACTGAGTGACATTCAGAGGAAATTGTCTTGCTGATTAAAAGAAACACATAGTATCTGAGGAAAAGATATCAAGAGTGCATAAAGGGGTGACATGAGGCCGAGTGTCCTCTGACTGACTAAAGGCTGCAGGCAAGAGTGATTCATTAACATAATCAAGTCACACAAAATTTCATCATAACGTTGGGGAGTTTTGCATGAACGATTAAACTGAGTAGTAGGCAGATGAACCTCTGTCAGCCTCTCCAGCAACTGCCTGACTTGCTGCCATGCTCAAGTGTAGGTCTAAAAGGTGATCCTATTGACAGCAATCTGTCACAACTAACTGTTGCATACCACATATCCTCAGCTCAGCCTGAACCTCCAGCTTGTGTATTTTATTCTGCATCCACTGCTTTCAAGGAATTTTGAACAGCAGCTCATTAGAGATTTCCCCATGCAGATGTGTATGAGGTGAGTTATTGGTATTCTAAAATAATAAATCCACAATATTCTATTTGTTCCCTAGGATGCAAGCACAGTCTGCACTAAGAACATATTTATTAGTGACATACTTAATAGTACAAGTTTGGAGAAAAGCATCTGCTCTAAGCTGCACCTTCTGAAGTTCAGGATGGTGGGACTTTGGAAGGGTGTGTAACTACATAGCTTACCCCTCCTACTCCTTTGGGTCACTATGGGCACAGCCTGGCTTGTGCAAGCACAGCCCTGACCCTAGCAGCTTTTGCAAGTTGCAACACACTCATGTTGGCTCCAGAAAGCCCTCAGTATGTTTTTTCACATGAGCAAAGCATCACTAAACAGGACAGAAGAGGGAACCCTCAGAACTGCATCTTTTTGTGTTTTATTGCATCAAGTGGGACAGTTTTGGCCCTTTAGTTTGCAGCAGCCTGGAAAAGCATAAGCTCCCTTTTACTCCCTCTCACCAGTGTTCCTGCTATCTGATAGATCTTTAAAAGAAGATAAAGAAACCTGCCCCCGCCAACATTGCTCAGACATCATGGCATTAGGAAACCACAATGCTTATGTATGAGTAGTCAGAGAGAGAACATTTGAGTTGAGTTGCAGGATGGATCAACACCTTGTGAATCAAAATAAACAGCAGTTGATCCTCTGTGCCTGTTCCTGCCTGTTTATTCAGATGTTTTTCTCCTCTCACTAGACATAAGAGAGGAGAGAGTTTTTACAACACGAGATAATATTTGCTACATTAAAGTACTATTCCTCTAATTAGTGGAGATATTCACAGCAGTGAGTAGAGGAAAGCTTTCTCCCCCTCCCTATTCTGCTGTAAAGATACGCTATCATTTAGAACATCACTTAATTAAATACTAGAAATGAGGACACTTTAGGATTGAATAATTTTTTTTCATCCAACAATTCTTCCTAGTGTTCAAATATTGTCCAGAAAAAAACCTACCCTTGCCACAGTCATCTGGTACTTAAGTGGTTTTTTATTTAGTTCAGTATTAAAGATGAACTTTGAAGAAAAAAATAATTCATTGCTCTCCAGTGTGGGAAACTCACAGTGAATAATTGTTCAGAAAACAAAAAGAAAACAATGCTAAGTCTTTGTAAAGCCCAGCATCTGATCTTAGTATCATCTATCATCCTTTACAAAACCCTAGCTGACACGGGAGGCACATCTTTTCTGTGTTAGCATTGAAAAGCAAGCTGAAAGTAGGATTTTCAAAGGCACTTACTTCTTGCTTCTCTCTCTTGATTCTCACTGAAACAACTGGTAAAAACCTTTACTCCCTTCCAGAGCATACCAAGCACATCCTAGCACCCCACATACACAAAAATCTATAAATGCTTGTTTGTAATATCTCTACTGTGTCAGGTCAATGATGGGGAGACCCAAAGGTCATTTTGATCAGTTCAATCCACTGGATATATTGCTTCCTTCAAGCTGCTTTCTTAGCCCACAGCACAGCTCTTCTCATAGTGCCATTTGCTTAGGAAGCAGAGGAGATCCTGCTGGTGACTTTTTCTCCTTTCAGCTTTGCTCCAATTTAGACAGCTATAGAAGAGGACAACCAGGATTCTCCAGGGCAAGAGAAAGGACCAGTGGGATTGCTTTGGCCTGCTGCACAGCATGAGGCAGCACCAGCTTCCATGCCAGGGGCTTGGAAGAACTATCAGGGCCAAGTTGGGATACTGCTGGGAGTCAGCTGCAGGAGTTGGCAGAGCATTTGATGGCTGGACCAGGGGGTCACCATTGCATTTTTTAGACAGGAGGGGCATGACCCAGATCTGTTGAAAATTGATGACAAGACTTGTATTGACATGAAGAAGAGAGGATTTAATACATACCTGGAGCATTAGGAATCAGAAGACAAAAGAAACCACCTCAGGCATCCAATCAACTTTGGTTTTAGAGAGCAGCTACTGTCCTCATCCTCCCCTTGCAACTGTCTTATATGGATCTCACACAAGGATGCTGGGCCCCATCCCTGCTCCTGCATCAGCGATGTCCTGCAAGCAAGAATGATTGAAGGAAAGAAACAGTCATGAGACCATTTTATCTGGAAAAAAACCCTGGTATCACACACCACTATAAAAGTACTTTTAGGAGAAAGCTGTGACTTTGGCCAAGTGCTAAAACCAGGTTAAGTGAAGATGAGGCAGTTATGCATACCAGGAGATCATTATGTCTATTAAAACTTAGGCTATGTTGCTTTACGCAGATGGCTGTCTTACAGTAGCTAGCATGCTCTGGGGACAGTACTTTTTCTAGTAAGGAGGAGAGAAAAGGAGAGAAGGGCACAAAAGAATCAGGGGAGAGTTAACACACAAGGAGATCACAGTCTCATCATTAGCACCAAATAGGAGCAGTTTTGAAACACGAAACATTTTGAGCCTTTTGCTGCACCATCTGTTTTGTCCAGCTAAGTTCTCACATTAATTATCTTTATTCTTTGTAATTCCCTTAAGGAAAATCTACTGAGCATGTTTAAACTTATTAAAACCATCACAGGTTTTCAAGAGTCTGTACCAAGTGTTTTCTGCCTTATGCACCTGATGATGGGGAGAGAAAATCAGTGTTAATCACAAAATGGTTTCTCTCATCCCTGTACTCATGGCAGTAGTGGGTATTGTTGCAGTGATGTCTCATGCATGTCCACTGCAGTGTACCAAGCACTGTACCAGCACAACATATTTTTCCAGAGGGCTCGTGTCAAAAGTTTAAGAGATGCAGATGGGGTTACAGCTGGTTTAAAGGGGAAAAGGATGTGAGAGAAGAACAGCATCCATGGAAGTTCTCAGCTGCTCTCCCATTATCTGAAGTACATAAGCCTGTTCCTGTTTTTTTAGCACAGACAAATTTACCAGGCAGCCTATGAAGGCTTCATCACCCAAGATAACAAAAAAGATTTTTTTGGACTGTACAGATAAACAGAAGGAAGCAGAGAACAAGGCTAGCATCATAAGGAGCCAGGGGATCCACGATAGACGTCAGAAGAACTTTGCATTCCAGGAGTTTTCGAGTTGTTAATCTTTGACAGCAGCGCAAGAGAATACTGAGATTATTTCCATCAATTCTGTGTTGTCTTCTCCAACTGCACCAAAAGACTGGATTTTTAATTACAGAAGAATGATTCATTTGTCTGGTCTGAATTATCACTTCCTACCTCAGCTTCCCTATTTTATTTAAGGAGTACCAAATTTTATTTTTTTTTTTAAATCAGTAATGGAGATTACTTAATGTATATAAAGGGCTGTATGCTTTATTAGAGCTATATCAGGCTTGGTTTCTATGGAGCAGAGACATAGTAAAGCTGAGCAGAGCCAGGTTTTTCCAGCCAAAAGCAAACATACAGATGATTATTCCTGCAAAACTCCTTCGCAAGGTTAACATGCTCCATCCAGGCAACCACTCTGTACTGGCTAGTGACTCTGCTGAATAAGCTTACTTCTCCTTGAAGGGCTTTCCAGCCTAATTCATGTGCCTAAACTGGCAAAACCCACTGTGTAAGCAGGCCACCTACAGTGTTCAGAAGCCCATTCCTATATAACTGGTTTTCATAATGACTCACACACACAGGCACAAAGCACGGGAAAGCTTCACCCTGAGGTTTGTTTAGAGTGCCTATAGTTTTTACCTATGAACAATAAATATCCTCTTCATTTTGTATTTTTTTTTACTTCATCTTCCTCCCTCCCTTGAATTATTCAGGCAGGGAAAAAGAGGGATCTGGCAGAGTGCCATGGGCTAGAGGATAAAAATCACATGCAGAGAGAGCGGGGACATGCAGAAATGCCATATGGAGAGTAATCAAGCTGTAGTGACCTTCTCAGGCTTTATCAAATATTCATAGGAAGCAGGCTCATGGGGATACAAAACTAATAATAATGAACCTACTAACATCCCGGCACCTCCAGCATCCTGAAACATTCTGATTCCCTGTTCCAACAGCATTGCCTCTCCCCTTACATGCCAGATGCCCAGCAGATCAGACCCAAACCAGGCTACCTGGGGGGCTTCAGCCCTTTGTTAATACTTAGAGATAAAGCAAAGAAAGAGGGTGTAATGCAGTAGGGGATTTCTTCGCATCCAGGCCTTTTTAAATAGAGAGAAGCAGACAATGTCAGACCTTCAGGGAGGCTTGGAGATCTGTGGACTCCACCTAATTAAAAGATAGAGGCTAGCATCTTGCAAAAGCAGTGTCACATTTTTACTCTTGCACCTTGAACACAGACCCTGGGTATTTTCCAGCCTCTGAGGAGCATGTTCATTAGGTACTTTCTGGAGATCAGGGATGGAAGGTGTTACCAAGTTACTGACCTCAGACATGAAAGAAGTCATCTTATTAGAAGCCAGCCATTCAGCCATAGCAAATTACATTTCCTGAAGGATTTCAGCCTTGAATTTTTATTCCACAATGTATTTCAAAGGAAAAATGGGACCTACTATAGAGATAGGTTGAAGAATGAACTATGCAAGACACAATGATTTTTCCAAAGGACAATGATCTACTTAAAAGCAACAGAAACACACTGAATGCAAATGATTCAAATTGCATTGATGTGACTACTTAGGAAAGCTAAACACACACAAGTCTGCATCATCTCTGCTTTCAGCTTTAATCTTTTAAAAATTAAGGAAGAAATGGCAATGTTGTCACTGCTTGAAAGACAGCAGCAGTATCTTGATTTTGGTATTCTTTGCTTCCCTTTGAACTGTTTTCCTTTCTCCTAGATACTTCAGATCTAAAAAAAAATGTATCTTAAAATAATAGATGTAATTACGCAGAAGTGAAATAGAAAAGAAAGAGGCAAAAGGAGAGTTGTGTAAAGACTGAGGGTAAGGATAGCTGGACATCAACTATTAAAACCACCTGGTTCCCAATAAAAACAGAGTTGGAAGCTTTAAGAAAGGGCTTAAATGTTGCAAAGAAAACCAAATCAAAAACAAAAAACTTGGATCACTTGCAGTAACTTCCCTGAAAGTGAACATTGCAGCCATTTGCAAGAGGTTTGAAGAGCAAAATTACGGTGGGGCTCAGACAGATGGCTTGAGCCATTGTCCCCCAGCCTTGTCCCACTGGGGATTAGACGTTTTCCAGGGTGGGAAAAAAACTCTAGCAGATCTGATGCTCCTGTTTCTCCTATACTTTCAAGTGACTCTTGTATCTCTCACTTTCTCAGGCTATAATATGTTCCTGCATAACTTGAACAGTAGCACTTTTTAGCATAGAGATTCATACCTTGTGCTTGGGAGGCTGGGAACTAAATAAGTGTCATGGATAAGCTGCATTTCTCCTGTACTTTTAACCCCCTTACTTATGCTTAGCCCATTATTCCAGTATATATGGACATACTTCTAATATTCCAGACATCTGAGCAGGTCCTGCTGCTAATAGAAACCCCAAACAGAATAAACCAACAGGGATAAAAGCAGAAAAGACTTGCTTTCTTTGCCCACATGTGTAATTGCTCCAACAAAACCCCATTCATTTGTGTTTTATTGGTGGATAAATCGGCCTTACAGTGCTGGGAAATGTTGAGAAAGGAAGGCCAAAGGGAAGGCAAAACAAAACTCAGTTCTTCAACTACATGTGAAGGAAGGTTTGAAGAGGACAGATGCAAAGAGAAGATGGTAGGTGTGGATGGGGATCTATGAGGTACCAGAAATGAATAGAAAGACAGCAGCAAGAAAGTAGTTGTGCAACAGGGGCAGTGCAATAACACATCACTGTTGATTATGATGTTATTTTAACCCTTGGGGTGTTTTGTACTTTCTCATTACCCAGGGCAATTTTTTCTCAGAAGCAAATACAGGCATTTAGGCACACATTTACATCCTAACTCAAGAGCAGCATCCACAACATTATTAGAAGTGGTCTGTATCTTTGGACCAGCACATCAGCAGCCATGTTATAACAACATCATGCTCTAACTCCTTACTTTGCTCTAGCCAGCTTGTCTTCCCTCTCTCCATACCTTGAGTTCTCCCAAGCATAGCATATATACCATATATATATACATATATACACATACACACCATCTGGCCTCTGGAAACACAATGTGCTTTGGTTTTAATTTAATCCAAACTTCCCAATTGCTTTGGTGTTTGCTCAATGACACAGTAAGAGTAGCTTCCTGATTACCTTGCTACATGTTTGTAATTAATTTCTCTCAGGAGGATTAGAGCCAATATTATTACCAAATGCATTTCCTAAGTATTGACTCAGCATAGGTTCCAAAAAAGACATGTGATTTATTTTCTCCCTAGGGAGCAGACATTTGTAAGTAGCAGATTACTGACATGCTGCAACCAGAAAGCAAAGCATAATAGCAATTAATACAGCATTGTGAATGAAAGCCCACTTGCTGCAGAAACCTCTCAATAGCAGCAATACAACAGTGCCTGTGTCATGAAATCTGCCGCAGGACTCAAAATACCAAGTAAGATTGAGACTAAGAGTGTGGGATTTAAACTTGCTGCAGCAGAGGCTATCCTTTTATTCTGCCTTTGAATAGCACTCAGCAGACAGAGGTCCTGCCCTACAACGGGTGCTTTGAGCACCAGCAGTAGGGATGAAGCATAATGCACAGACATGAGAAAGCTTTGTGGGTGTTTCAGAGGAGCTGAGGCCTTTTGATGGGATAACCTTCAGAATAAATTTCAATTTTTCTTTTTTAAGCCCTCATTATTTCAGAGGAAAAAATGAGAGGTGTGTCCTGTCCCCTCCCTCTAAAAATCATAAGATTTCCCTTTCCCTCTCTTGTTTATATTCTTTCCCTTAAAATTCCCTCAAATCTGTGAGATCATACCTTCTGTTGAGATCGTCCTTTGGCAAAAGTACCTTTTCCTAGGAAAACTAGCTTTTGGAGAAGGCATATTTTTTTACCAGCTCTGAAGTAGTAAAGCCAATGTCAGATGCATAATCTAATATATGCATAATCTAATATACGTTATGAGTCACTAATCTCTTACTATACAGTGTAAAAAAGTGTCTTGCAGCCCTCTTTCAGTTCAACAGCAACTCAGCCATGTCCTTCCCTGCTGAGCCATTCTATGAGAGGAATAAAGGGTCTTGTTTAAGCAAAAAATACTCACTGAATTTCCAACCCAAGCCACAGGTATTTGCCAGAAACATCTTTGAGTGCAGAAACAACCATAGCATCGCAGCAAAGCTTCAGCTTACCTTGCCTCTCACTGAAGTCCTCTTCAGCTGCAGCATCCGCACAAAGAAGCCTACACTACTTCAACCCTTACTATGACTATCCTCAGAGCTAGTGGCACTATACAGGTTTGGCTTTCCATGCTCCTCTTCAACAGAGGACTAGATCACATCCCAGTCTCTTTTGTAGGGGTCCTCAAGGAGGTAGCTTGTGCACAGAACATCTTCCCCCAGCTTTACCCTTACACACAGGCAATACAGGGAGAAAAGGGCATTGCAAGATGCCTACCAGCTGACTCAGTGGACTCGAGTCCTGAAACCCTCAAGCTTCTCTCCCTCATTAGCTCCAAAGACAATAAAAGTGAATGGTGACAGATGGGGATGAACAGGTCACCCTGAAACCAAGGAGCTCAGCAGTGCTGGGGAAGGCCATGTTAATGAAGGTTGGCAAGTCCCTGCTTGTGGATTATTTGAAGATCAATTTCTAATTGCCAGTGCAAGTGTGACCTCAATTGCTTCTCAGAGAAAACCAAGATATTGTGCAAGAAAAACTTCTTTCACTGAGAAGCTATCAGAGAATGCTTCAGCTCTTTACAACAGCACACGGACAGCAGGGTTGAAAAAGGATAAAACATCTGCAAGAGGATGGGAAGCATCCCTCCATTCTCTCCTTTATTTACCCAGTTGTAAAACAGCACTTAAAACTCAACTATATGAACAAGATAATTTTCAGATGCTAGTAAAACATTTTACAAGTCGCACATGGGAGAGAGGAGCTGAAAAAAAAATGCATGATTTTTTATTATCCCACTGTAGCTTTTACAGTTGTTTCTAAGGGTCAGCACAGGGCTGGTGGTAATTGAGGGCTGTGCATGTGGGAAGTCTAAACTTCGCCAAGATTTCCCCATGGATATCCCAGTTGTTGCAGCATCCAAACTTTCACTTAAGGAAAGCTTTTCTGCCTTGTGAAGATAACCCAGCATAAATTGCTAACTTTCTGAGTCCACGGCAGGGCTGAAATAACCATGCTAAGAGATAGAGGGATTTTCTAATTCGTACCCAGCATAATGCACTACAAAGTTTTTGAAACCTAATTATTAACATCAAAATGTCAACAGCCTTAACCTTTTCACTACTGCTTGCTGAAGCAGAACATCCCACTCCAGTGCTTGCAGCCTGCAATTGCCAGTTTCCTTTGACGAGCCATGCATTTGTGAAAGGAAGACACATTAAACTATGTGGGCCTGGATTATGAAAAAAAAAGAAGTGCTTGGATGGCAGGGATAAGTGAACTATTCACCTTGAAATTATAATAGTGAGGCTGATTATGGTAGTGTCAATTTAGAAATAAACCAGGAAGCTTATTCTTCCCCTTTCTTGATCCACAAGACCACTTTTCTTCAAGCTGTCTTTCTTCTGGTAGCAGGATTGGAGTCTGGCTCACAATCAGATTTGTGAAGTTCTTCCACTTTCTTTTTCTTTTAAAGCTTTAGTAAAAGTAATGAAAGAAGCTCTTTGAAATACTCACAGCCACACGGCTTTTGTTAGATGACACTGACTACCACCAAATTATAGCTATTAAATCGGGAGCTCTAAGAAAATCTTCTGGCTTTTGGTCTTAACTGTTAGTGCACTACATGGAAAAACACCACTGTATGCAAGCCTCTTTTCCTGTCACCTTAGAAACTGGGATTTTGGGCCAGGTAGATCTGTGGTCTGTCCCAGTAGGACCATTCTTCAAGATATAAATTGGAAAAAAAAATAAAACTGTCAATGCCAATTTGCCTTTATCAAAATGCTTAAAAGTGTTATTTTCCACTTGCTTTAACTGAGTAGATTTTCCATTTTATGATGTCTTGGCTATGGCACATTCATTCACTTTGTACTGCTTGGTAACAACCGCAGCTTACTAAAAGTGCACAAATATAAATGTTTCTCTAAGTGTAAGCTGCAAAGAAGAGTGAACTTGAGATCCTTACGAACAGTTTAAACAAAAAATATTTGTTGCTAAACAACTTGGCTGCTTTCTTGAAAGTCTTAGCAAGCTGAATTTCTGTATTTTTAATGCAGAGAAAGAGGGTTTCACTTGCTTCCCCATAACTGTAACCCTAAATATCCCCCCAGCATCAACAGCACATTTTAAACTGGAATTAATATTTGTGAATGGCTCATGCTTGAAACAGCAAGCTGGCCCTTGTAGAATTAGGAAAACAAGGCAAAAACTACATGGTTTCAGAAATAATGGATTTTGGGTTCTCTGTGTTATTGGTCTTCAATGCCAGCAGTTGGAGTAATGCTCTTGAGTTTCCTCCCTACAGTTTAAAAACAGCTAACTGGCTAGGAGGAACCCAAGGCTCTGGGCCTCTGGGGTACTAGCTCCTGACCATATTTGCTGCATTTCTAAATAACTATAGAAATACATAGGGATCCCTGCAGGGATGTGGGTTTCTAAAGGATACCTGTGGTTGTCATTACTGTAGATCTCTGCTTTCCAACTGGTAAAACTATTTCTGCACTGGGTTCTTCTGATTTAGATGGAATTTGATGGTTCATAATTATAATTCTTTTTAGTTTTTATTTTTCTTACCCCTCTAGCAAGTAGTTATGAGGAGGGGAAAATGGCTCATGTTTTGTGATGTATGCTTCTCATCTTATCTTAGAGAGATGCCCGCATTCTTTTGGGGAAACAGTTTGACACCAATAATGTCCAGCTTCTAACACCCAGTTTATTCCCTCATTCGTAACTGAAAGAAGGCACATTTCTCCGTGCATTCACTAGGAGATGCATGTTACTGTATCAATTCCTAGTAAATTTTACATACTGGTGCCTAAAATTTGTTCTAATTAGTCCCAGTTTTAATAAGGAAGTGAGTAAAAATTCAGCATATTAAGACAAAAAGGAACTTGTATCAGATGCAATCTATGTCAAATATGTAAGTTACCCCATATAGCCCAATTTCATAAATATAACTGTACAATCTGATTGCTCAAGTCCAATTATTTTAAATACCCCTAGCAATCAATAGAGATTCATGTCTATAAACCTATTTGACCCCTTTCCTCAATGAGGTACGATTACACATGTACCAGTTTTCCATTAACCTTTAACATCAGTAGGAATTAGTGATCAAATCTGGCATACAAGTGATGGAAAGTTGCCAACCCTCAAAACAAACAAACAAAAAAACCAACAAAACCCAAAATAAACAAAAAAAAAAACCCAAAAAACAAAAAACCCACAACAAAACCAACCACAACCCCCCCAAAAAAAATCCCAAAACAAAAAAATCCCAAACCAAAAACCCCCCAAAACCCATCTTCAGAATGAACCCAGTACAGCAACCCTTTTAAAGAAGAGAAATTTACCTGACAAGGTGGTTATTAAAACATAAGAGAGGCTTTATTGATTTCTCATTTCTCCCTACTGAACCATTGTTAATTACAAATGTTAAGAGGAAAAGTATTCAAAGTAAGCAAAGCTTTTCAATATTAACCTCAATAAGTGAATTAAGCAGCAATACTTTGCATAAAATTGAAGATCACTAACGGGTCAAAAAATGCAATTCATTCTTGCTCTGGGCAATCAAGACTCTCACATCAAGACTGCTACAACTTACTGCAAGCCTGATAATTGCTATCCATTACTGCAATAATCAGAGTCTGACCCCAGGGACTAGCAATACCAAAATCCTATTGGATTGCAGTGGCACCAGGGCCGTACCCTCCACCAACCGATCTGTCCTTTAACAAATCCAAGCCAACAATTCATCCTACGCACTTGAACAAGGCTAAGTCATTTAAACTGCTTCTAGAAGAGCAAGGGGTTAAATTCATCCTGAGGCTATCCTGTTGAAATAATGATAAAGCTGAAGCAGTGTTAATTAACAACTACAAGAGATTCTTTTCCTATTAGCAGTAAAAAAGCCATGACCATGAACAGGCAGCTGTATTTCAGTAGTAGGAGTATAACTGATACTGAAAGTTACCAGTTTGGCCTCTGAAATCCTCCTTAGGCATTGCAAAGCCCAAAGGAAAGTGAAAAAGAGTAATTATATTCCTACAGGGGTAGGTATCAAGAGCAGCTGCTCAGGGGTCAATGAAATAAAATTGGTGAAGAGATGCAAAGCCTGGAATAATAAATATAATCTTATTCCCTACCACAGGGCAATTAGCTTTTACATCATACGGAATCTTTCATACCTGATTCAAAGGTCCAGTGATGCCAATAACCTGCCTTAAAACAGAATACAGAACTATATGGTTTGAAAGA
This sequence comes from Melopsittacus undulatus, assembly GCF_012275295.1. Classification (NCBI taxonomy): domain Eukaryota; kingdom Metazoa; phylum Chordata; class Aves; order Psittaciformes; family Psittaculidae; genus Melopsittacus; species Melopsittacus undulatus. Next base: position 57,406,414 of record NC_047533.1, read on the forward strand.
AGACAGAAACACACAGAAGGTATGAAATTATAAAAAAAAAAAATAAAAATTCCTAACACTTGGGAATAAGAGGAAGGACAAAATTGTAAAAGCACACTGCAATGCAGGAATACTTCTACAGCTCATCATACTCACTCCTAAGTTCACTGCATGAAGCTGACTCACCCTAACTCTGGGGACTATTGAAAACACCAGAACTGGGTGTAGTGTGAAGAAATATGTGTCTGACCTCAGCAGAAGGGAAGCTCTAATCTGTGGTTATTGAAAACAGTTGAAAATGCCAAAGCAGTGCTTGTGGCAGCTGAAGGCTTCCGCCAGTGCCTTTTCTCTGTATGGCCACGAGTAAGGCAAAAGGTTTTTCTATTTAGGTTGGTGATGACACCTGGTGAAGGACTTAATTGACACACATGGGGTAAATTTGGAGTGATTTTGTGCTTGGTTTGACTATCAGAGATGAAAGATAGATGCAATATACATTTTAAAGAGTTTTACATTTTGAGGGTACTTACAAACTGGCATGTTGTCATACCAAAATAGCAAGGTGAGTTCTATGAATATAAACCATATAAGAAATGCTAACCTCTAAATTAAGAACAAATTAACAGCAGCTACCTCATATTTGAGTGCATACTTTACATTTCGGGTTGAGCTGTGAACACCAGAAGAACATTTCTTGTAACTTGATCCAATTACTTTCCTCATATTGCACACTGATTAAACCCTTAGGTTTCTGTCTTAAAACCAGCTTGACAGCTCACTCACTAGCTGATGTGCAATGAGCTTGCTCTGTCCTTTCCTCAGCACCCTAACCAAGTCTCACAGCCTTTAATACTTTTATCCTCACATCACCCCTATAAAGGGAAGCTATTATTCTCTCTTGGCACAGGTGAAATATATATAAAAAAATAAATAAAATAAAATAAAATTAAAAAATTAAATTTGAAGAGATAAAGGGTAGCCTGTCAAGTCTTTTTAAATTAATGGGAGTTAGACATGCAAATAACCGGGTGAATTTGGACATTAAAGAGTCCTCTGCTGTCAGGCAGTAATTCCTACTGCTGTGCTTCATTTCTAACACACAGATTTAAAGGTCTACCTCCCCCCTTACTTTACCTTTTTTTTTTATAGTATCGTGCAATCCTGAGGTTGGTTTGTGCCTTGTGTCCTAAGAGCTATCTTATGGGTCCTTCAGTCCACAGCCACAATGAGCTTACAAAGAGCACGCTGCCATGTTGTAATTGGTGATGCTGAATTCCTGGAGCAGTTGTTCATGACATCCTGGAATAGTTTGTACCATTTCCAAGTAGTCTAGGAGAAATAGATCAGGGAAAATCTAGACTTTTTCTCTGTGCAAACATAAGTATTTCTGAATATCTCAGTTTTTAATTGTGTATTTTGCTTCCTTGAAACTGTTGTTTAAACCATGAACTACTGTGCTTAAAATATGCACATGCATGTTGTGCTTGCAGCAGCTTACAATAAAACCAATGATGCCCTTGAAGACCACATCTAAGGATTTCTTGCCAGTGGTACTTTACAAGAAAACAGCAAAGCAGCAGTAGTGGAATTCTGCTGTGAAACAATTATACATCTAATATCTTTTGTCTTCCTCTGACCATGATCTTATGGGCTTCAATATGCTGGAGATCTCTACAGTTTAGTGACATGAATAAGCACTATTTCTGTCTGTCTCCAACCAGGTAGATTATATAACCTGCAAGACAGTGTCAGCCTTCATCTGAGACCGTCATCAGTAAGCTTTGGTCATGGAGGTATTCTTGCTGATGTTCAGAAAAGGTGTTGTTCACTACAGCAATCTGTCCATGAAATCAAGGAGCTGTTTTACATCTCCTTAGCTCAGTGCTGTTTTGTGTATGTGACTAACTCCCTTATTAATTTATCTCCAGTGCCCCAGTTTCATCTCCTACTACTAAACTGTCTCCCTCCGAGTCAGTTATGATTTCAGAGAATTCTTTTCATAATAATATTTCCCCTTTTGATATCAACCCTTTTACAATGGGACAAGTGAGGAAAACAGACACAGGGTGACAGGAAGTCTCAGGGGAAGAACAACTGAAATATCACATTAAAAAAAAGCGCTTATATCATTCATTCATTTCATACCTGACTGCTTCTCTTCCAATAGGCAATCCTGACATGCCAGAGATGGGAAAAGTTCTCATTAGGTCTCATGTCCCTTCAAAACATAAAACCTGTGTAGCTCAGAAATGATTTATAAAGAGCTATAAGACAGTGCAAATGCCTTGGCACAACAGGATGCTCAGCTACATGGATAGAAGCACGTGTAGAAATCATGATGAAAGGACATATTGAAACCTTCCCAGAATTGTCTTCCTTCCCCCCTCCCTTTTCCCTTCCCCAGTTGCTCACAAGTATAATGAATTCCTTCTGCAAGATCTGCGCTCTCTTGCAGTGCCTGTAAGGGTACCTTGTTCTCTCTTCCTCATTGCTTCTCTTGGAAAGGACAGAAATTTATTGTGCACAGGCAAGAACAAAGCTGCCTTAGGAAACTGTTTTTTCATACACATTTGTGATATTTTGCTTCTCCCAGTTCTGCATGTTTGTTTGCAGATTCCAGAGGGCTGCATTCATAGTTTATTTTTATCTTGTTTCCATGGCTTGTAAAGCCACAGTACCTCATCCTGCCAGGTAATGCAGAAACATTTCTTTAAGGGGTTTTGCTTCCAATCTGCTTTGTTCTTTCCTTGTGCTGTGCCCTTCATCTATTCATGGTTTCTGGCTCATAGATAGTCAGATTCAAGTACTGGGCACAACACCCTGGGAAGTCCCAAGATTTACACTCCTTATTCCCTGCCTTTTGCTGCTTGTGCTGCTGTGCAACTGCAATAGGGCAACCCAAGCTGTCTAAGGCATTTCACCTCTCCATCCATTTCTACTAACTTACCGCTTCCTAGCCTGACTGATGGATATCATTCCTCCTTTGCATCAGTGTAAGGGGAAAGAGAATCAGACTCCAAACCCAGTGGGGGCTTTAGGGTCTTCCACAAAGTACTAACTGCACAGCAATTTTATTTGCAAATCTGTCACACAAGTCTAACCAACTCCTAATTAGGTAGTTGTCTTAGTATGCTTTGTCCCACCTAAATATGTCATATAATTAGGGAAATGATCAACTGAAGTGCAGACGTGTCTCTGCTTGTTATTTATCCATGCTGCATGACATTTAGGTGGGAAACAGAAAATACATATGTGGTGCAGCCTGCAACAGCCCTAACCTCACCATGGAGGAAAATATTCTCCTCAAAAACAGCACACAGGGGTAGGTTTGTCCCAGCCTCTGCAGAGTCTTTTTTCTGTCTTAGGGATCCAGTGAGCCAAGGACAGCACTTCCACTTCTCTCATTGTGTTTCACAATAGGGAAAACGTAGATGAGATTAATCTTTTGTGCATGATGAAAACAGTATCTTGGGTCCTTGCCAGCATCTACCAAGGACACAATGGGCAGTGGGGCTGGGACATGCTTACATAGTCCTGCCAATGCTGAAATCCATCCTACAGTTACACTGTGACTGCTGCGTGGCCCACCTCATCTGGGAATAACCGGTCACTGTGCTCATAGGGGTGAGAAATGCTATTGTAGCTCCTCTATATCTCCAAAAGTACAGGTCCCCAGGGAGGGGAGCAATTCTCTATGGCGAGTAGCAGAGCCAAAAAAACCCAACTAGTTTTAATCTAACTGTATTAACTATAACAGGGAGCTGCCTGGAGTAGATGACTTCTGGATCACACAGTCCTACTTGTTCCATCCTGCTTTCTTTTCAAATTCTTATGCCATAAAATCTTAACCCCTGTGAATAAAGGACAGGGCTGTCCTTTACACTGTATTTTAAAGAGCAGAACCTATTTGCATGAAGATCCCAGCAGGATATAAAGTCACAATTTCCTGTGACTTGCGCCTATTTAAGTACCCAAAGAAATTTTATCTAATCTCATGAAGCAGTACTGAGTCAGAGGCCATGACATTGGTCATGGCCTCTGAACCAAGGATGTAAGTTGAGATCCCTTTTCAAACCTCCTGCTAACAAGAGAAATGAAGGTGCAAGAAGCAAGACCCAGTAGAAACTCCATACTGCCCCTGGCATGGCCAATGCAACTTCTACCAAATCAAGGATGTACCCACTTACTTCAGAATGAGGCCAGCACTCTCTGATAGCCCTGCTCTCAAGAGAAGGCATTCATTTCACCTTTGCTTTTGTCTCCTTAAAGGTACCAGCAGTGTTTTTCAGTCTGCAGAAAGGTGTCTGCACAGAGTAGAGAGGAGCATTTTGTTCTGCTAGCCACTAACTACAAAAAGGAGGGATGGTTGCAGCTTGAATGGAAGACAAAAAAGCAGGAGGTGGCAGCTGCTCCAGCCTCTCTTCCTGGGCTCCATCCCTCTAACTGTGGTACTTGTTTTCAGTATGCAGCATCAGCAGCTGTGATGAGGAGTAATATGGGATAGACTTCGTTCTTATCCACTGTCATATATTTGAATGGGAAATTGAGTTTCTTTCATCTCCATTACCAGAAGGATTTTTGTTAAGCTGGCTATGAATTTCAGACAGCACATTTTAACATGCTCCATTCTGGTGTTTCAGTCTCCTTTGCCCTTTGTCGTTCATTTAGCTCCATCTTCTATTTAGTGTTTTGAAAAAAAAAAATAATTCAGATGCAGAAGCTCATATATTGGAGCTAACCTACTTGGCTGGTGTCCTGAGGCCACAATGGATGACACAGTTGTCCAACAATAGGGAAGATGAGGATCAGTTCTGAGATCCATCTTCAGCCAGTTTGAATCCTACAAACCCCTTTTAATGTCCCACACATGCTCTACCCGGGGGCAGTTTTGTTCTCCAGAGCACCACCAAGACACCTTGCTATTTTCCTTGCAATGCCATGTCCCTTAGGAAGCTGCTTTCTATCAAAGATTTCTCTTTCTTCCCTTGCTAATTTGTATTTAGAATCTGGTTGAAGGGGCAGAAAGACTGAGTTTGGGAAGAGGGACCGGGAATATCTGGCTTCCTGGTCTCAAGCCCTGCTGTGTCTGAACAGCATAAGAAGAGCAGGTTCTTGAAGGGCAGCTCATCTCTTTGGGAAGCTTTGTACTTGCCATCCTCAGCAACAGTAGCTCCCATATGCTCTTCTCCAATCTTCATCACAAACCTGGAACTCTCTATGTCTCCGTACTAGTGTGGCACTCAATGAGCAATTCAGTAACTTACACCTGAAAAATCTCTGACTGATTTATTTTGGATTAAAATGTTAAAGAAAACTTTGATCCAATTTTAAAGGTAATTTTTTATTTGTATAAATGCATAAAACATTTGAAATAGCAACCTCCAGGAACTGGGATCTTCAGTAACTGTATGCAACACTTCTAGTAAGAAAGGCATTGGTTCCATACAGGTTACACTACAATACAGCATTAAATATTCGAATCACATTTGTTAAAAAGACCACAATCTCAGAAACAAGCTGTTGAGTGGACTGCAGGAACAACTCTTACTCAGGAAAGAATAGACCAAACCTTTGAAAACTGGGCCCTGATGTTTTCTACTGGCATTGCAAATGTGACTGTAATTGGAAGCTGTCAGCTCCCAGGTAACAGTGGCAAATTAAGGTGATGAACCAAGGTAAGAAAGTGAGGCGATAAATGGAGACACAGTTTGCCGCCTGCAGGCAGACACAGTCATACGTTAAGGCTGCAATGCAGAGCACTATTTATAACAACACTCATTTGGAAAAATGCCTAATACTACCCCAGGTAGCTTTATGTTAACAAAAAATAAAAAAAAGTGTGGGTGGTATATTTAGCCATTGAGTTCCCTTAAAATTTCTTCTCCTCCCTTCAACCCCCAATGAATTTTCCCTGCTGCTCTGCTGTGCCTTGCTCTATGAAAATGAGCAGGTTCCTTCATATCCAGTTTTACTTTTTGCCCTCCATCTTTTGTTTGTGCAGTGCATAATGCAAGCCACATTTTTTTTTTTTTTTGCCAAGTTAAGAACTTCCATCGGGACGATGGCTCATTTCCCTCCAAAATCTGTTTGGAATACATACTCACACACATATAGAAGCTTGAGGTTTAGGCCAGTGCATATCTCACTAGGATCCTGGTTTTCTGAAGGAGGATCTGAGGGTTTTGATGAGACATGTCTCTGTAGAAATAAAATAGGTATACTTTATTATGCTGCTTGAAGCATTTTCTTTCAGTACTTGCTCCAAAAGGAGTCTACCCATTGTATGATAACCGTGCTATGGATGGATCACCTCTGATTCCTGCTGCAGGAAAAAACAAGTCAACAAACAAGAGAAGAATGATCAGAATGGGCCAGTCATACTCCACATATTACCACACAAACCAAGACACCTGTTTTGGAGTCCAAATTGTGCCTCTATTGATATACAACACATTTTTGGATATGTACCCATTTCTCTGTAGAGGTGCCTTGCCCTTTGCATTAACCATAGAAGGAGACTAAATGACCAGGGCCTAGAGTATTATTGAACAGCTAACATCAGGGGAGATGGCTCCTACTGTTTTGACCAGGTCCAAGGACTCCTAAACCTAAATGGGATCTTTTCTCTGGCAGTTTGGGCTCACACACCAGTAACATAGTGCAGTCCCATCTGTTTAGTACTAGGTTTGCACTGTAGCAAGTGTTTATGTGTGGAATGAAGCAATGGAGTCAGGATTTAATAGGGGAACTGATTGCCTGGGCAGAAGTGCTTTCCTTCTTGGGTGACACCCAATGGCATGTTCAGCCTGTTTTTTTCTTTCTGGCTGGGAAAGCCCCTCAACATGGTAAGGCTATATTTACAGAGCAAAGCTAATCAAAGTGTATTTTATTAGTAACAATAATTACTAATTACTTAATTTGTTGTTTCATATCACAAGACCTATATCTACCAGACACTGTCATCTTCTCCCTAAGCCTGGCATAGGTCAGGGATGTGATTCTCGTTTTATATGGTGGTTCTCTGATACACTTCTCCTCACTTACACTGATTACAACTAATTAAAAGCTTGTATCACAGAAATACCAGATAAAATACACTTTAAAGTTATTCCAGACCTTATGCCAGAGGTACAATAAAAGCCTTCCTTCCAGACCATGTTTTAAATTTAGAATGAAGAGTATTTCCTGCAATATGCTACTATACCAGAAATATTTTTGCGCTTCCCTGTTTTAAAGGGATTTATTAAGCTCAGGAAGATGTCCAGCATTTAGTCAGTTTTATCCCAGGATTGTTATATATAGCTGTTACTGGGTTTTATCACTGTACACCAATTTCCTGTTCAATTTAAAATATATTTTCTTTAGCATGTTTTATTTTAAAGATGACATAAACTTCCCATAATAGAGCGTGCTGGTTGTGAAATAAATTAATAAATATATTTAAACAAAGTCAAAACATCCTCCCAAACACATAAAACCACAATAACTTCTACCATTACTGATTTAAACATCAAAAGTAACAGAGATTTCTGATATCTTTCCTCGATTCACTGACATTATTTATGTTGTGCATATTTTATAGCGCTTGCAGCTACTGAACTGAGTTTCAAAGCATTCAGCATGAGCCACATCTGCCTGCTTGTGAGAGGAGAGCGCAGCCTATACAAAGCTTGGTTTATGGGTACATTTTCCACCACAGCTCTCATCAGGTTCATGGTTGATGATATAGCCAGAGGCAAGCACAGGCTAAAGAAATAAGTTGCTCAGTCTCTGATCAACACCACTCAGAGTTGTTCCACTTTTTTCTTGCTGGACAGAGCTGAAGCAGGAGGATGTACTCCTTTTATATCACTACACTAAGAGCCCCAGGAAAAAATCAACCTGTGACATCTTCCTGCCACGTATCTGCAGTGGCAGTAAAACCCTCTAGACTTATCTGAGATGGGACATCCAACTTGTATGCACTTTGGAGGCTGCTGACCTTATCTACAGATCACTGAAATCAGTATAATGCTTTTTATCATCTCCAGTAATGTTTTCATCAAGTTACAATACAGAAGAGAGGTGCTGATTAAGGAAAAGTAGCAAAAGCAACAATTCAAATGGCATAATCTACGCAGCTCCCACTGCATGAACATACTGCACCCAGGAGATCTGTTGTGTAGATTTTGTGGGTGGGAGTAATTCATATAATCTTTTTCCTTTAGAATTTGTGTTTTAGTTCTGCATCTTTTTCTTGAAAGCCTGAAAAGTTTTGAGGTGGTGTATACTGGGTGGATGTGCATGTGTGGGTAGACTGGCAATGCTGACACAATACCATCTGGAAGACATACTTCATGACTGTATTCTTCCCAGGACCCCCACATGGTTAGTCCATACTGTCAGAAAACACATCACCAGAAGCTTCCACTAGAAAAAAGGCATCATTCTGCCTTGCACTAGCATTGTGATACTGAAAACTATGGCACTGAGACAGTGCAGTCCTGAACGATATTTAACAGACTCCAACAATTACTAATTAAAATTACTAATTGTTGTCATATAGAAGGGGATCAAAAGCCATGGACAGCAGTATACAAAAGAAATCCCCAAACCAGCCTCAGATTCCTCCTTGCTTTAGTAGTTTGATACAGTAGAGCTCATGCCCATCCCTGATGCCTTGCAAAGCAATTCATGCTCCTTCAGAAAAGCTTCCTCACCGTGGGAGGCACCTGCCTTCACTCCTGCTACAGATGATACAGCAGACCTGGTTAGATTGAGGAACAACCAAAACCATCTGAAACAGATGCAAGGATCCACCCCTGTGTCTATTCACAATGAAGAGAAAACAACTAAAACCAACTTTTTCAAGTGCCTTATATACCATTTTTTAAGCAAAATTGCAAAA